>NW_012148619.1:2977364-3002153 GCF_000956105.1 Propithecus coquereli
TAAAAAAGAGCTTGGGGATGGAGAGTTGGAAAAAGAAGATGTGGCAATCAAAGAAACAGCAGTTACCAAAGGCCAGGAATCCCTGTTCTAGGTTCCAGCTGCAGCTAGAATCTCTGTGGGCACATTCCCTGAGGAACCAACATGTAATTTTAAACTAGTCTGCTTTTGCTTTTCTGGTGCTTTCTAAGAAGCGACACGGTGAGTTGGAGAAATTCACAGGCTGTCACCCTGTGGGATTGATTCTGACAGCTCTGCTCCACTGCTGTGGATGTGCTAATGAAAAACACTAATTGGACTTGGCCAGTGGCTGGGACACGTCCCTTTCTTGGATTGGAAACGCAGTATCCCTTTCGAGTGGTTGCTTCTAGCACAGGGAAGGGAGGGGACTACGAGGGTGGCACTGCCCTTCGGGTGGGCAGGATGGGCATTTACACCTGACTCAGCCACCCCTGAGCTCCGTGGAAACAAAGGCAGGTCTCTTTGTCTCCCTGGAACTGAGAACGCAGCACAACGCTTGAGCCGAGTCTAGTCGTCTGTAAATGTTCAGCGAGTGAGTGAATGAATGAATTCTCGTATGGCCCCCCAGCCCAAGAAGGCCAGTTCCTCGGGCAACTCCCCCAAAGGATGGTCTCCGCTTGCTTAAAACCACAACCTCAAGTGGGCCACTTCTCATTCTAGTCCCCCATAGCACCGTCCACAGTAAAAGGTTCTGCATCCTCAAGGCTCAGAGAGGTTTACCCGCGGACCCCCACTCTGTCAGAAGGGGAGCGGGCCGCGGCCTGCGGAGCATCCCCTGCTTCCCAAGTGTGACTTGTCTGCCTCGTTCCCCACAGGTGTCCTCTCTCTCCCTGCGTACTTCAGCCCCTACAATGGCGGGTCCCTGGGCCACGACGAGAGAGCTGATGCCTACGCCCAGCTGGAGCTCCGGACCCTGGAGCAGTCCCTCCTGGCCACCTGTGTGGGCAGCATCTCGGAACTGAGTGAGTGCGCAGGCCCATCCAGCTGGGTGGTGGAGCAGCAGAGCAAGGCTCTGAGGGGAAGGCAGGGAGAGCGCGGCCTCTGGGCTCAGCCACCACCTCTTCCTCCTCCTCCTCCTCTGTGCATCTTGCCTTCCCTGAGAGCTAGATCGCTGTAGACCACAGGCTGCAAACTGGTGGCCTACGGACATGTATGGTTTGGCCAGCGTGTAGACTTCGTCACACACAAATCAGGATTTCTGGTTTCTCTTGAAAAATCACATGATCTAGCAACACCGCACCCATTCCTGCACGGCAGCCACCAGTGGGAGCTGAGGGGCAGTGCAGTGGGTGGCACACATTCCCCACTTTGCCACACGCCTGGTTGTCTCATACCTGGCCATCTCACTCCCTCTACCTGCCTGGCCCCAAAGGATCTGAATTTGTAACTAGAACTCTTTCTTGAAGCCTCAATATGGCAAAGGAAAGATGACAGCAGAGCTCCTCTGGCTGAAGGAGGGTGTGGTCGGGTGGCCTCTGCCAGGACACGGGGCACAGTTGGAAACCCTTGGCATAGGTCCTTACCATCCGACAGCTGCTTGAAAGTGTGTCAGCAGACGTGAAATCCCATGCCATCTCCTGAGCTCTCCCTCTGGTTACCCCAGTTAATGTTTGAGAAATCAGACTGCACTCTCTGCCATCTTAATTCGCCTGCATTCTGTTGGGACCACCCAGTGCAGAGCAGTGACACACACCAAGGGTCATACAGCACGTGGCATGGAAACCGTGTCTCTGCCTCAGTCTTCTCCATCTGTAATTCCCCTGAGTGTTCTGGCCCCTGAACAGCGAATGACCCTGTTTGTTTCAGATGCAGCTTCCTCCCTCCGTCCATTCTTCTTCCCCCTTCCCAGGACGGGAAGTGAAGGTGCCCAGTTCAAGGTCACAGAGCAGATCTGTAATAGGGCTGGGAGAGAAGGCGGGAGTTCCTGCCTCCTAGCAGTGTTACAGCATTCAGGGCCTGCATGTTGCCACCTGGTCCCCTGCCCCTTGAGGGACCCCACAGGAAGTAGGCTCCGGTGTATGGCTTGATCTCTGTCCCTGATAAATGTCTCCCGGACCATGGGCTGTCTCGGGGCCGTGCACAGTCTGTGCTTTGGTGAATTCTCCTGCCGTGAGGATAGGGAGGGACACACACAGCCCTCAGTCCACTGGAGAGCACCTAGGTTTTACTTTGCTTTTGAACATTAAATGAGCACCTACTGTGTGCAAGGCACCATGCAAAGCATCTTACTCACTTTATCTCATTTATTCCTCAGAACTACTCAGTGAGGTATGTCCCAATGAGAGAACTGAGGCTTAGAGCAGAAAAGTGATGTTCCCCAAGTCATGCGGCCAGTAAGGATCAGAGCAGGGGCCTTGACTGCAAGGGTGTCTGGCTTTATCGGCTACACTCTTAATCACCCAGGGCTATGGGCTTCCTGGACAAGGCTAGCAACCTGGTCACCAGCATCTCAAGGTAGCAGGGATCAAGGTCAGGGCTGGTCCTTGGCCTCTTCTCATGGTGGCCCTTCCGTGTCCACCACAGTCCCAGCCAGGCACAAGGAGGAATGTTCAGAAATTTCCCTCTGGGGAAGAGCTTGACATCCTTCCATCCCTACTGGTCAGCCCAGGGACCAAGCACCGAGTCCTTGGCTTTACCTTCTAAAACCATCCTGAGATTTAGTTGGCTCCTTTCACCACCTCTGCTGCTACCAGCCCAGCCCAAGCCTGGCCATGCAAAGCACAAATGGGGTGATGTCACTCATCTGCTCAGTACCTGTGCCCTCCACCCCGCCCCCACGGCTTACACTCAGTAAAACCCAAGACCCTCAACACCGGCCAGGATCCCACGTGTGACCTGGCTTCATCCCCTGCTCCTCGTATCCGGTTCACTGCGCTGCAGCCACCCGGCTTCCTGGCCAAGTGCCCTCCCACTCTGGGCCTTCCTTCTGCCTGCGGCATTTCCCCCCAGAGACCCAAACACATCGGTCCTTCGCTTCTTCAAGCTTCCGATGGCACCTTCTCAGACAAGCCTTCCCTGAGCTCGACACCCTCGTTCCACTGCCTCCCCTCGTGTGGTCTTGGTTTTATTCAAAGCACTGATCACCACTTGACATTTGTTACATATTTACTTATAGTTTGTCATCTCTCTTCTCTGCCTGAAATGACAGCTTCATGAGACTAGAGATTTTATCTCTTTTGTCCACTGCTGTATCCCCAGTGCTTGGAACAGCACCTGATGCTCAGTGTGTGTGTGTGTGTGTGTGTGTGTGTGTGTGTGTGTGTGTGTGTACACACGTGTGCACGCATGCTTGTGAGCGTGCATGTGTTAGAAGAAATGAGGTCTGTCCCACCCAATGTCTGTCTCCTAAAACTCGCCAAGGATGGGTCCATATCCTGGCCCAGCCACTTCTCAGGGCCAAAGGGAGAAGCACCCCCATTGCCTCTCTTCACAGACAGCAGAACAGGCTGAGTCCCGTGCCAAGATGCCCTGCCCCTCCCTCTGAAATCAGGGTTTTCGATAACCCACTGTGGAGGAGGGAAGAGACAGGTGGAGGCAGATATTGCACTTTTTCTCTCTGAGACTAAAGAGCTTAATGAGGCTAGTGATACTTGGCGCTGAGCTCCTTGGACCTGCCAGCGTATCCCGGGTTTGACACGCGTCAACTCCCTGCCTCGCCAAGACCAGCCTGCCAGGTAGGGTAAGAAGTTTCACTCTCGTATCAGGCCCAGCTTCCCAGGGAGCTGGGAACTTGTGTTTTGCTCTGTCCCTCCCTACCCGTGAAAATTTTAAAGGGAGAGAATAAGAAAGAAAAAAATAAATAAAACACTTCTTTTTAAAGACAGCCAGATATTATAGGCCTTATTTTGAAGACAGTGCTAAATTCCAGACTCTCGCCTGCTGCTTTTATTTGATGGCTCATAATGAGGGTTGGGAAGGAAGACCAGAGTGAAACCCGCAGCACCTCTAATAAAGTCTCTCACGGTTAACAAGGGCTAAGGACTTGTTTTTCCTTGTCTGGTGGGTGTTTCTGGGCTTCAGACTAAGGTTTCACTGAGCTTAGGAGCAACTGATTCTCATGTACAAGGAAGTTCAGGAGAAGCTCCGAGTACCCACCTGTGCTAACCAGAGCCCAGCCCGGATGGGGGCTTCTCTCAAAGTAGCTCTGAATGAATGTCTAAAAAAATGAAATAAGACATGTAAAATGCAAGCCTAATTTTTAAAATTATTATTAGATTAGCTAGACATAAAATTACCGTCAAGTTGCTATGGAAGTTTTTTTTTTTTATAAATCACTCTCAATTTCCGAAATTAACTTGTTATGAACCAGTAGGTTTGTGGGCCTGTCCCGGTTCACGGTCCACACTTTCCATAGCAATGGCGCAACGGCCAGGAACGTGCGTTTGGGAAACAGGGACCCCAGTTCAAGCCCTCGCTGATTCACTTACTAGCCATGCAACTGGGACAGATCATTTAACTTCTGGGAGCTTGTTTCCTCATCTGTAAGTTGGAAAAACCCCCCTGTACAGGGCGGTTGTGCAAATTAAATGAGATTTTGTCTATCTTTTCACATCTGTCACAAAGCCTATACAACATAGGGGCAGGGAGGAAAAATCACCCTAGGAGAACATCCCAAGCAAGCTGCTTCCTTCAGCCATAAGTGGGTCGCAGAATCTGATCAGAGTTGTCCGAGGGTGTCTGTCTTGCTGGTCTTTGAGAGAACCCGACCACAGCAGGGCTTGTATGGAGGAAGCTGGGGCCTCCATCTCCAGCTGCCTGCACAGTTTTCCTGAACCTTCAGGGGTCTCTCTGTTCCCAGCTTTTCTTTTAGGAAACCCTTAGGAGGAGCTTCCATTTCTTTCTTGATTTCCTTGCCTGAATTCTGGCTGGAAATGTGCTACCAAAGGGTTCTCACCAATAACAATAAAACAACAATAAAAATAATTAATGATAATGACTTCTACCTTGTCGAGCCTTTGAAATGATATTTCAACAGGATTTCTCTTTGATGCTATCACAGACTCTCTGACTTCTCCTTGTGGTCCTATGGCCCTGCCAAGAGTTATGACATTCAGGCCTGGAGAAACGGGAGCCAGGTTTCAACTTATTGCAGCCGACCTAGCTGTACAACTAGCTGCTGTGAGGTGGGCTGGCCCAGTGGTTGTGACACCAGTTTCTACCACCCAGGAGCCTGAGGGCAGGGCTGGGATCTGGCATTTCAAGGCCCAGACTCCTCCTGTCCTGGGAAATGTGGGGCAGCGTTCGACTATAGGCAGTCGTCCTGGAAGGAAGAGTTCCAAAGGATATAATAATAACAATAAGACAATAATGACAGTGTTACATTTAACATTAATAATAGTGTTATATTTAACCTTACCAAGTATTTACTGTGTGCAAAGCGTGATGTTAAGTGCTTTGCATTTATTATTTCTTTGAGTCCTCAAAATTGGCAGGGTAAATACTGTTGTTTCCATTTTACAGACGAGGAAACTGAGGCTCTGATGATTGCATAAGGGAACACACACTGGAAGGAACAGAGCCCTGATTTTGAAGCCAGGCATGTCTGATTCAAATCTATGCTCTTATTAGTTTACCTGATGGTTTTCAAACCTGAGCGGGCATTAGCATCACGGAGGGAACTTCCACAAACTACAGGTGCCCAGATTCTGCCCAGACCAGTGACATCAGAACATCAGGGACGGAGCCAGGTGTGAGGAACTCACTGCCCAGAGCCCTCTTAGCCCTGGGGTTTGCCGGGAGCGCGCAGCGCAGGCAGCTGGACCTCAGCTGCAAGGACAAACAGAGTCAGCAGTGTAGGCGGGAGTGAGGACCCAGGGCCGGGGGGGGGGGGGGGGAAGGGGACAAGGAAGACTCTCTCCCCATGGAGGTCTCCAATTCCGGGGTGTCATTTGTCCCTGCTTGGAAACTGAACACCATCGCTGTGGCTGTCGCAGGAGAATTTGACAGCTACTGAGCTCATGTCAAGCCTCACTAGAGTTATGGTTAAAGATGAAACAAGTTGATAAGGCTGTTTCTTCACTCATTCTCCAAATGTCTTCTGCGTGGCTGGTATACAGCAGTCCCTGTGCAGGGCTCCGGGGACACAGCACAGTGGAGCACGGGGCTCCGGAAGCTGCGTGAGGAAGGTCGATGGAATAAATGAATGAACTGGGTCTGCCATACATTTAATAGCCCTTCACTGCCCAGATGAAAACCTGTTTGCTTGTCAGCCGTGTCCCCAAGGCTCCCTGTAAGGAGCCGCCACAGGCGGGGGTGAAGCTGAGCCGCAGGGGAGGCCGCCCTGGGTTCCCAGGCCTGTGGGGAACGGGAAGGAGCCACTTCTCCTGGAGCGGAGGTGCCTGCAGGTGCTGGGGCTGTTTCAGCCTCTCCTTTCTCAGCATTGTGGCCTCACACAATGATGGGACGTTTCCTGTCGGGGCTGGTGGGATATTGAAAAGGCTTAACTTGGGCAGAAACATAACACAGGATATGGGGACCTGAGACCCCACGGACTCCAACACGGCAGGCCGTGGCCCAGGTCACAGTGAAGTTCATGGACTTTGGAGTCAAACAGGCCTGGATTCAAATCTAGACTCTACCATTTACTAGCCACGCACCCATGGCTAGGTAACAACCTGTGTGCACCGTGGCATCCCAGTGACCAGAACACCTGCGGTCCGGAAACGTTTGTTTACCAGATAAGCCTCAATTGCTTTATCTGTTAAATGGGTTATTCCCATTTTTTAATAATACTGACCCCCTAGCATTGTAAGGATGAGATTCCATCCCATTTCTAGGGAATTGCATACGTGGCACACAGTAAGCCCCTACTGGGTGGTGGTAACTGAGGTGACGAGGGTGGAGGGACCTTCTGTGCTGGCGTACCTGGGGCTTGGCATAAGACAGCCAGGGGAGGATCACTAGACAGCCTGGTGCTGGCTCTTAGAGGCTGGGAGAGGAGAGCCAGAGAGATTCCCTCGGTCCAGGAGCTGGGGAGAGGCCCGTGGGGTGGCGGAGAGAGTGGATATGTTGAAAAAGAAACCACATCAGCATAAGTTCTGGAGGGGACAGGCCCTGCCAGTGTTTAATTCAGCTGTTAGGGCAAGGCGGGAAATGAAAGGGAAACTAAATTGCTATTGTGTGTCTAGGTGACAGTTTCCACCTCCGCCTGCTGGCTCGGGGTAAACAGTAATTACCCACTGAGGCGAAGGGAGCTTTCCCCGGGAGCATCCGTGGAAGAATGTGGGCTGTGAACTCAGACTCTGTCTTCTTTTCTCTTCCTCCCTTTCTGCCCTCCCTGCCCCCACCAGGTGACCTGGTCTCCCGCGCCATGCACCACATGCAGGGGCGCCACCCGCTGTGTCCGGGCTCCAGCCCTGCCCGCCAGGCCCGCCAGCCACCACAGCCCATCACCTGGTCCCCCGACGCCCTGCACACGCTCTACTACTTCCTGCGGTGTCCACAGATGGAGTCCATGGAGAACCCCAACCTGGACCCCCCGAGAATGACCCTGAACAATGAACGGTAGGGATCTTCCTTGGGCCGAGCACCTGGTGGGACGTGCTTCCAAATGTGCATTAACTGACTGACAACTGACCACCGACAGGGTGAGGAAGGTGCCCTGGAGCTGGCCCACGTGCCTGTTAGGAGGCCCGGGAATTCAGACGGAGGAAGGCCGGGCCTCGGGCTGCAGTGGGGTCACCGAGGCTCAGAGTATGGGCTTCAGCCTCTGCCGACACTAGCACCCACGAGCTGCGCTGTCTGAAATTCAGTTGCCTCTTTGTAAAATGAGATGGTCACACGTATCAGGAAAGGTGGTAGTGTGAATCGAGCGAGCTAGTTCTCTGAGGAAGGTACTTAGGACAGGCTCTGGGTGCTAACTGGCCCTCGGTCAATGGTGGCTGTCACCTTGTTGATGTCCCTGCTGTCATTGTGTTGTCAGGGATCCTGGGCATGTTTTGCTTCATTCACTTAGTTTACAGATGAGACCGTCATAGCCCTGCAGTTCTTCAGACTCCAGCAGGTTAGTGGTCGAACAGCCCCAGGACCCAAGCCTGCAGCTCCCAGTCGGGTGGTCTCTCTACAGGGTCCCAGCCTTTTCCCAGCAGGGGGCCAGGCTGCTAAGAACAGATGTACAGGTTGTGTACTGCACGAGGGGACTCAGAGAGCGGCATGAGTAGGGCATGCACATAGGGCCACGTCAGCCTGAGGACAGGATGCCTTTTCTAGTTGGCCTACTTAGAGGGCTGCCTTTTTGGAATTTTCTCCCTAGAAAGTACGCTTTTTAATAATTTGCTCAGAACGCTATATGTGCTGGCATAAGCCTCGCCTGGAGGGCCCCACACGGCCACTCAAGGCAAGGTCTGCCCGCGGCCTCAAGAGTTGTGTGCATGAAGGCCCAGGGAGTGGGCAAGCCTTGTATCTGGTTTAGGAAGCCCCCTCTGCGTACATTTCACCACACAGCAGGGCGCAGGAGAGGCAGGGAGCCCAAAGGACCCGGCACCCCGTCTGGAGGAAGGTGATCGGAGAGCTCAATATACGGAGTGCTGGGGGTGCTCCAGTCCTCCCGCCCGGCTGCCCGTTGTCTTTGGGTGGCGCTGGGTCTCATCAGCTCTGTGGTCTATGGCCAGGCCCACTTCTCCAGCGCCTCCAGGGTCCCAGAAGACGAAGGTGCTAGCGGCTTTATTGGCCATTGACTGCGTGCTGGGCACCGTGCGGAGCCCTTTGCAGGGGGCTGCTCGCTGAATTCCCACACCACCAGGAGGGGGTGCTCTTCACAGCCCTTCTCGCAGAGGGTAAGTGGAGGTGCAGAGAGACTCCGTAACCGGCCAGGGCACACGGGCCGTGCCCCTCGTGACCATGCACCACACCGTCTGTCGTTAAGAGAAGTGTGAAGCAATGGTGGCCCCGTACATACACACAGTCCCTGTAAAGGCCACCTCTGCTGTTATTGTTACTCATTCTGTTATTATGTCACCATCGTTTTATCTCCCTGGGAGTTGGGGGATAAAGCTGAGCAGGGCCACCCGGGCCTGACACAGAGCAAGAAGGCCGCAGGTGCAGCCCCGGGTGTCCTGAAAGAAGCATCCAGTGGGAGGTGGAGCCGGAGCAGCCCCTGCACCCCAGCTGTTTCTGCTTTGTGGAAAAGTGTTGTGGTTGCAGGAGTTGGCTGGGAGGAGAAAGGGCAGGGAAAACATCTGGGGAGGAGGCAGCGGAGGAAGCTGCTTGCTGTTTGGTAAGGTCCCTGAGGGCGCTGGGCCTAGGCCTGGTCACCCAGGCAAAGGTGGCTGGGAGGAGAGGGCCAGGAGCCTTCCTCGGGCTTCCTGCCTGAGCTGGATGGCCGGGCCCTCAAGCTGTGACCTGGCTGTTGGCCACAGGGCTAGCAGGCCCGCGGGGCTGGTGTTCCTCTGCTGGCACTTTCCGTGGCCCCCTTGGACATCTTTGTCGTGCCCTCTGGCTTTCCTCCGGGAGGGTTCCCAGCCCCCATACTCTGACATACAGCATCAGGGGTTCTTTGTGACCCGAGTTGCTTGTCCGTATGTGGTTGCACCAGCTGAGTTCGCATAGCAATACACACATGTGCATGTGTTTAGATAGCTATTTATTTTAAAACCACACTGTCTGCAGCACAAATAAGTTGGTAGCAAAGGTATTTTTCCATGAATCATTTCAAATGAGTATTAGATATGTGGGGATTTGGAACCACCATTAGGAAAAAAAAGAATCTAAAATTTTTAAATTTTGACACTGAAAGGACACCCTAAAAATACCAGGCGAGCAGACAGCCCAACGGCTTCTGATGGCCTGGCCCCTGGCTGCGAGCAGATCCTGCCACCCCTTGGCTCACTCCACCCCAGAGGCCACGGAGAGCCTTCCTGGGGGCACTGAGCTCGCGGCACCACAGCAGGCTGGGCTGGGCCCACTCCCCCTGGAGACTCCACCACCCCGACATCCTTACCAGAGCTCTGAGGGAAACCTTCTCTCCTGCTACAGAAAGTAGCTGGAGTGTGCTGGGGTTCCAGGGAGACAGATTCGCTTTTGTGAGTTTGGGGATGTCTGTCTGTCTCTCCTTCATTCCCCTGAAGCTCATTCCTCTCCTCCGCCTGGGAGCAGAGGGGACTGAGTCCACCCAGCCAGAATTAGACAGAGACTCTGATTTCAGGTGTGACAGTGGGTGTCTGGCCCCAGAGGCCTTCTGTATGGGGACTGATGACTCTCTGGGTCTGTTTCGGATTAAGTGACCTCCTCCCCTGCCTCACACATGTTGGGGAAGGAGCCCAGTTTGGTGACGTGGCTTTGGCAGCGTGGCACCCTTAACAGTGCCACTCAAGTCTGTGCTTCTGTATTTCTGCTTTGAAGAAACATAGCCAATTCCTGCCCATTAGGGGCCGCGTGTGACCACAGCCACGCTGATACAGGGAGGTGACACGTGTTTATCCCTTTTGCATGGGGCTCATTGTGGCGTTCCCTGCTAAGCCACGTGCTCTTCCTGCACCGTTGGGTGAGGCTCAGCATCTCTCCGAACAAGGGCCTCTCCCCAGGGCTGCCTGCTCTGGGTTTGGGTGGGGAGACGATGGGAAGAATTGCAGGGACAGCAGGAGCACAGGGTGGCAAGTGGGACAGCTTGGTAGGGAACAAGAAGACTTCCTCATGTCATTCTCTCTGCTGCTGGCAGGGAGCCTGGGGCATCCGTGGACAAAGCACAGGCCTTAGGGTAGAGGCCTGGGCTTGGGTCCATACAGGGCCCCTCCGTGCCTTAGGCTTCTCACCTGTAAAATGGGGCTGTATAATTCTGTCTGGGAGGATGAAGTGAGACAACATATGCTCTTCCTTTGAAAGGACATTTCTATTAATACGTACTTCTGTTTCTTTTATGCCCACAACACATCAGCAAGGGAGGTGCCGTCGTCACCTCCATTTTGCAAATGAGGACAGGAGGCCAGAGAGCACCCAGCCGGTACCTAGCTAGGTGAGGGTTTGAACCAGGTCCCTCTGACCTCAAAGCCCTTGCCTTTCCCTGTGCCAGGCCATGGCTTTCCCGACTGGCTGCTGAGACCTGGTCCTATAGCTCTAAGACACCCTGGGTGGGCCCTGGCCTTTGGGGCTACCTCCTCTGGGGCCGTTCCAGCCACCTCCCTTGTTGTCCTGGGTAAGCACTGCAGCTGGACCCTCCTGGGTGCCTTTCGCACTGGCAGCTTTGCATCCCGGGCACTGGGCAGGCACAAGGCAGGGTCTAAAACACAGGATTAGTCACAGCTGCTGCTCTGCAGGGTGTGTCGTTACCCGAGATCAAGCTCAGAAAGTGAAAGAACCGCCTGTCAGGGATCTAGGAGGTTGCCCAGGGAGATCGGGGAGCCTCCTTCCCGGAGGCTGGGGGGAGGATGGACAACCATCTGGTTAAATGTGGCCCTCGCTGGTCATGCCTGCAGGCAGAGGGACAGGCTGACTGGAGTAGGGTCCCGGGCAGAGATATACCTCCTCGGTCGTCGCTCTCCTGGGGAACAAGGAGTCCAGGGAGGTAGGGAGGAAGACTGCACAGACATGCAGGAAGGCAGGAGGCCTGCCAGCTCTCTGGCAAATTGCTGGAAGAAAACGTCACCAAGCAGAGAAGATGGAAAGAGATAATGCAGTCCTAGGTGGAGAGGGGCCGAGGTAGACAGGAAGTGACCGATTCTCTGCATCAGAGCTGGAGCGCAGGAGGGCTCCAGAGTGCATCTACTGTTCAGCAGCAGCAGAGAAGCCAGACTCTTGAGGAGTGGCCAGGCAGGGAGCATGGGAATGGCAGAGGCCACTGGTCCACGGGGGTGGGGGTGGTCCATTGCTTACACCCCAGGCCCAGGCCCCTGCCGCTCTTCCCAGTCCTGCATCATGCCCCTTCATGGAAGAGGCACACTCAGAAGATTTGGGGCCTGCTGGTGTGCAGGACACTAAACCAGGAGGAGCCTGGGGACCTACCCAGAGTCTGATTTTGGGTGAAGCCTAGAAACATCTGGTGTCATGATTCCTTAGCCAGCCGGAACAGCCCAATCTCAGGAGGGAACTGCTATTCAAAGGTGTGTGTTTGAGGTCAACCTTGCCACTTTCATGACCTTCAACCAGTCACTGAACCTCTTTAAGGCTCGGGTTCTGTAGACAACTAGCATTTAGTCCTTACAATTGCCTGTAGGGTATGAGGACTGAACAAGTTAACATACTTTTAGAAGCGTGCCTGGGACACAGCAAACGCCACCTGAGTATGAATCAGCTCTTGTGATTATTGACATGGTGACTTGTGTCGGGCAGGGGAGCAGCATATGCAGAGTGCGTGTGGCAAGAGGAATCAGGGCACCCAGGAGAGGCAGGGGAGACCCCCCTGGTGCAGAATGGAGTGGAGCCACAGAGGTAGTGGGACCTTGTGGGCCAAGACAGGCAGAGGGCCGAGCTGCTGGCCGAGAAGGTCCTGCTCCCAGTAGTCTACTACTTGTGATTGGCTGGGTTTTATTTGCCCCTCTCCCCACTTCCCTTCTCAGGACCTGAACCCTTCCGAGAACGAGGGTGCCAGAGGGTCCAGGAAGTGGCTCCAGACGCCCCAGCCTGGAGCAGTGTGATGTGTGGCCCTGCACCTAGACAGGTTCAGGAGGGGCCAGGTGTAGGTGTGACACCACCCTTCGTCCCCAATTCCCATGGAGCTCTTTTTGCTGGGGCTACCGGAACAAGCAGCTCCTTTTGCTCAGGGGCTTAAGCCCTCGAATGGGTGAGATCCTGGCAGAAGATAAGTGTGTGTCCAGCCCAGCTCTTGGCTGCCCTGTTCTGTGTCTCACTGGCCAAGACGTTTCCCGCAAGTATGTGAACAGAATTTGGCAGAGCCAAGCCAGCCCAGGGCCAGCCCTTGGGACTCCATCCCCTCCATCTGGGGATTCTGAGTCTGCCCTAGGGGAGGAGGCTCCCATGAGCCTCTTAGGTCATCCCAGAGGTGTTATCTCTGCTGCCTCCTGGCAGTGTGACATGTCAGCCATCCTCCTGGGCCTCAGTTTCCTCACTGGTAAAATGGTGAACACAGTCAGATGACTATTGCGGTAAACAAGATGATACAGCAGTGCCCTTAGCTCGGAGCCTGGCACGTAAACAGTGCTTGTGAAGTGGTGGCTGCCATCCTCCTCCTCCTACTGCAATGATCATAAACATGTTTGGATGACATGTTTGACACTCAAGAGTAGGCTGTCTTCACTGAGGTAGTATGACACTTCCTAAACGGTGATTTCAAGTGCTATCTGGATCAGTAATACAACCAATACTACTCCTTGCTAATATAATCACTACCACTGTGACTAATAATAATAATAATACAACCACTGAGATTGCGCCTCAGTTTACAAGCACAAACACTACTACTAATTATAGCTAGCAGTACTGGGCACGCATTAAGAGACAGATGCCATCTTAAGTGCTTTACTTGCTAACTCATATTTCTCCCGGTACTTCTGTTGTATATTTCAGTAGATAAAATACAGTGGAGAAGGGATAGACGAGAAAGAGAGTGGCTTATGTGACTGAGTCTCCAGACTAATGAGGGAGACAAAAATAAGACGGAAGTAAAGAATGAGCAAAACCCCCAGACAGTGTAAGAGGAAGCTTGGCCGCGTGACGATGCGTTAAGTCAGCCCTCAGGCTCTGGGGCCTGCATGGATTCAAATCCCAGCCCTGCCACTTGTGACCTGGGTAGCCTCAAGTGTGTCAGCCTCTGTGCCTCAGTTTCTTCTTCTTAATAGGGGATTAATAGCGCCAAACTCAGGGATGTCTCGGGGATCAGTGGAGGTCATATACGTAAAGCACTTAGAATAGCAGCTGGCACAGGGTATCAGATATCATCATCGTCACCACCACCACCGTCACCATCACATTCAAGAGGGTGCCTGAGAAGACCTGAGTAATTGGGGGACGGCATCAGAGCAGACCTGGGGTTCTTAAACTTGGCCTCAAAGGACAGCCACAGAAGATTGGGAGAGGTGCGTGGTGAGAGCCGCAAAAGTCACGGGAAGACTTTTGTTGTTTCCAAGCACATATTTCACAACACAAATGGATCTGCACTTTAATACAAAAATTAATTTTTTTTTTTAAGCCATCACTGATTATTGTTTATCTAGGCAAATGCTTCGAGGTCAAGCTCTAGGTCGGTGGTTTCCCAGCAGGGAAGTGCATCCTCAGAGGTGCTGTGCCCCTTTTCTGGCTCCGTGATCCAAGCAAGTCACGTTACCTTTCGGAGCCTCGGTTTCCTGCTGCGTGAGGTGGAGACCCAGGCGGTGCCTGCTTCGTGGGGTGGCTCCCCGCGTTCTGGGGAAATGCCCCTGGCACAAGCGCCGTCCCACATCAAGGCGCCTCTTTGTTCCATTCCAGATGCAGAAGGGAGGCTGTTTCCCCCAGACAAGCACTTTACATAAATAAGACGTGCCCGCGGATAGGCTGTACGTTCAGTCTAAAGAAACGGGCTCGTTAATCTTTTGCTCAGCTTGCGAAAGTGTTTTCTTATCAAATAATAGAGATGATGGCAGTGGTGGCTTTATGCTACTGACTTGTGAGTCTCTTAAATACCATTTCAAGAAGATTTGCAATGTTAAGCTCTTTTCTCTTTTCCTCTCCCCCTTTTTGTGCATTAAATTTCCATCTGTTTACCCAAAATGGAAGTAAATGAAATAAGAATAGCTATTGGGTGAATTAAATACTTATTTCCATGTATTCCCCAGACTGTTGTAAACAATAACCTCTGGAGTGACTTGTTCCTAATCCCCAGTGCACACAGGGAGCAGCCCCTTCCAGCCCAGGCGCCTCCCCTCAGTTTACCCTCTTTGTTTCCTCCAGAGCCCCTTCCTCTACCTGAAATTACCTTGCTGGTGTGTGTCCCTTCCTCACACCTCTAGCATGTAAATGCCATGGGTCTGCCTTGTTCCCGCTATGTCCCCAGCACAAAGAACAGTCCCTGCATATAGTGGACTGTTAAATATTTGTTCAGTTAACCAACTAGGCAGTAGAGCCTAGTGGTTAGGTTCTTCGCAGTTGGAAAGGCCAGGATATGGGGTACCCGCTCTGCCATCCCACACGGCCACACTAGCTGTGTGACTTTGGGCGAGTTATTTGATTTGCTGAGCCTCGGTTTCTCCAGCTTGCCGGGGAAAATGGCTTGCCCTACTTCCAAAGTTTTTTCGTGGAGATAAATGAGGTGATTACATGTAGAGAACTTGGCACAGAATAAGGTCTCATACACAGTAGCTGCTGCCATCAGTATAATTACTGTCATCATAAACCTATGAAAAGACTAAAAGGACTAAGTTGTGTTTAATGCACAAACAGTCCAAAAACATTGATGAATTCAAAAATCACATCTATAGGGCAACAAAGCCAGCAGGAAAAAAAATTTTCATAAATAAAAATCATGTCTACTCCAAATGCATGTTTTCTCTCCCTCCCATATGCCCCTCCCACCTTCAGTTTCTGCCCTTAATTCCGTCTTAACTCAGCCCTGACAGTAGTAGCCTGGGAACCAAGTGAGTGGCAGAGAAGGTGAGGTAGATCAGATGTCACAGAGAACTTACTAAGTGAGGGCCATTTTGGACAGAGACCTCTACAAACTTTAGCTTTATCATAACCCACCACCCAAGGATTTTAAAGAGTTCTACAAACCGGATGTCAGTTACCCGTTGGATCAAAGACCAAGCAGACCGTGCGTCAGTCACTCTCTAAAACTGGTGTCCCTGTGTCCCTGGCCCGGCACTTGCCGGCTTAGCCATGGTGTCTACATGCAATGAGCTGCGATTGCTAAGGGTCGGGCTTGGGAATGATCTGACCTGATCTATTTTTATGTGGACTAGAAGCATCTAGACAAAGCGTCACAGTTAATAACGCACTTTCAACATACAGCTCTCTAGTAAATCCTCGTGCGAGCTCTCAGAGGAAGCCAGTACCATTCCGTTACAGAAAGCACACCAAGGCCTCAGGTTGGAGGAGACAGACCTGAGCTCAGGCCTGGAGGTGTGATTATAACAACGCAGTGAATTCAGTTGTTTGGAGTGGTAAATCCCTTCCCCTCCCAGGAGAGGGAGGGCAAGACCCAGGAGCCAGGTCCCTCACTGAGCCCTTTTCCCCAAGTGACTGGGGCATCTTGCTCTCAACACTTTAGGGGCCTCTTTCCCGACAGCGTGAGTTGGCAGGCTCTGGGTGGCCAACCTGCGGGTGGGCGTCTGCCCAGCATCCGAGAAGGAGCGAGCCAGGGATTTGGGGCAGGAAGTGGCAGTGCCAGATAACAGGGAAAGGAGACAGGACAGGATCCTGGCCCAGCCTCTGACAAGTGCCTCCAGGGGCTGCCCGTTACATACAACTTCCTGTCCCATTGTTGCACCCACCGGTCCTCACAGAAAAGACGACTGGGAACTGCCGGCCCAGGGGCTTCGTTCGTCTGGAGTGTTTTTGTAACACGGCAGCAACAATCCCCTTTGTCTGCAGCCTTGCCAGGATTCTCGGTGCAGGGAAATCCCAACTCTAAAGGGAATTGATTTTGCTTTCTTAAGGAAGGCAGCTTCCGAGGCTGAGCTGAGCTGGAGAGTTTTCAGACCCTGAGGATGGGGGCGGGATGGAGCGCTCTGGCGAGATCTGGAGCCAAGTGGGGCTGCTTCCTGGCTGGCTCCTACTGCCTGCCAGGCAGCTCTCAGATCTCTCCTCCTGCAAGACCAGCCGCCCCTGACAGCTGTGAGTTGCCCCTCCCGCACTGCGCTGCTGTAATATTTGCAGATTTGGAGGAAGAAGACTCTTAGGGATACAGGGCACACCCCCTGAGGCTTTCCCAGCCAAGTTCAGTGAGAGCAAAAGCCAGTGTTTGGGCAGAGTGGTGAAGGGGCAAGCCTTCTCTTTCACACCTTGGACCAACCCCTCAAAGCCTTTTCCCCGTTTATAAACTGCAGACTAAGAGTTACACCTCCCTCAAAAGGTGGCTGTGAGGGTCAGAGGTAACATATGCAAATGGCCTCATGCTTGCTTAGCCCACAGTGGGCCTTCAGCACATCTTAGCAATGTGGCTTTGATGCTCAGAAGCCAACGCCAGAGCATTCCCCGAGGCTGTACTTGGGATGTGGGTGCAGAAAGCAGAGGCAGCCCCGTCCCCGGAGCTCGCGCTGTCTTTCCCTCCTCTGGCTGGGCTGGAGCGCGCCCCCCCGACCCTGCCTCAACAGCTTAGGTCAAAACCACCACGTCAGTCAAGAATTTCCCCTTATACGTGTGCATCTCTGTCAGGCCTCAAGAGCCTCCATGTCCCTGCCTCTTCTAGTAGTTTCTGGAAACCCTTCCCCCGACAGTCTGAATGGGTCCTCTTTCTGCCTCAGACTTTGGGGGTGGGGAAGGCAGTTGCTGTGCGATTACACCTGGCTGAGTCCAAACAGGGTCATGCCTCCTGACAGTCCACACAAAAGCCCCCAGCCCTGCCCCGCTGCCCTGCATGTGTCTGTCATGAAAGGACGCAGGACAGCTAAGCCTTGGGGTCCTGCCAAGCCTGCCCTGTTGGCAGAGGCTGATGGGTGGTGGCAAGTGCCCTCGGGAGGGAGGTGTTTAAGCAGGCTGGAGGTCCTCGCCTGTCTGGCTTCCGTATGGTGAAAGAGCTTGTGGTCTCTGGTCAGCCACCGAGCACGGAAGAAGAAAGCAGGTCTCTGGCGTGTGGCAGCAGCGAGCCCCGTAGGTGAGGTGTGCCTGCCAGGCCAGGGAGCCGCTCCCCGGCAAGGTGGGAGAGGCCGGCTCTCACACCCCTCAGTCTCAGGTGTGTGGGAAGTGGAGACACCCTGGCCTGCTGGGGCAGCCGTGCTGGGGAGCCCGGTCCTGAGAAACGGGGCAGATGCTATGGACCTCGCAGGGCTGGGAGCCCTCCCTGCTGCGCAGGACAGAGTGGAGGGGGGTGGCCGTGCGCAGTCTCCACTGGAATCTGTACCATCCCACCCACGTCAGATGCCACGTAGGGTCAGACCCAGTCACCCAGGACCCTCCTCGGAGGCTCAGGCCATGCTGACCTCTGCAGAGCCATGCTTGTTCTTTCCCCTCCCTGGCGACGGCTGCCACCCGACGTCCTAGCTGCCTTCCCAGAAACTGCCGTGGCCCCAGCCTGCTCAGCTCCCCCCAGGAAGTCATTCCCCAGTGGAACACTCTCATGTGAAACGGCTGTCTTTTTATCTGGGAAGCACTGTCTTTGTTTCTGAAGAGAACCGTTTGCTAATACCCGAGCCAACTCATGCCTCTAGGAACGAAAGACAGAGCAGTTCCCCCTTTCCTGATGGAGCTCTGGAGCCTGGAGCAGGAGCAGCCCCCGAGAACACGTTAGCACCCGGAGGACTTTGCCTCCTGCCTCCGGAGTGAGAAACGTGCCACACACCTGTCGGTTCAGAACCCGAGTTTCTGCCGCGGGCTCTGTGCTGAGGGATGGGGAGACACCGTCTAGCAGAACAGTCTCTGCCTTCAGAGAAGTTCCAGTCCAGGGGAGAGAGCAGATAAAAAACCATACAAACCGAGCGATTACAAACCGGGTGAGTGCGGTGCCAGGTGAGGGAGCAGGGCTGGCGGGCGGAGTGGGGACCTGCTTCAGGGTGGGTGGGCAGGGCGGTCTCCCCCGCCTGGAGTGGCAGGAGCTGGCAGAGGGGCCACCGCATGCCCTCCTAACAGCACAGCGACCATATGTTCTGGTTTGCCCAGCACGGCTGTAGTTTACGCCTGGGTTGTCCCAGTACTGGTAGTAGCTCTATTTTTCCCTCTCGAAAGTCATCCAGTTTGGGTGACAAATGATGGTTACTGTGCCTCGTGCCTAAGACCATCCCTAAGACCAAGAAGATGAGCCAGGGCCAGCCAGCTCCTCCGAGTGGCTGTGGAGTGTGCTCTGTAGGAGCTCGGGCTCGGGGCACGCTGCCTGGGCTCACGTCCCACCTCTGCCAATCGGCAGGTGTGTGACATGGGGCAAGCGACCTCACCTCTCCTGCCCTCAGTTTCCCCATGCGTGAAACGGGAATAATAACAGTACCTGCTACATAAGGCAGATAGGAGGAGTGAGTGAGTCAGTAGGTAAAAAGGGCTTGACATAGTGCCAGGTGCTTAGCGAAGGCTCTGGAAAGGTTAGTTCTTGGTGTTTTCTGTTATTCCTGGGTGCCCTGATTGTGTCTCACATTTGACCTCCCTCCCCACAGCTGGCGGGAGCTGTTCGGCCAGGAGGAGGCAGGGAACGTGGCTGCTTCTCAGGCTGTGTCCATGCGAGCATCTGGGCAAGCTCTATCGGGGGCCTCTAATCTGTGCCAGATGAGCTTGAATAAGAAAAGTATTTTCCCCACAGACAGCCCAAAGCCCCAAGTCAAGTAGAAGTCACCTGAGCCCGAGTGGGGCTTCTGCCGTGGGGTTGGCGGCAGTGTCGAGGCAGCCAGGTTGACGGGGAAGGTAGGACAGGGGTCCGAAGAGAGGACCACGCCCAACTCTGACTCTAAGAGGAGCCAAACCATTCTGGTTTACCAAGCAATTCTAGAAAAATAATCACTCCAAGATGTGAGCTGCACTAGAATTGCTTCCTTTGTGCGGGGAGTGGACTTCGACTTCAGTGAGACAACGTTGGTTTTGTTCCGCATGAGCGTTTTGGCTTGGTTTTAGGCCACGGTGGCTCTGCAGAAACCATAAGGAAGCTACGGTGAGGGCCCCAGAGCCGGCACTGCACAGCCAACTCCGAGCTTCCCAGAGAAGTCTCCGTGTGGAGCTGTCACTGGGTGGGAAAAGCTTAGCTTCTTTGCAAGTTCCCTATAGTGCCACTTGGCACCCCCAGCCCCAGCCCAGACAGCAGGCAGGGAGGGGCATGGGAGCAGAGAAGGGCGAGTCCAGGGGGAAATTAGCACATCCAACCTCGCGCTTGGCTCTGACTTCTGTTTTAGGTGGGGCGAAGCTGGTGGGAGAATTTAGGGCTGAAGGTGTGAACATCACGGCCATCCTCTCCCTTGACCATCATCTCTGGTTGGTCCTTTCCTGGACTCCAAGGGTGCGCACAGGCTAGGTGGGGCAGAGGGGAGCAGGCCTGAGGCAGAATGTACCTCGCCTGGCCTGTGCCCCAGAGCCCTGTGCGCTCACAGCCGAGGGTAGGAGTTTGGCCATCTCCCCGTCTTCCCTGAGCTAAGCGCAGGCCTGGTCTCGAGGTCCTTCCCAGCGGTGGGAAGGGGTGCAGGGGGCACAGACCTGCTGACTGCAGACACTAGGCCTGCAGGCTGGGGACAGAGGCACGAGGCTTTCTTGTACCTGGGGCTCCGGTCGCACAGCCTCTGGTCACAGGCCTGCGCCCCATCTGCCAACCTGACTTGCCCTGAGGCCCCTGCCCACCCCAGGGAAGAACAGAGCCTGCTTTGAGCTGGAAATTGGAGGCATTTCCTGTTCCATGTTGTTAAGACACTGCTTATAGGACTATAATCCCAATAAATCATATGCTTGCTGAGTAGGGCAGGGTTTATTTTTATTTTTTTCCAGGCTGCAGGGACCTCTTAAAACCAAGGCCTTAAGAAGTTTATTCTCTTTCATTTTTTTAAGGGGGAAAAATGGCTTTTGCAGGCCTGGTCCTGTTGAGGGGCCTTATGCGACCCTTGGAGTAATACAATCGGGCGCATCTGTATGGTTAATTTAAAGAGAGATGATTATGGGCACCTGGGGCTGGGTCCCCTATGGCTGCTGAACTGGCTGTGTGACCTTGAGCAAGGCACTTAGCCTCTCTGGGTTTTCTTTTCCTCTTCTAGCAACGAGAGGAGAGGAGGTGGTTGGAGAGTTCCCACGCTCTTCGTGTAAAAAGACCCATTTTCACTGGTGTGTTTCGTGGGCTCACCCCACATGGCAATAGCTGTCTTTTTATGCACACTAAGACAAATGCTATCATAAAGCCAATGACCCTTTTAAGTGGCTTTGTCCGTCACAGCGGTGACCAGATTTGTTTGCATGTGTGTGTGTGACAGTATTTAGATTAGGCCCAAATAGCACTTGGGGCGTATTGGGCTGCAGATCCCTCGAAGTACTTCTCTGCCCACCACCCTCCCCGCACACGTGCCCACGACCCACGGCCTCTGGGTCTAGGCTCTTTGTCGTTGCCCCTTCCCCTGTGTGAGTTTCTCGCTGCCAAGGCCGAGAGACTGTGCTGCCAAAAACAGTTTCCAGCTCGCACTCGACATAGTGGCTGCATTTGTTTTCTCTGTTTTACGAGCTGGGATGGAGTAGGTGGTGGGCAGCTTGCTGGCAGGCTTCCGCAGGCTCTCCATGTTTATACTTGCCGTGGGGGCAGGGCAGGAGTTGGCTGGACTTTCAGAAGGCTGGAGCTGAGGCGTTTAATGGAACCAGATTCCTATAGCCTTTTCTGCTATTCTATATTTTCTCTATCAACAGATACTAAACTAGTAATAATAGTTAACATTTATGGAGGATTTACCACGTTCCAAATGCTGTGCTAAGCACTTATGTGCATGCTTCCAGCTGTCTTATGAGGTGGTCCTCTTATTTATACCCATTCTGCTGATGGAGCAACTGAGGCTGGGAGAGGTGAGATAACTTGCACAGAACCACACAGTTTAATCCACTGTGAGCACACTAGATTCCAACCCAGGCAGCCGCCTTCTAGAGCCCACACGCTCCATCACTGTGCCGTGGCTACAGGCTTGTGGAGTTGATGGAATAAAAGCAAAGGGGTTCTCACCATGGAAAAAGTCTAGAAACCACTAACTTAAGCAATCTCTTCTTTAGTAGGAAAAAAGGCCCAAAGAAGATGATCTGCCCAAGGTTATAGAGCCAGTTCAGTTGTATCGAAAAAACTAGAACTTTCTCCCAGTGAGGTTGCTGCAGGGAAGTCGTCTGGGATCCTGAGTCCCTGGACCAGAAATGTATGTGCAAACCACAGGCCACTCTGGATGCGCCAGACTGTGTGCCCCAGGCCTGATGCCAGCCCCAAATAGTGTTGTCCCAGGGATCCGCTGTGGTCTGCTAGGGCAGCGGTCCTCAAAGTGTGGTCCAGGCATCCCTGGGGTCCCAGAGACTCTTTCCAGGAGTCCATAGGGTCAAAACTGTTTCAACCATAAGATCTTATTTGCCTTTTTGCTCTGGTTTTCTCACAAGAGTCTGGGGGAGTTTTCCACAGGCTGTGACATCATGACATCATCACTCCGCCCACAAATGGGATGTGAGCCCGTGTATTCTTATGTTTTCACATTTTGCCAGTTTTCATTCCTGATACAGTTGATATTAGTAGAGTAACGCATACAAAAGCTCTTTGAGGTCCTCAGTAGTTTTCAAGAATATAAATAGGGCCCTGAGACGAAAAAAAATTTTTTTGAAGACCGCTATTCTGAGGTATTAGACCCAGCTAAGGGGCAGTTCGGCAGGCGGAAGGGCCGAACACAGGAGATTTCTTCAGCCCTGATGTGTTTGCTTGTCCTGGCACTGCAGGCATCTGTGTACCTGCACGGAGAGGCCAGGCTCTGCCAGGCGATGGCAAGAAGTGGGAACCGGCCTCCTCCTATGAGAGGCAGCAAGCAGAGAGACCTTGAGGACGGCGCACACATCAGTCATTCCCAGCCTTGCCCCTCCAGACCTTTCACCCTGGAGCTGCGACACAGCCACACTGTTGCAGATGGGAGTTTTTATAGGGGTTTTCCAGAACGTCCAGTAGTGCAGGCCAGGTCGTCTCAGCATGCCCAGTGGACTGGATGAAATTACCAGAAAGGAAACAGTAGCCTGAAACCCACAGCCCGTGGGAAGGATGTTCCTAAAAAAGTCCATGAATTGTTTGTGCTGTTACCTTGCCACAGACACAGGCCAGGGAGGTGGGTGAGCCAAGGAGAAAAGCCCGCAGAGGTCAGTTGGGTGCCGGCACAGATGGGCACAGGTGTAGGTGGGCACCGGATTTCTGTCTGTTGAGAGCATTAATTGGTGTTCGGTTTGGGAAACAGAAAATTCTAGATGTTTTAAGTGGAGAGGGATTTAATGCAGGGAATTTGGTGCTCACAGAATCATTGGAAGAGCTCCAGGAGCAGGTTGGGGTGAGCGTCTGGGAGCGACCCCAAGGACAATGCAGAATTTGCCCATCAGCAGACCTGGGTACCTGCCCTCTGAGACAGGCCTGCATTTGAACACACGCTGGAGCTGCAATTCAGGATGGAAGCTGGAAGCCGAGGTCTTTGCTATTGCCTTCATCACCTCTACCACTACCTCTGAAGCATCAGGAAGGTGCAAACTGGATGCTGGAATGTTCTGTAGGGAAAAAAAAAACCATGTTTTCATGATCTGGTTTGCTAGCAAAAACAGACAAAGGGAGCACAAAGGTGGCCTCTGCCTTGCATTCACTTACCAGAGCTCGGGAAGCTGCGTCTTAATGGTAAAACCTACTTTGCATCCAGAACCCCAGCTGCAAAGGAATCTGGGAAAGGTAGTTTTCAACTTTCTACATTTGCAGCCAAGATGGTAAAATGAAGGCCGAATGACCAGTCCCCAGCATCCACCCACCAAGGTGGTCAGTCCTGCGTTTTTCTCATGAGCTGACCTATCGTGCTGAGAAGCATGGAGCAGGAGAATGAATCAAGACACCATCTGGGCCGGGCGCAGTGGCTCACGCCTGTAATCCTAGCACTCTGGGAGGCCGAGGTGGGCAGATCGTTTGAGCTCAGGAGTTCGAGACCAGCCTGAGCGAGACCCCGTCTCTACTAAAAATATAGAAAGAAATTAGCTGAACAACTAAAAATATATACATAAAAAATTAGCCGGGCGTGGTGGCTCATGCCTGTAGTCCCAGCTACTCGGGAGGCTGAGGCAGGAGGATCGCTTGAGCCCAGGAGTTTGAGGTTGCTGTGAGCTAGGCTGAAGCCACGGCACTCTAGCCCGGGCAACAGAGTGAGACTCTGTCTCAAAAAAAAGAAAAAGACCCCATCTGATTAGACTTCACGGATTCCTGGATTCCCTCTTGGATTTCCCCTAGTGCAGTGGGAGATGCCCACTTAGAAATTTCGTGGCCATACCTGGGGTTTTGTCTTGGCCGCTGGGCACAGTAGGGAGGAATAGCTGGCAAGTCCACGAGTATCTTTCTGGCTTCCCCTGGAATCAGCAGGACTGATACATAGAAGTATGTCTCTAAGCTTGTCTTCTAGCCTTGTCATATAAGAATTATGAAATTCGAACATATTTGGGGGGAATTTAAATGGGCATTTATGATCAAGGGCGATCTTATAAACAGAAGGGTAATTCATGAACGGATTGCTCACAGACCATACAAGTTCCCCCCAGGGAATCCCAACTTCCCACTCCAATCAGTCACCACGTGGCCCTGGAACATTAATGCAAAGTTCTTTTCTGGGCAGAAACATGATTAGGTTCATAACTGAAAACCTAGGGTCTTTATGCTATGCTCATCTATACTTTTAGTCCATCAGCAAGCATTTACTGAGGACCTGTTGTGTCAGGCCCCAGGGTGGGTGTATTTTGGAGAACACAGAGGTGTGGAAGGCATCGTTCCTGTCCTTAGAAGGAATAGTCACGAAGAGAGAATCTGAGAAGGCTTCTGGAAGGAGGTGGCATTGGAACTGACCCGTGAAGAATAAATAGGTTCTAGACCAGCACAAGTGGGAGCGCTTCAGTCTCACGAGGGAGTGGGCAGGGTGGGCGTGAGGACCATGAGTGCCGGTGGTCTGGTGTGTCCTGGTGGCAGGGATGAGGTCCTGGGCATCCTCGAAAGGCCAGGGCCAGCGAGGCTTTCCCAGCCTGTGGCCCCCTCTGCACACCGATGGGTACATGCGGTGGACCAGT
>NW_012148619.1:3002203-3093412 GCF_000956105.1 Propithecus coquereli
GCCACGGCACTCTAGCCCGGGCAACAGAGTGAGACTCTGTATCAAAAAAAAAAAAAAAAAAAAGACCCCATCTGATTAGACTTCACGGATTCCTGGATTCCCTCTTGGATTTCCCCTAGTGCAGTGGGAGATGCCCACTTAGAGATTTCGTGGCCATACCTGGGGTTTTGTCTTGGCCACTGGGCACAGTAGGGAGGAATAGCTGGCAAGTCCACGAGTATCTTTCTGGCTTCCCCTGGAATCAGCAGGACTGATACATAGAATTATGTCTCTAAGCTTGTCTTCTAGCCTAGTCATATAAGAATTATGAAATTCGAACATATTTGGGGGGAATTTAAATGGGCATTTATGATCAAGGGAGATCTTGTAAACAGAAGGGTAATTCATGAACGGATTGCTCACAGACCATACAAGTTCCCCCCAGGGAATCCCAACTTCCCACTCCAATCAGTCACCACGCGGCCCTGGAACATTAATGCACAGTTCTTTTCTGGGCAGAAACATGATTAGGTTCGTAACTGAAAACCTAGGGTCTTTATACTATACTCATCTATACTTTTAGTCAGCAAGCATTTACTGAAGACCTGTTGTGTCAGGCCCCAGGGTGGGTGTATTTTGGAGAACACAGAGGTGAAGAAGGCATCATTCCTGTCCTTAGAAGGAATAGTCAGGAAGAGAGAATCTGAGAAGGCTTCTGGAAGGAGGTGGCATTGGAACTGAGCCGTGAAGAATAAATAGGTTCTAGACCAGCACAAGTGGGAGCGCTTCAGTCTCACGAGGGAGTGGGCAGGGTGGGCGTGAGGACCGTGAGTGCCGGTGGTCTGGTGTGTCCTGGTGGCAGGGGTGAGGTCCTGGGCATCCTCGAAAGGCCAGGGCCAGCGAGGCTTTCCCAGCCTGTGGCCCCCTCTGCACACCGATGGGTACATGCGGTGGACCAGTTAAGTGACTCAAACCCAGAAACATTTTCCAAAATGACAGAACCAGTACATCCAAATAGCTTCCCAGATGAAGTCCCTTTGAGGTCACATCTGATCACAGACAGTCTCTGGCTTACGATGGTTCGATTTAGGATTTTTCAGTTTTACGATGGTGCAAAAGTGATCCGCGTGCAGTGGAAACCACGCTTTGCCCACACAGCCATCCTGCCTTTCCGTTTCAGTGCGATAGCCAGTCAATTACACGAGATATCAATGCTGGGTTATGAAACAGGTTTTGTGTGAGACAATTCAGGCTGATGTGAATGTTCTAAGCACGTTTAAGGCAGGCCAGGCTAAGCTCTGACGTTCAGTAGGTTAGGTGTGATTAAATGCATTTCCCACTTAAGATATTTCCAACTTATGATGGGTTTATTGAGGTGTGGCCCTATCCTAAGTTGGAGAGTATCTGTATTTTCTTTGCTAGTTTTTTAAATAAAAGCATCCTTTGCCCTCAAGGAGAGAAACTTGTAAAACTTCGGAGATGGCTTAAGCTTTTGGAGGCCCGAGATAGGCATTCCGGGGGCAGTCTCTGGCTGGTTCCCTGTCGTTGGCTTGCGCAGTAGCCGAGGAGAGAGAATGGATGCCTGTTTCCTGGTCTCGGTACTTAGCTGCGTGTCAAGGGGAGGGACAGCGGTGACAGCACAGGCCCAGTGCTCCAAGAGCCCAGAGGGAGCGGGGGTGCCTGGGGGACTGGCTGCCTGCCCTGGCCTGGTGCCCACTGCCTGGCTTAGTTTGAAAGGAAGGATGAGGGTGGCAGGCAGCAGGAGGGGCCGGGCACACAGGCAGGAGCTGGGAGGCAACTTGGGCTGTCATCAGAGAGAACAGCCTCATTCCCGTGACCCCCTGCGGGAAGAGCTCCGTCCACTCTGGGCAGAGCAGGCTGGTGTCCACTGAGTTATGAAGCCAAAGACTGGGGCCCCGCCACGGCAGGGAGACCTGCTGGACTGTGAAGGGGTCTCCCCAGTGTCCCTCAGGAGTGAGTGGACCCCCTCCCTGGGTGGAAGAGGAAAGGCCTGGCAGAGAGGGCGGGGCCTGAGCACAGTGTTAGGCCCTGCGTGCGTCACGTTCCGTGTGAATGGCGCCCCCTGGTGCCACAGAGCGCGCTTACAAAGGCGTCCTGGGAGTTTGCAGCTCTGAGAGCAGGCAGGACGCCTCTCCCAGCTCCCATGGGCTCCTGGTGTCACACGGGCCGCTAGGGCCATTCCTCCCTGTGGCACTTGGGGCTGCCACTCCTCCCTGAGCGCCAAACTAGGGGCCACCCTGGCCTGGCTCAGGAGGTGACATAGGACCCACCTCAGCCTAGGTGCCAGGAGAGGAAGAAATGACTGTTACCTACACATGTGTGGTGTAATAAAATAAACATCGTTTCATTTAGCCTCAGAACAACCCTGAGGAGGAGGTGTCACCACCTTACAGGTGGAGAAAACAGGCTCGGGGTGTGTTTGTCATGGTGACACGCTGCTGGTGGCACAGCTGGGTTTGGAACCAGGGCCTGTTAGACGCTGCTCTGCACCCGGCAGCCCAGGAGGCCGTCTCTCCCCTCTGCAGAGACAGGGAGACCTGGAGACTCTGGCTGAATTCTCTAGAGGGAGCAAGAGTCCCCATTCTGCACATTGGTGAACCCCTTCTTTCACTGGCCACCGAGGGGCCCTCAGGTTCTGCTAACGGCCTGTGACGGGAATTCCGTGGCGAGGATTCCATGCGTTGGGGGCACGGTCGGGGTTTCTGCGAGCAGAGGGAGCAGGTCCCCTCCAAGGGGTGATTAGCCTTGGCGGCCATCCTCTGAGAGTGTGTGTGCCGAAGGGTCCCCTTCTGCCCTCAGGGCGCACCCACCCGGGCCTGACCCTCTCTCTGCTGCCTCGCAGGCCCTTCATGCTGCTGCCGCCCCTGATGGAGTGGATGCGCGTGGCCATCACCTACGCAGAGCACCGCCGCAGCCTCACCGTGGACAGCGGCGACATCCGGCAGGCAGCCCGGCTGCTGCTGCCCGGTCTGGACTGCGAACCCCGGCAGCTCAAGTACGGAACTGGGGAGGAGGGAGGCCCCAGCATTCGTGTCCAGCCCCCACGGCTCCCCTGTGCCCCCTTCTCCTGGGGATGCGAGGGGGTCAGAGAACAGGGGCTGCAGCGCGTTCGAGCTGCTCTAAGAGTGTCCTCTGCAGACCGCTGTTCTGCTACACAGGGCAGACACGCTTTTGGGTTTGGGCAGGAGAACTCACACGTCTCTTTGGGATGGTTTCGCAGGGTGAGAGGTTGGAAGGGGCACTCTCTTTCCTCCGTCCCTGTAATTACCATCCTTCTCTTCAGCCCTTCCTTTCTATGTGCCCTATCTTAGTCCTCGTGATGACTCTGGAGAAGGGAAGCTGTGCCCACCTTATAGATGGGGAAGCTGAGGTCAGGGACGAACAGTATCTTGCCCACAGATACTCAGCCTTGTAAGGTGCCTTAACTTGAACCCAGGTCCCTACAGCCCAAAGCCCTTAATTTCCTTCTAAAAGTACCTCTCTTGTAGTGGACTAGTTCCCTGAAGGAGCTCTTCTGGAGAAGCTCCCTTCTGGCCATCCTTGGCCTCTGAGAGCCTTGTATCATTTTTTTGACACCCTGCTCGAACCCGAGTTATGGCGGCCTCCATCTCCACGGTGAATGCCAAACTTCATTATAAAATGTGAGCTTTCTACACTTTGACCCAACCAAGGCTGCAGGCTAAAGCTGCCCATTGGACATCTGTGCTGTGCCCTCCGTAGGCACAGGTTTTACCTGTGACTTTCCTTGGCAGGTTGGGTTGACTGCAAACAGGATTCTAGGGCACCCTCTGCCATCCCTTTGGTATTTCTGGGCCCCACCAGGAAGCCTTAAGGAGAGAGAATGTAGAACCTGGCCACAATGCCTGTTTTATAGGCCACGGTGCAGACTCCTCTGTGCAAAAAGTGCACAACCAAGTGCAGTGGGACAAGCCCAAGCTGGAGTTTCTTTTCCTGAGGGCAGCCCCTAATAGATTATTTTAGATGAGACTCTTGTTTCCTGCCAGTTGACAGCTCCCAAGAGCTCAGAGCACTTCATTTTTTTTTTTTTTTTAATTGAGACAGAGTCTCACTCTGTTGCCCAGGCTAGAGTGAGTGCCATGGCGTCAGCCTAGCTCACAGCAACCTCAAACTCCTGGGCTCAAGCGATCCTCCTGCCTCAGCCTCCCAAGTAGCTGGGACTACAGGCATGCACCACCATGCCCAGCTAGTTTTTTTCTATATATTTTTAGTTGTCTAGCTAGTTTCCTTCTATTTTTAGTAGAGACGGGGTCTCGCTCTTGCTCAGGCTGGTCTCGAACTCCTGAACTCAAACGATCCACCCACCTCGGCCTCCCAGAGTGCTAGGATTACAGGCGTGAGCCACCGCGCCCGGCCTTCAGAGCACTTCTTAACATGTATGTAGAAAAGCAGAAGTGTGTGCTCTTCATGTCACAGAACGTTACGGGGACAATCATCACTGATCTGATCACAATTCCCAGGCCTCCCCCCACCCATCCTCACTCACCTCGATGCAGCCTCACACAGCTGTGTCACGCACGGGTCACCGAGAGGCAGCGTCCTAGCAGAAAGAGTCCACGCACAGTCACGCTCACACATCTCCGGGTCTCCTCTGGGCAGACCCGAGTGCTGTTTCAGTTCCTTCCGGAGGCTGGATGCCCGAGCAGCTACTGAAAAATTCAACCAGGATCTGGGTTTCCGCATGCTCAACTGCGGGAGGACGGACCTCATCAACCAGGCCATCGAGGCCCTAGGACCAGACGGGGTGAACACCATGGATGACCAGGTATGTTCTGAAAGCTCAGGCCAAACTCAGGGATAAGAGCTGGCAACTCACAACTGCCAGAGTTGGCGGCACGGCCCCTTCAGTCCTAAGCCTGAGACTGGCTTGGCTCTGTGCTTCTAAGAGGTGGGCACCTCCTGAATTCCCGAATCGTGCCCTACCGGTTTGAGGGGAACGTCCACTTGGAGACTTCTGGCGGGCCTTGGAAAACCTTTGTGATGTGGATTCTGCTTCCTTGGCTGGGCTGCTGGCAACTCTCCCAGATGGCGCAAGGCTGGGAAAGAGTCCAGAGGCGTCAGCTTCACGTCCAGCTAGGGCTAATAATCGCTAGCACTTCGTTAGCGCGTGTTGTGTGCCGGCTACTCGCCAGGCCGTGGAAGCCCTTGCCTTCATGGAGCTGACGTTCTAGCGGGGGAGGCGGATAATGAGAAACATAAACACAGAAAATATAGAGAGTATTAATGAAAAGTGCTAAGGACTAAAACGAAGCAGGAAAAAGGATAGGAAATACTGGAGGTGATTTACAATTTTAGATAGAATTTAACCTAAGTTTTCGTGTTTGTTGTGCTGTTTAGTTTTTGCTGGGGACAGCTAACATTTATACAACACTTACTGTGTTCCAGGCATTGTTGTAAGTGCCTCATGCAGATTAATTCATTTGATCTTGACAGTAGCACTGTGATGTAGTGCTGTTACTGTCCCCATTTTATAGAGGAGGGAACTAAGGTAGGGAAAGGCTGTTCTACCTAAGGTCACACAACTGGCAAGGAGGGGAGCTGGGATGAGAAGAATCCAAGCAATCCGGCTCCAGACTCTCAACCACTGTGGAGTATCCTATTTCCGTATTTGACGCTGTTTCGAGAGCACTGACTCTGCTCGTAACGGCACTGTGTGGTTTGGACGAGCACACAGAAACACGGGGAAAGTTGAGTGGCAGTCGGGAGTGACGGCAGCGTCCTGAGATGAGATGACAGTGTGATGCAGGATGTGACGAAGCTCTAGGTGAACCGCAAGGCCGGGGTGACTCCGATGGTGGGACGGGACAGCCAGGGAAGGCTTCCTGCTGGAGGGGTTTGAATCAGGCCCGGGGGAGGACAGGATTGGGACTGAGCAGAGAGGAGTCGGGAAGGCATCGTTCCAGGGAAGGGGGCGATAAGGACAGGAGCATGGAGGCCCGGCAGTCGGGGCGTGTGCTGGGACAGGGGCGGGGGGACACCAGAGGGCTGGACGGGGCTTCAGGAGGGCAGCAGCAGGTGACAGGCTTGGGTGTCAGATCTCTCGGAGGCCTCTCTGTCGACGCAGGCTCCAGGGCTTTTGTGGGAGCTTTTATCCTGAAGGAAGGAGGAGGTGGAGTCTCGTAAGACTCAGCCGGCCACGTAAGGGCTGTGGCATCTTGGACAAGTCTCCCTCCCTGAGGAGCCTGTTTACTTACCTCTAAGATGGGGCATAACAGTACCTGCCACGGAGAGTTAGTGTAAGGATTTTGCATCTAGCGCAAAGTAAACAGCTCAGTAACCTTTTCTGCTGGCTCTTGTTGCCTTATGGAGCTTATTGTAGTCATGCTGCTGTTGACATGATGACAGTCCCTGGAATCTCTTAATCAGCCTTTTTATTTAGCCTGTTCTTATGCCTGGCGGTAGGGATGGGGACAACCCGAGGAAAAGGAGTTTCTCCTCACAGGGCTCATCCCGTGGTTTAAACTCCCAACTGCGTACAGATGTGTGCAGAAAAAAGAAGTCAAGTGCATGCACAGGGATGGGACAAAGCCACACCCCCCGCTGCAGCTGGCTTTTCTCTGAGTGCTTGGTCCTGTTTGTCCCACACCTTGTGTTTACAGACTGCTCTGCGGGCAAACACTCGTCGCCCCGTGACTAATCGCGGGCCATTTCTTTATCTCTCGGCACTAGGCAAGGATTTACGAGGGGCAGAGATCTTGTCTCCACACAAATAACCAATAAATAACATCGCAGGGCGCCAGACAAACGTGGAATAAACACTTGGCGCTGCGGCCTTTGCTGTTGCTGGCCGCAGGGGAGGATGCCCGGCCGGGAGGCAGCCTGGCCACTGCCCACCTGAACGTGGGGGGATCGGGACTCGGCTCTCAAACTCTGAACTGCTCGGTAGCGCCACGTGTAAAGTCGGACACTTCTTCCCCTCTCGTGAGGGGCCTGAAAGCATGGGCTTCACAGCTCACGGTGACCTGGGTTCTGCCCCGAATCCTACCTCTTCCTAGTAGGTGCCCTTGGGCAGTTAATCCCCCTTCTCTGCTCTTCATCTGTAAAATGGAGGTAATAACAGGACCTCGCAAAGGGGCATATTATGGCGATTAAATGAGCTCACTCAGCACGGTGGTTTCCATGCAGGGGGCCTGGGGCGGGCTGGAGTGTGGCAATAGAGCGTAGCAGCAGTGATGGGGTGGTGGTTATTTTAATTAGTTAGCTTTCAAGGCAAGCTTATTCTGTACAAAGCACTTTACACATAGTAACTCACACTCGTTACAGCCAGCCTATGAAATAGATACTTTGTTCACGGTTTAAAGATCAGGAAACTGAGGCACAGAGAGGGCAAGTGACTTGTAGAAAGTTGACAGCTCCCTGTGGCAGAGGTGGCCTTTGCACCACGTCTGACAGTGCTTCACGGCCCTCTGGGGTCCCGCAGTGCCCCTGGCAATGCCCCACTCTCCCGCCAGCATCCTGTGGCCCGTGGGCCCAGGAGGCGCCAGGTGCAGGAGAGCCCGGCGTGAGCAACCGCACCAAGCAGAGGCCAGGCCCGAGGTTTCTGGGGCAGAGGGCCATGGGGTAGTGGGATACGTGTGGTGTGTTGTCCTCAGACAATTAAGCGTCTGCCCTTGATCCACGCAGGGTATGACGCCGCTGATGTACGCCTGTGCTGCCGGCGATGAAGCCATGGTCCAGATGTTGATCGATGCCGGGGCAAACTTGGACATCCAGGTGAGGAGGCCCCAAAGAGCTGCACCCGGGCCCCAGCCCACCAAAAGACCATGCCAAGGTCTCCATCCGCCATGCTGGGTGTGATGTTTTGGACACCTCAGTCGATGTGTCTCAGAGGTCTGCAGAGACAAGATGCACAGAGACCACAGTTAGAAAGAGGATTTGGGCTCTCTGTCTGAGAGAGAGCCAGCTGAGTGGAGAGAATGGCCTTGATTCTGTTCCTATGTTAATAGCATCTTCTCCCTTTCACCAACCTGATAATCCCCAGCCATCCCTACCACCCCCAGTTACTTCTAGCTCTGCCTCCTTCTGAGGCATAAAGTGCTCCCCCTCTGCCATCTTTTGCCCAGGGCAGGCATCATTAATTAAATATCATCCTTTCCTTTCAAGCCTTGTCCACATGATGCTCCAGGCAGACATTACAAATCGAATGTAGAAAGCACTTGAGTTGACTCCTGTTCGCCATCCCTGCAGGGGACTTCCTTTGCTCAGGTGCCTGTATCACTTGTGCAGGAAACACTGATCATTTGTGGGGTTTTCCAGGTTCCAAGCAACTCTCCCAGGCACCCTTCCGTCCACCCCGACAGCCGGCACTGGACCTCACTGACATTTGCTGTGCTGCACGGACACATCTCTGTGGTCCAGGTGAGCTCCTGCCAGGTGAACACTGTACCCCTCCCTCAGCTTACCAGGTGAGCTGGGCCCCGAGCACAGCCCCAGCCCCAGCTGCATGAGTAGTTGCCGCAAATCTGCTCACCTGATCAACAAGGCTAGTGGAAGGTACATGTGGAATTTTCAGAAACAAGACCCAGGTCCAAGCAGTACACAGGTCCCATTGTGCCTCTTGGCACCTCCGTGTCCCCTTCGGTAAGTCTCTAGGAGTGTCTGCTCGGCTGTCTCACCCCCAGCCATCTTCCTGACCCTTCACTGCTCTCTCCCCTCGTGAGTTCTGCAGCGCCAGCTCTCTAGCATGGTGTCCATCCAGTTCTGTCCCCTCCCCATGAACAGGCTTAGTTTCTCTGTTTCCCAGCTCCGAGGGGACTCAGATTGGCACAGCTCACCTGTCAAGCCAAGCCACAGTGTCGCCCACCTTGGCCCAGGTACCTGTGCCGGCGTGGTTCTAGAAGTGAAGCTGTGGGCAGAGCAGCTCCCCACGCCAGCGGGGCACTGGCCACACACCCTCGGCTCCCAAGTCCTCAGGGTGCTGGGGTCCTCAGGGCTTCACAACACTCGTCCCAGGAGTTCATACGATGCTCTCTCGTAGGTCGTGAGGCCTCTGCGGGCAGGGGTCACGCCGGCCTGTTCACAGCCCCGGCCTATGTAAAGGCTCGGCAAGTGGCCGTTACCCACTGGCTGCCGCACAGCAAAGCCCTGACCTCAGCTTAGACTGAGTCTGCAGGGCCGGGCCCTGGGCTTGCCTGGACTGGTGCCCAGTTTCACCCCATGGGCAGGCCTCCACCCCCATGGCCCTGGCCCTGGCACAGGTGGCGGGGCACAGCTGGTTTGTGACTGATGAGTCTCCAGCAGACCGCCGTCCCCCTGTGCCCCTCACACCGCAGGGGGCCGGGGTCAGCCTGCACGCCTCACTCCTGGCCGCCTGGCAGGGGCAGGCAGGCTTCCCCTAGACTGCCATCAGGCTCTGAGGAAGGCTTGGTTTCCAGGAGTCTGGGAAGGCTGGAAGGTCACTCCCTCCAGAGCAGCCGGTCAGGGCAGGTGAGACGCAGCCGAAAGTCACCCACTGGAGGGATGCCAGCACCACCCCTGCCCCAAGGCAAAGCCAGGCCCGGCTCAGTTGGCACTGCTTGGTATCTGTTAACCCTGCCCTGTCTGTGCCCTGGTAAAGCTGGCCCTTGCTAGAATGGGGAGAGGCCCCCTGCTGTTCTGGACCGAGACACTCTGCTCCAGCCACCACCTGCCGGCCTGGGGTGGCGTCAGACCTCTCCGACGAGATGCCTAAAAGCCACTGGCTATTGAGCATAGTGTTGTTGAATCACCAATAATACTGCATGGCCAGCCTCTCTTCCCATTTAGTAGATGAGGAAGACTGAGGCTCAGAGAGTTGAAGGATCTGCCCACGTTATTCACTGGTAGGTGCCAGCATTGGCACCCTGCTCTTTCTGACTCTAACACCTGCTGCCACTAGAGTCTCCGTTTACCCCTAGGGGCAGCACTTTCTATCCTGCTTGTGTGCATGAGTTCTCGGGAAGGCTGTTGCAGCCAGTTTATAAGAAAGCATTTGAAAGAAAGAAATAGCTCAGAAGTCCTCATAGCTTAGGGGCTTGGGCTAAGGCCACAAGAGTTGAAGATTCTAGAAACTTTGAGCCCCAAGCGTAACCTGGAGTTCTAAAGTTCCAGTTCCTCGGCTGTCAGGTAGGCTGTGCCTTGGTCACATGCCTGGAGAGAACCAAAGTCTCTGTCCCACAAAGCCTCCCCCGGCCCTTCCCCGATGCCCCACCGTGCTGAGTGGTGCCCTCCTCCTCTGTGCCCCTGGCAGTTGCTGTTGGACGCTGGCGCCCACGTGGAGGGCTCTGCAGTCAACAGCGGCGAGGACAGCTACGCGGAGACGCCCCTGCAGCTAGCCTCTGCGGCCGGTAGGTGCACCACTGCCCTGCCCAGCAAGGGTCCTTCCCTGCAGTGTCACCCAGCCTCCCTGGGGACATAGCTGGACAGACAGGTCTGTGTAGCAGGGGTCTGTGGCGGGCCTTGAGACCTCTCCTCTGAGCCACTGAGGGGCTTCCCCTTGCCCTGTGCTTCTGCTGAGCTCGGCACCAGGCAGAACCCAGCAGGCCCTTCCCTCTGGGGCCCAGGGAGGGGGCGTGGTGGCAGGGCACAGCCAGCCTCCTTCCTCCCGTCTCCCTCTTACCTCCACTTCACCCTGCCAAACGCAAACGAACACGGGGTTTATGTATTTCTTCCTTCGCTCAGTTTGGAGGATCCCTCTCCCCCTTCCCCGTGCTCAGCACCCTGCTCAGCCACCGTCTCACTGTCCCCAGCGTTGCCCCCCTTGTCTTTCAGGGAACTACGAGCTGGTCAGCCTGCTGCTGAGCCGGGGCGCCGACCCCCTCCTCAGCATGCTGGAAGCCAACGGCATGGGCTCCTCCCTGCACGAGGACATGAACTGCTTCAGCCACTCGGCTGCCCACGGCCACAGGTGCCTGCCCGGGATTCCTGCGTGTGTGACGTGGGCACCAAGATGAGCCTCCGTTTCCCCAGTGGGAGAACGAGAGCTGGGCCTGGACACTTTCCAGAGATGGGGCCTGTGTGTTAGGAAACCAGAAAGATGAGGGTCTCCACCAGTGCAGGGGCCTGGTTGTTAGAAGCCCCGAGGTACCATGTGGTGGGTGCTCAAGGGAGGCTGGTTCCTGGCAGACCTGGCACTGGAGCCCGGGCCGCCTGACGCCCAGGACAGGTGTCCCATTGTCCAATAAGACTCTGCCCTGCACCTGCCGGGCCTGCTTGGGACCACGTGGCTTCCCATGCTGCCTGCGTGGCCTCAAGGGCCCCAGGAGCTTCCACGCCGCAGTCAGCTCAGCCATCAACAGGCTCCTGGTGGCTCTGCGTGAAATCGCATCCTGCTCCAGGAGCAGATGGTGGAGCTTGCTCTGGGGGGCCAGGCCCACCTGGGGTGCTACAGGGCAGCAGCAGGCAAGAGCCAGGGCCATCGGGCAGCACTGGGCCAGAGCGAAACTGGAGGAGAGGTTATTAGAGGGCAGAGAAGGGGCCAGCAAGGCAGGGCGGGCAAGCGGGCCACCTGCTTCTGGTTCCCAGACACGTATTGCCACGAGACACATGCTCTTGCTGTGGTCCCTCCCCTGGGTCCCCTTTTCCCTGTGCCTTTCCCAGCCCCCACATTCGCCCACCCAGACTCCCTCAGCCTTCAGGTGCCATCTCACAGTGGCTGCCTCTAGGCCACCCCATCCCTCCCAGCACCCATGTTCGCCCCCACCATGGCCTCTTCACCCTACGTGGGGGTTCCCTGCCTGCCCATCCTCCTCTCGCTCTGTCCGGAGCACAGGACCCTGGGGACAGGCACCGCAGCTGCTTCACCTTCACACACCGGTGCCCGGCACAAGGGGGGTGCTCTGCAGACCCTGAGCTAGCAGAGCCACAGACGAGGCGCGACTACAGCCGGCTGGCCCGTCGGGGGTGGCCCTGGGTCCTGCACAGGGTGCCTCGGCCACACGATAGGGCAATTTGCAGAGGGGCCCTCAGGGCTGCTGTGGAGGAGGTCGGCCCCCAGGGTAACCTTTGGGTCCTACCATGCTGCTGCCAGCTCAGGCCACAGGACGTGTGTCTGCATCCGCACCCCCACCGCCGCCGTGCCTTGAGCAGAGCAGGTTCATCCCCCATAATGGCGACACTTCTAGGGTCTCACAGGGCTAAACGCAGCAGCACAGGGACCATGCTCTGTCCAGTCTAACCTTCTAGGTGTTCATTTGTAAACCTGAGTAAATTCTGCATCATTCGCCTCACTTTGTCCTTAGGAACGAGAGGGGCGACTGAGTCCTTAACTAGGCGTCTCCCATGTTTCGACACTTTAGCACACGTAGCTGCCGTTTAGGCCCTGCCGTGTCTCAGGCTCTGCATTTGATGCCTTCACAGCAGCCTCACGTTAGCCCCGAGAAAGGGTAACGCTGACACCCTGTTCTACAGATGACAAAGCAGTTAGGGATCAGAGCGGGAGGACAGCCAGTCTGAGACCACACAGCCAGGACGGCAGAGCCTGCCCAACCCCAAAGCCTGTGACTTCTCCGCACTACCAGAGTGGCAGGAGGGAGGGGTTCCCTGCACCCATCCCTGACCCCCAGGTTATGGGGACTGGTGTCCCCGTGTGGGAGAGGCAGACCGGGAGCTCCCCGAGCCTGCAGATGCCCCATGGCAGCCCATCCGGGCAGCGGGGCGCTGGGCGGCAGCTCGGGCAGGCGCCGCCTGTTGTGGGATCTCAGGCCTCGCCCTCCTCCACCCCTCGGCCCGCAGGAATGTCCTGAGGAAGCTCCTGACGCAGCCGCAGCAGGCCAAAGCAGACGTGCTGTCCCTGGAAGAGATCCTGGCCGAGGGCGTGGAGGAGAGCGACACGTCCAGCCAGGGCAGCAGCAGCGAGGGGCCCGTGCGGCTGAGCCGGACCCGCACGAAGGCCCTGCAGGAGGCCATGTACTACAGCGCCGAGCACGGCTACGTGGACATCACCATGGAGCTGAGGACGCTGGGTGAGGCTGCGCAGGCGTGCGTGAGTGCACATGCACGCGCACACACACATATACACGGACATGTACACGCGCATACACATGCACACACACACACACACACACACACACGCACGTGGACACAGTCAGTCCCTGCTGCTCTTCAGCAGGCCAAGGGGGCAGGGCCCACAGGGCAGCTGAGCACAGGGTGTGGCCAGGCCAGGAGGTGCCCTGGGCCTCAGACAGTCCTCAGCAATGACACCTCCCAAGGTCATGGCCCCAGCCCTGCACCCTCAGGCCTTCCATCCTCCCTGGCTGCCCCTTCGCTGGTCACAGCTCAGGGACGTGTAGCGCACTGAGCCCTGTGAGTCACCGTGCCTGTCCTCGGCCAGCCTCTTTCACTCCTTCAGTCTTCCAGTCTGTGGACTTTCTGCGTCCTCCAGGGAGGCTGGTCAGACAGACACACAGACGTAGGTCAGATCCTGTGTTGGCCACACGCCATGTAATCTCTCCAAGTCTCGATTCCCTTCTCTCTGCGGGGGTTTGGTGCTCACGATCATCATCTAGGAATGGGATGACGTCACCTAAAGCCCGAGGCACGGTGCCTGCTGTGAGCACTTGGAACTCGGCAGCCAGGCTGTTATCACAGGGTCACCACACGCCACGCCCCAGGGCTGGGCCGGGAGAGCAGGGAGGCAGCCTGCCTCAGTGTTCTTTGCTGTAAAGTGGGGATGTCCCTCCCACCTGCAGTCAGTAAACTGAGGGTGCTAGCACCACCTGACGGCGTGTCCCTGGGGAATGCCATCTCTTGTAATCCCCAGCGAGGCCGGGGGGTAAGAAGCTATCTCTCTAATTACCAGGAACAGGACTAGTTCATGTCTTGAACTTCCCCAGCAGTTTTAAACAGCTCTGTGTCCCCAGTGACACACTGCGGGGAGCAGGTACACAGTCATTGTCTGTCCCTGGGTGCGCATGGACACACCAGTCTCATGGGAGCTGGGCCCTCCCTCTGGGACAGGGCCAGGTCCACTTCAGGGCCTGCGTGTCCTTGAATGTCCTGCATATTTTCCGGGCACCCAAGTCTGCCTGGCCACCCCTCCGGAATTAATAGGTCCTCTCTAGCAAATAATTTTGGAGTCCAACAAGCAACAGGGCTCCTGCGGGCCATGGGGCCACACTCACAAATCTGCCAGCGGGGCTGTCGGGGTTCCCTGTGTCGGGCTGCAGTCATTCCTCCACCTCATCCAAAGAGAACCGGGACTGCCCTCTGACCACCCACGTGGCCTCTTGCGTGAATTAAGGCTTTCATGTGTGGCCACGCCGGGACGGCCGCTCAGCACACAGCGAAGGGGCGGGGGGGCACCCCACGACACAGGCCCGCCCGGCCGGAGAACGGTGGGGTCTGCGTGGGGAGCGCTGTGCCGAGGCGCCTGACTGCCTGCCTCTCCCTGCCTGGCCAGGCGTGCCCTGGAAGCTGCACATCTGGATCGAGTCTCTGAGGACGTCCTTCTCACAGTCGCGGTACTCGGTGGTGCAGAGCCTCCTGCGGGATTTCGGCTCCATCAAGGAGGAGGAGTACAACGAGGAGCTGGTGACCGAGGGCCTGCAGCTCCTGTTCGACATCCTCAAGACCAGCAAAGTGAGTGTGGCCAGCAGCCCCCGCCCCACGCCCAGGGAGCCCCGGGTTCCAGAGCCCACAGCCCCGACCCGGGCCACAGGACAGACGTGTGAACGGACACACAGGCAGGCAGACACGGGCACCCCCCACGCACACGGACAGACGCGCATCCCCAGCATGCAGACTCATGCTGCCCGGCTGCAGAGGGCAGGGGCCGTGCATGTGTCTGGACTGGAACCTGGCCAAAAAGGCCATTTGGGGAATCGCTGATGGAAGCACAGGCATCTCTTGCCGAGCCAGATCCAGCAGGAACAAAAGACAGCGGCTGCTCTAATCCCGGCCTGGACTTTTGACATCAGCCTGACGTATCTGCAGCTGTAAACAGTGGCACAGGGCAAGCTAACCGGCCTCTCTCCCTCTCCCACAGAACGACTCTGTCGCCCAGCAGCTGGCTGCCATCTTCACCCACTGCTACGGCACCAGCCCCATCCCCAGCATCCCAGAGATCCGGAAGACCCTGCCAGCCAGGCTAGGTGAAGGCCCGTCTCCGCGCGCCCTGCCCTCATCCTTCCTCCCTCCATCCCTGAGTGCCAAGGCCTTGGCCTCAGTTTCTCTGTCCCTCACCTTTGTGTCCCACCCCTGCCTGACACACACCTCGCAGCACACATGAGAAACCCCCAGAGGTAGACACTTCAGCCACGTCCCTTTGTCTTTCCCGTCTTCGCAGATCCTCACTTTCTGAACAACAAGGAGATGTCGGATGTGACCTTCCTCGTGGAAGGAAAGCTGTTTTATGCACATAAAGTCCTGCTGGTGACGGCATCTAACAGGTAGGCAGCCTCAGATAAAGCCCCAGCCCCAGGGGCGCAAGGGCAGCTTGTCTCAGATTCGAGGTGACAGAGGGCGGCCGGCCGGGGCTGTAGCCCACCTGCCCCATGTGGGGCATGAGGCAGGCTGGATGGGGCGGGAGGAGTGGGCCGGAGTCCTCCACGGGGAGGAGCTCAGAGGGGCTGTTCTTTCTGGCCTGGTTATTGCTTTTGATTATTAGAAAACATAAATACCCTGGAACAAGGAGTCCATGTTCCGGCCACAGGCGTCAGGTCACGCGTTTGGGGTCAGCAGGGACGGAATGGGGCTCGGCCCCCGCTGTCAGCACCATGTAAAACGTCACTTGCGGAGAATTATTTGGGGAGCACAGCAGTAATCTTTCAAATGCTCTGTCTCCCAGTAGCCGATCAGGTGACAGGTGGTGCCGTCACTGCATGGTGATGGAGAAAAAGTCACGTTCAAAACCTGCTTTGTTTCGTCTCCTCTGCTCCAGGTTCAAGACGCTGATGACCAATAAATCAGAGCAAGATGGGGACAGCAGCAAGACCATTGAGATCAGCGACATGAAGTACCACATTTTTCAGGTGGGTGGGTCTCAGTGCTGCCTGTCTGGGAGGGATGCCCCTGCCCCATGGGGGCGGCTGTGGGTCGCTCATAATTTTCCAGGCTACCCCCAGTGCCCTCTGTGTTTTGCTGCATCATCGGTCAGATTAGAGCATCCAGGTCTTTCCCTGTGCCAAAGTAGCCATCGTTGTGCGGCCGTAGTGTCAGCCTGTCTCACAGGTCCTGGGCTCTCACCACTGGACACGATGTCCAGGCAGCCTACAGACGTGTAGGGACAGGCACACGCCACACATGTGGCCTAGGGGCCCTTGTCATCAGAGTGGGCTCCCTCCCAGCACGTGAGCGTTACTGAGAGCTTGCTGGGAATGCAGGGCCCCGGGCCCCAGCCCACGCCTCCGGCACCAGAACACGCATCGTCACAGGGTGCCCAGGTGGCTCGTGTGCAGTTTGGGAAGTGCTGGTGTGGGCCGGTCACTCCTCCCAACCATCACACCCCAGCCACGCTGGCCGAGCAGAACAGGCCACGAGGAGCTCATCCTGGTTATAGAAGATGAAAGTCAAGTCCTCCAGGCTCTGAGTTTTGCAGAACATGAAAAGTTATGTAATAGAAACTCCATTCGGGACCAACGAGGTCTGGAGGCAGAGCCCTGGCTGGGATCTCAGCTGAGCCCCGCTGAGATCTCCTTTCGGGAAAGTGGTGACTGGAGACCTCCAGGTTGTGCAGGGGCTCAGGGCTGACAGGGGCTGGGCTCAGGCCAGGAGGCAGCAGGTGGGTGGCCCCAGGGCCCTGCCCTGCGCAGAATGGGTTTGTGATGGAATGGGTGAGATCTCAAAATCCGCAGTCTCACGAGGCCCAGGCGGCCACCATCTGAGGTGGCTCAGTTCCTCTCTCATGTTTCCTTTAGTCACTTATTTAGTATTTAGCCATCTATGGGTGGAAGAAGCAGCAAACTGGATGATCCTGCCCCCAAGGAGACAGGACTATGAAAGAGTGTGATGGTTGCCATGAGGGAAGCCCAGGGGGTTCTTGGGGTGCAGGAAAGGTACGTGGGGAGATGAGGGATGCCTCCTGCAGGCAGTGACAGGCTGGGGTCTCAAGGACTGGGGCAGGTAGCCAGTTGTCAGGGGCTCTGGGTAGAGGGAACAGCACATGCTAAGTCCCAGAGGCCAGAGTCCGTGACATGTGCAGGAAATGCCCTCTGGTCTAGCCTGGGCAACAGTTCAGAAGAACAACTAGAAATGAGTCTGAAGCTGCCCCGCGGAGCCAGAGCACGGAGGGCTCGACCTTTAACGCAGGGACAGCTGGAAGCTCTAAAAGGTTTGAAGCAGGGGGATGAGGTCGTCATCACTGACAGTGAGGCGGGCCTGGTTCTGAGTGCTTTGCCCGTTTTCCACATAAGCCTCAGCACAGTTCTAGGTGTGGGGGTATCGTCATCCCTCTTGGTAGATGAGGGGCTACCTGCGCAGAGAAGTTGAGTAACTTGCTGAAGGCCACTCAGCTGGGGAGCAATAGAACCGGAATTCAAACCCAGGGTGTTTGGAGTGGCCAAGTTTGCATTCAGAGGTGAGGGAGGGGTTGAAGGGGACATGGCTACTTCCAGGGGACTAGTTAGGAGCAGGTGAGGAGTCCAGCTGAGTGACAATGGTGCTGGGTGGCCAGTGGGATGAAGGGAAGTAGAGCAGGGGAGAGTGGATGGGCCCTGGTAACTGACGGGCGGTAGGGACCAGGGTCCGGCATAGGCAGCAGGGTGGTGGCGCCTCCCCATCCCCTGATCCAAACTCTCTGGGGAAGAGGCAGCTCTAGATACCTGTTTGGCTAAGAAGCCCAAAGTCCAGGTGAGCTGGAGTCACGATCGGATCAGCAGGAGGCGGGTCCGGGAGGGGCGGCCAGGATTGGTGCAGAGTGGGGAGTTGAGTGCACACGTGTGGACACAGCAGCCACTGCCAGGAGGGGAGATGTGTGCTGACTCAGCTGCCACCAAGGCCGCCGCTGCTCACCGGGGCCAGGGGAGGGTAGCCAGGCAGGACGGGCTGAGCCCCTCGATGACCTCTCGGGGTTGTTGGGAGGGAAATGGGGATGCCAGGTCTCACGTGGGCCTTGGGAGTGTCTGGCCCTCCCTTACCCGGCCTCTCACTGAGTTCTGGCTGATCACTCCAACCTGGCCCAGGGCACCGGCCTTGCCCCGTGGGTTCCCCGGGTTCTCTGGATACAGAACTCTGCCATTATGGGGGGCGTCATTTCAGGTGGGGCCTCCAGACTTTGGCTCCTGCATTCTGGGCTCCCTTGGAGGGGTCGGCCCGAAGCCACCCATCCAGCTTCCCTAACAGCCTGGGCGTTTGAGAGCCATCTCCAGATATCTCACTGGCTCTCACAGTGCCAGGGAGGGGCGGGGGGTGTTATTATTTTCTGTGTTTTCTGGAGGAGGAAGGAGATCTAAGCAGTACAGTAAGATAGAAAGATACTGTGGGCCACATAGCGTAAGTTAAAATGTACTACTAGTACATAAAAAAAAAGCAAGTGAAGTAGTTAATTTTAATATATTAGCTAGCCCAGTATAGATAAAACATTATCATTTCAATATGTAATCAATGTAAAAAGTTAGAGATATTTTACATTTTTTCTTTTTTTTGAGACAGTCTCACTCTGTTGCCCGGGCTAGAGTGCCATGGCATCAGCCTTTTAGCTCACAGCAACCTCAAACTCCTGGCCTCAAGTAATCCTCCCGCCTCAGGCTCCTGAGTAGCTGGGACTACAGGCATGTGCCACCATGCCCGGCTAATTTTTTCCTCTATATATATATTTTTAGTTGTCCAGCAAATTTCTTTCTATTATTTTTTTAGTAGAGACGGGGTCTCGCTCTTGCTCAGGCTGGTCTCGAACTCCTGAGCTCAAACGATCCGCCCGCCTCGGCCTCCCAGAGAGCTAGGATTACAGGCGTGAGCCACCGTGCCCGGCCTATTTTGCATTTTTTTCATACTGAGTTTCTAAAATCCAGTATGAATTTGACAGAGCACACCTCAATCCAGACCAGCCACAGGTGGCCAGTAGCTATCATATCGGACAGCACAGTTCTATCGACTTGCCAAGGTCACTGTCAACTAAACCCAGGCATTGGGGACTGGCTCAGAAGCCCCAACCCTGCCTTTCCAACCTGGCTTCTGTAGTCTGGGCTTCCTGGTGGCCCACGAGGGCCGAAGGAAACTGCTGCCTGCAGCTGGTCCTGCCTGGGGCTTTTCCTCGAGCAGCCCTTTGGCTGTCCAGCCCCGAAGGCTGCCCGGTTTTGAGAGGCAGGTGACCCACATCCTGCCAGGGGCTGCCAAGCTGTGCGAAATTAATCTGCCGTTGCCTGCAGGCTGCCCAGCTCCCTTCGCAAGACTCCAAGCCAGCAGCTCCATGGCCTCATAAGCATTCAAGCGGCCTCAGGGAGACGTACGGACCACAGATGGCCGGGCCTTGCCAAAACCAACTCCCAAGATGCAGCAGGAGGTCGCCTGCAGGCCAGGAAGGGAGCTGCAGGCTGTGGCTGCCTGTGGCCCTGGCCCAGGCCCTTGCCAAGGGGCTGCCCTGAGGCCATCTCTTCGCAGAGTCCTGGAAGATAGATCTGCCCACACCCAGCCCTGAGCAGAGGGGCAGGCCTCCTGGAGGGACAGACGGACACTTAATGTACAATCACAGGTTCCACAGGGATCCAGCAGGAGCTTCCCACTCCTCTGAGGGAGAGGCTGGCAGCCAGCCTCCTCTCCTCTCCCCAAGGTCGGGCTTTCTCCTAGACCCTCTGGTGCCTTTTCAGCCCGCGGGCCGGTCCTAACGGAGCCCAACTGTGCCGGCGGAGCTGTGTTTACTTACACACTTGCCAGTTCCTTGCTGGGGCCGTTTCTTCGGCCAACTAGAAAGAATTGTTTTTCTTTTTTCCAACTGGGAACCTCACTTGCTCCAGCGTGATGGCAGAGTGTGTAACTTAGACCTCGGCACAACTAAATATAGCTCCCCTCCCAGACCACCCCGTCTGGTGGCCTGGGCTCTGTGCTTTCTTTCCCAGGGAGTCAGGATGTAACTCTCGTCTCCACAGCGGAGCCCCAGCACACACAGGGACAGGCCAGAGGCGGCCTTCTGAGGGGAGCCGGTTGTTAGACAGTCATCTCCGCCGAGCCCCATGGCTCTGTGTAAAATGAGCAGGGTGGGGCCAGGTGCAATGCGAGAGCTCTGACTGGGAGTGAGGAGACCCGAGGGATGTCAACCCAGTCATTTTCCTTCCCTGGGCCTCAGTTTCCCCAGCTCTGAATAGTGTCTCACCTCCTGGGCCCACGGGGTTGTCATTAGGATTGAAAAGGAACCATGGAAGAGAGCTTGTCCCACGGGCAGAGTCAGGAGTGAGGGTCTTGGAATCGGCTCCTGGAGGCGGCGTTCTGGGGAAAGACCAGTGTTTGAGAGTCGGGCTGAGCAGGGGAGAGGGGAGGGAGAGGCAGAGTTGGGGGACCTGCAGGCGTCACACGCAGAGGGACAGGATGGGAGGGCAAGCGGTGTGGCATCCTGTGCTTTGGGTCCCTTCGGCTCACTCGGGCCTGTCCCCTGCAGCTGATGATGCAGTACCTGTACTACGGAGGAACGGAGTCCATGCACATCCCCACCGCCGACATCCTGGAGGTGAGCACCTGGGGAAACGGCCCCGTCTCCCACCCCCTCTGCGCCTGTGTCTCCCCAGCCTTAGACATCTGCCGCGTCTCAGCCCTGCTCTCGGCCGGGAGTGGGCAGAGGTGGTTCCTGTGGGGTCCTTTCTCTCCATCTGACAGGAAGGGCAGTTCCCAGAGACCAGGAATTGTACGCAGCGGCCACACCCGGGCTTAGAGAGGGACTCCCCCGGTGGGGATAGTCAGGTCCAGGAGGAGCGGGTGGCTGGGCCTGAGGGTGGGGAGTTCAGGGCACACGGCACCCAGAGCTGGCCATGGGTACCCAAAACCTGCTTCACCTCCCTGCCAGCTGCTGTCGGCTGCCAGCCTGTTCCAGCTGGACGCCCTGCAGAGGCACTGCGAGATCCTGTGCTCCCAGACCCTCAGCGTGGAGAGCGCCGTGAACACCTACAAATACGCCAAGGTGAGGCCCAGGGATGCCACCAGCCCTCTGAGGCTGGGCCTGGCCTCCCTGCATCACCCTGCAATCCACAAGCTTCTTCCAAAAGCGCAAGGACCAAGTCACACCCCTATTTAAGCTCTCCAGAGGTTCTCCACTGCCTGTAGCCTGAATAAAAGCCAGCCCCAAGCATGCCTAACACGCCCCAGGGGCCGCCCACATCTCCCCCCACTCACCAGACCACACAGCCCTGTGTTCTCAGCTTGTCCCTACACCGGGACTCTCATGACAGCTGTTCCCAGAAAGCTCCTTCCCCAGCTCTTCAAAAGACCAGCCTTTTGCCTTCATCAGCTGATGTCCCCAGGCTGCCTCTGGCTTCCCCCAGGCCACCCTGTCCCTCCACCACGACACCAGCTTTATCTCCTGCACAGCCTTGAGCACTGTCTGCAGTTACCTTGTCTGGTCGGTTCCTTGGATTCTGTCTCCCCTGAACTAGAACATCGACAGCATTGCAGAGACCTCGACCTTAGAACCTAACGCCCAGTGCCTGGCCCAAAATGCGCACTTGCTATTTGTTGAATGAGTGGTTATTGAACATTTACCATGCGCACACTCACGGGCCAGGCCCTGTGCTGGATGCCGGACAGTTCCTGTCCCTGCCCTTAGGAAGGGGACTTCCAGTCAATGGGGATGACTGCCACTCTACGAGGCAGCGTGACAGTGTGCTGTAGGCAAAGAAAATGATGGGAACCAAGAGTAAGACCTTGGTAACATTCCTGGTGGCACAGCTGGGATTTGGACCTGGATGGGTCCTTCTCCAAGGAGATGGTTATGGAAGGAATTCGGATAAGGGGAGGTGGCCTCAAGATGCAGAGACAGGGAACGCCTCCCCCAGGACCAGGGTGAGGCTTAAGCAGGACCTTGGCCATGGGTAGGTAAGAGCGGGGGGTGAGGGCAGGCAGTGTCAGGTGTGGCTGTGCTAAGGCTATGGGCCTCACCGCTGCTCTCTGCCCCTGCAGATCCACAATGCCCCCGAACTGGCCCTGTTCTGTGAGGGCTTCTTCCTCAAGCACATGAAGGCCCTGCTGGAGCAGGACTCCTTCCGGCAGCTCATCTACAGCCGCAGCAGCAAAGTACAGGGCCTGGACCCGCTGCAGGACCTGCAGAGCACCCTGGCCGAGCGCGTGCACTCTGTCTACATCACCTCCCGGGTGTGAGGGCGCCTGAGGGGGTGGGAAAGGCTGCCAAGACAGGAGCAGTGCTGCCAGGGCCTGTGGACACGTGAGGGCCCTGCCAGGTGGTTGTAGGCCCTCTCGGAGCCAGGCTCGCGGGGCCTCAGTTTCCCTTTCCTTCCCCAGCTACCCGTTCTGGTGTTGATCGGTCCTCGGGTAGGCAGTTGAGCCCTGAGCCCACCTGTCTCAAGGCAGCCCACCCGCAACTCCTCTGCCCCAGAGCTAACAGCTTGCTCAACCACTGACGAGCAGAGGAGGAATGTGGCCAAAAGGTGGTCCTTCTCTCCACCCCACAGTTTGCAGCTTGAGGGCCCTGAGCACTCACCTGTGCACCCTGTCCCCTCCTGCAGGCCAGCAGCCGGTCCTGTCCCACCTCTGCTCCAGTGCTCTGACCAGGCCCTAGGGCCTCAGGAAGCTCAGACTGTGCCAACTGGGCTCCGGGGGCAGGAGGATCTTGATGGATGCATAGAACGTACACATAGGCCATTTCTTTCAAAAGCTGGTATTTCTCTTCCTAAATGCCACATTGAAAAGGCTGCCCAAACCCCTGGACTTATTCCACAAGGCTTTGAAAGGCTTAATATGGACCTCCAGGGGCCTGGGGATCCCCACACAGAGGGCCACTTTGATTCCCCATTTTCTTTGGTGTCTGGGCCTACAGAGGCCCTCCCGTTGGGACTACCAACTTGCTCAGGTAGAGGGCAGTTCCCCAGCTGACGGCTTCTGAGGGAAGCATGGGGGTGCAAGGGGCACAATGCAGGAGCCTAGTGGCCTCAGCTCATTTTGCTGCTGTTTTGGGGGCCAAAGTAAAGCGGTTGAAACCCCAAGCCTGTACTTAGGTTGCCTCTGTGGGCTCAGGAAGTGGAGCCTAAACATCCTTCCTGGCAAGTTCCCTTTACCTGAGGACTGGAGAGCGGGGCAGACACTTCTCCATGGGGGACAACGGACAGGGCTTCAGTGGAAGCGAAGGGCTGGGAGAAGAGGCTCTCCTCTCTGTGGGCTCTGGGCACTCTCCGACGCCCGTCATATTTATGGGCCAGACACTGGGGGAGCATGGAGGTTGGCTTGCTCTAGGTGTAGCTGCTTCAGCTGTCTGGCCACACCTTAGAAACTATTTATTCACCAAAGCCCCTGGGGCATTCAGGAGGTATCACCTGGGCCACCTTGAAAAGCCCCCGGGGGCTTGCAATCTTGGAAAATATTTTTGACTAGCTGCTTGAGCTGGAATGTATAAAGGAATAGGCGTTATTTTATTGCTGTAATATTGTATGATACTTTAACTGTACATTAATGTTGTCACTTATTGTAAATGTTCCATGGTTTTATTAACAATAAACAAACACCCATTAACAATGACCTTGGCCCTACTGCTCCTGGTAGAGGGTTGCTCAGAGTTCAGGGCTGGAGAGGAGTCCATTAGGACTGGGAAGAGATCCCAGAGCCTATTCTGTATAACTTGGGTCTCCTCATATTGCAGAGGGAAAGACCACCCCCATCAAAGCTATGCTATGGCCACCCCTCGCCTCTCCCCAGGACCCAAGCCTGGATCCACCCACTAGGGGCAGGAGCTAGCACTTCCCTCGTTTATTTCGTTGTCCTCATCTATGAAATGATGTAGATGATGTAAAACAGCTCATATTTATTAAGCACATGTGTGCCACTGAGGTGGGCAGGAGCCACATGCTGAGGAGTAAGACAGCACTGGGCTTTCCTGACCTCGGCCCGGACCCCTCCACAGCTCCTGACATGGGACCTAACTTGGGGATTGTCTTCAGGTGTTTGTAAACCCTAGCACAGCCCCAAACTGCGTGGCCCACCGAGGTGGGGGCAGGGCCTTCTCCACCCAGGCCTGGCATGATGAAAGGCACCTGCCTGTCCCTGGGTGGCTGCTGCCTCCAAGCCCTGCTGAGCCTGAGTGGGCTCTGCCACCACCCGGACACCGGCAGAAGTAACGAGGGAGGGTGGTGAGCCATGACTCAGGCCCAAGGGTTTTCTGGGAGAAATAGCCAGGCAGAAAAAGCCCAGGCAGAAATAAGGTTTTGTAAACAGTTCCCTGCCTGAGGCAGGAATAGAAGTGCCTAAGGTCACCAAGAACCTGAACGAGTTGCGGGGATGACTGACAGGAAGACTCTGCCCACTTTTCAGCTTTGCTGGCGTGGGGAGCCAAGCAGGGTAGCACACAGCCCAGCCAAGGGTCTTAGTGACCGCGTGGACCTGTGGTGCCCCCTGGGGGCCAAGGGTGGAGGCGCACCGCTCCGCACCCTGCCCCCATGCAGAGGCCCTATGAAGGCACTGGAGGGGGTTGTTCCTCCCCAGCGCTTGCGATACGACAGGGCTAAGCTTCAGGGGTCTGTGTCCAGTAAGTTCCCTCACTCCCTACCCCAACACCTCCACAGCCCGTGCCTCGCTCAGTACCCAGCCTAAAAGGCAAGATCTATTTCCGCTCTGGCTCTAGCTGGGGGCTCAGCCATTTTCTTCTGTCTTTGGGGAGGGTAGGTAGCGGGGCTAAAAGGAAGTGGAGGTATGAGGGAGCAGCGGGGCCCCTTTGAGCCTGCGTGAAGCAGGATCACATTTTTGAACAAATATTTAAAGCTAAACAATTAGGGAAAAAAGTCAGACATTCTTCCAAAGGGCTAGACTCCAATGGAAATGATCACTTACCCTGCAGCGGGACTTCCCCCTAATTCAGGGCCGGTACTCCAGACCTCGGGGCCATTCCTCCCCCAGCTGTCTGATTGGGGCTATTGGCAGCCACCAGCAGGCTGGGCTGAGAGGAAAGTCAGCTTCTCCTTGCAGGAGCCCTTGGTAAGGAGGGCCCGAGCACATCAGTTCCATACACAGGGACTTCTCTCCTCCAGCTCCAAAGGAAACCCCTCTCCAGATGTGGAGGGTGCCAGTCCACTCCGGGACCAGCAAGGCTAACAGGAGGATTGTCTCTTTCCGAGGCTGGCTGGTCTCCTGCTCCTGATGCTTCCTTCCTTCCTGCTCTCTGCCTGTTACCACGTCCCACCAGAAGCCCCCCATGCCAGATGCAGGGTGATCACAGCTTTCTCCCCAGCAGAAGCAGCCACCACAGGGAGCCTCAGGCCTTTCCCTTTCAAGGCCTCCTTTCACACCCTCTGCAGAATCCCGATGTTTAACTTTACCAACTGTTTATAGAATCAAGGGCATCTTCTTCTCGCCTAGTCTGAAACTGCCCATCCAGGCCCAGGGGGCTTCCAGCCCCACCCCCCGGCTCTAGGCCTGCAGACGGGCTGCTGCTGTTGTAATGGCCTCAGATAATGAGTCTACATTTTTCCAAGGTGACGGTCACTTATTTCCACCCCTCCCCCACCTCCCAGCCTCAGCAGCCCCCTTTGTGTCCCGTCTCCTGGTCACTCCAGAGCCCTCTGGGACTGCTGGGCCAGATGAGCAGTGGAAGCACTGAAGCAGGCCAGCATTAGCCCCCGACGGCTCGGGGCGGGGGTGACCATTTAGGAACCTTCTTTGTTCAGGCTTCTTCAGCCCCTTCCCCGTCCTGGTGACAGCCTTCGTGGCTGGCCTGTATGAATCCATTTCACAAGTGACATTTCCTGAGACAGCCAAGCCTTACAGATGCCACTCTGTCTGGGGGCCAGATGGTGAGGTCTGGGGGAGGCGTGCCTTTTCAGGTTTGAAGGAGAACCCAAGATCACGACCACAAAACGCAGACACCTGTTTCGGAACACGCACTTTGCAAATAAAAGGGCCTTGTCCAAGGATACGGAGCTGTTACACAGAGCCAGACAGTCTGCCTGCAAAAGCGCGTGCTCTTTGCTGTCCAAGTGGGACACTGTTTTCTCTAGTTCAGGTCATAGCTTTAGAACACAGCCGGTCCTTAGCATTCCTGGAGCTGGGGCGTAACTGACCAGCTCACCGAGTTGGATCTGAGAGAGCCCAGAGCCACTTAGTGGGCACTGGCTCCATGCCAGGCACCGTTCTAAGCTCTTCTCCTTCGACCTCAGCCACCTCTCTCACCAAGGCCCTGTGAGGGCAGTGCTACTCTTACATTTTACAGACGTGGGCCTGAAGGACAGGCGGAGTGAAGTAACATGCCCAAGGTCACAGTGGGGGCCTGGCAGGGCAGCCTGGCTTCAGAGCCCCTCTCACCTTGCACACCACAGCAGAGCCGGCTGGACAGGCTTTGGGGCCAGAGACACTGAACAAAGCCTTCCTCACCTGTAGGATGATGTGCTTGGGCAACTTTTAAGACACTATCCAGCTCTGACCACTGGAGATTTGGACTCTGATTTCCGTCACACTCTCCTCAGAAAATCCTCTTTGAAAGAAAGGCAGGCTCAGGCACCCACCTGAGAAAATAAATAAAAATTATTTTCATGTCCCCCCCGCCTCAGCAAACTTTCCTACAGTCTTAACAGAGGATCTGTGGGCAGGAAGCTGTAGATCCAGGAAACAAAAGGCCCCTACACCCAGGTCCGGACAGTGTCAGGGACCAGGCGCAGCAGTCCTAAGGTTAGGCACAGAGCCCACTCTGCTCCCTCCGAGGATGGTCTGGGAGTTGCATGTTTAATACAGAAACTCCCCTTTCTTTCCATTAGATTTCCCTACACACAGATTACTATTAGGGCTTCGGAAACGTTCTATCTGGACTCGCAGCATGGATACCATCAAACAAATGTACCAAAGTATGTGTGAAGCCACCAGATAATTTCTGTCCTCAACAAATGGGAGTGACCAAATGATTCGGCAGGAGTTAGGAAGGAGGCAGTTAGCTGGCTTCCAGCCACCTCGCCAAGCCCATCAAGGTGACCGCTCAGTGCCTGCCACTTCTGCCACAGGCTCCCGAGCTGGGACGCCCTAGCCACACTGCCCACCCTTGGCCTTGAGAGCAACACTCTGCAGATTCTACCTCGCAGCCAAGATCCACCAGAAGAAACAGGGCAACGTGCAACTTCCACATGCGCGGATTTCACGAACACCTACAGGCAGTTAGTCTTTTTAGGATGTTATTTATTAAAAATAGATTCTCTATCCCTTCCCTCACCCCTGTTAGCAAAAGGGCCTTTCCCAACACCTTTGCCCAACTGGATGAACAGGTCTTGGGGACTCACAGGATGTGGTAGCCTACCTAAATTGGGGAAGGGCTCAGACTTTTCTGAGACAGAGCAGGCAGCAGGCCTGCCGGAGCCGGGAGAGGAAGCGTGCGCGGCATCAGCAAACCCTGGCGCACCCAACAGTGGCCTGCCATGGCCACCTGGGCGGACCAGAGTTCCCCCTGCTCCAGGCCTCAGGGTGCTTGGGCAAGTCCATGATGAGAGACACAAGGAAGCTGTGCACATACTTAATTAAGGGCCTGAGAGGGCCAAGAATCAGTGTGGCTTCCACAGGTGTGGGAAGGAGTCTGAAAAGCTGGTCCAAGGCAAACAGGAGGGCCCTGGACTTGGGGGAGGACAGACAGACCCCTGGCAGTGCCAGAGGTTTGCCTGACCATCCAGTTCTAAGCAGACCCATTCGGGAGTGACTCTGCCCTCAGCCAGGTTGGGCCCACAGCCTGGCACTGTCAGGCCCTTAGACTGAATTCCCGGCTGGCTCTGAGGCTAACAGTGCAGGCTGCTGACCGGTCCGGCCAGAGGGTTCGGGAAGTCAGAGTATCTCCTCACGGGCTGGCCACGGATGCCCAAGTTTCCCTTCGCTATTTCTTGCGCTTCAGTTTCATATCTTTTTTGTTCTTCATCTCTCTGTTTTTCTTCAACTTCTTGTTCTGTTTGGGTTCTTGTTTAGTTTCCAACTTCCTTTTCTTGTCACTGGGGGAAAAAAAATCAGTAATAGAAAGAACATGTACAGATCTCTCAGACTGCTTTGCTTTGTCTCAAAAGGGTTTCCACCACGTGAACCTTGATGTAAGAACACCCAGTGAGACATAAACGTTCTCTGCAAACCTAGTAGGGAGGCCGGCACTGTGCTGGGACACACCACACAGACCTGTTCCTGCCCTGAGCTCTTGGTCTGTGGAGGAAAAAATCTCTATCATAACACCTAAAATGCGGGTTCTCTCAGTGTGCTGCTTCCCCCTCATGAGACCCCAAGAAAGAGCTAAGGCATCGCAACAAAGATTCCCTCCCAACCACTCTCACTGCTAGGGTTACCCTGGAAATCAGACATCACCCAATTACCCTGAAGACAGTCCCTAATACAAAGCATGAGACTCAGGGGAAAACCCTACAATACTTTCTGATGTGCTGCTGTTATTTTATTTCTTCTAAGCAAGTAGAAGAAAACCCAAAGGAATAGTAAGTCAGGTTACACCTCGCAGCTGGCCACTGGATTCCTCATTGATAGACTGGCACGGGAATAGTTCGGCAAGCCGCCACTTTCCATTAAGAAATCTTATAGGTTAAAGATTCTCTCCAGTGGCTTTTTGCCTGGGGAACAAATACCTCCTACAAGGAGAGTGCGAACAGTTCGATCCAAAGACCATTAACATCACATGAATGAAGTCTCTCTCAGGAAAAAAAAAAAAAGAAGCAAGGCCTTAAAGAATATTTAATGATAGACTTCAGTGTTTGTACCTCAGAAAGTACAAACTTTCACGTTTCCTCAGAGCCCTCAAGCCCGTGGACTAACACACAGGCTGGTTCGATGCAGGAGGCCCCTCACCAGGCGTAACGGCCGGCGAGGCCAAGCTCTGCAGAGCGAGGGACCAGGCCATCTCCGTGGCAAGCACATTCCCTGGCCATGCCATCATGGCCCTGTGCTGCACTTGCCACGCTGTCCAAACCAGAAACATTGACAGTGGGCTTTTTTGCCACACCAGAGAGCATCTGGGAAATGAGGCCAGTATCAATGTTGGATCCCTCCAGATGCCATAGTGATTTATGGAGACTACAGAAGACAGTATCTGATTTCTGGGATCCATGGTTCCTAGAGTCACAAGGTTTCCTCTTTCCAAACGTTCACAACATATAAACTGTCAGTAACTATAACTCTTGAGGGGACCCTGTCAGTAACTATAACAATGCCAAAAAGTCACTCTCCCCACCAACACCCAAACCAGCTGTGGAAGCCTCATCTGCAGATGCCCGGACAGGGGAGGCCTCATCCTAGTCCCAAGGGAAACTCCGATGAAGGTTCCAGCCCAAGCGATCATGTTTATCTACAGACATCCCACCCTGCAGATAAGAAGCCTGGAGTGAAGGTTTTCATAGAGTGGTCTAGGGACTCCCGAGGTCCCTAAGAGCCTTTCAGGTGGTCCATAAGGTCAAAACTATTTTCATAAGAATACATTAGTTGCCTTTTTTTCATTTTCATTCTCTCACAAATGTTCTCTTCCAGAGAATGTAAGACGTGATAGCACAACAGAGTGAATGTAGAAGCAGATATAAGAATCTAGCTGCTTTCTAATAATACTAAGCCAAATATTAAAGACATTTGCAAAAATGTAAATATAAAACAATGCTACTCTTTAGGCTAACATTTTTATGAAAGTATTTCTCAGAAAAACTATAATGTGTCCACTATTGTGAACAAACAAATATTTTTTAAATGTCTCAGTTTCTCATTTCTAATATAAGAAATATCAATAGATATGACCCACATAAACAAAAGTCCTTTGGGGACCTCAATTTTTTAAGATATAAAGGAACTCTAAGACCCAAAACTGTGAGAACCGCTGGCTTAAAGGACAGTGTACCAGTTAAACTGTGGGAACTGCAGTGGACAAACCTGGACCTGTCACTGGCTGGTGCTTCTTGGGAAGTTACTTAACCCCTCAGAGCCTGGGCTACTTCGTCGCAAAGCAACGATGCTGAGTGGTTCTGGGGGCTGACGGATATGCTGCACTGCAGCCCACAGCAAGCCTCCGTCGGCAGCAGCTCCCGCACTGCTCTCGCAAGCCCAGGGCCCTGGCACGGCCGGTGAATACAAGGAGGGAAGCGAGCCAGGCCTAAGAGACGGCCTAGCCTGGTCTATAGGGGATATGTTGCAAAAGTAGTGACCAGGGAACTCTCAAGGGGAAGAACCACGACTTTTCTGTCAAATCTTTTGCTCCAACCTCCTACTTCCCGTGAAAGCCACCGAGAGGCAGACAGCCCTCCTGTCGGATGTGTCAGACCTCAGGCCCTCACCTTTTCAGGCTGACGATCGAGGCGTTCTGCCCAGCTTTGTTCAAAACCTCATTCCACTCCTCATCGTCCCCACGGATTATGTATCTAAAAAAAGAAGGGAAGTATCAAAGCCTGCTTGAAAGGAGAGGGACTGCTTAAAAGAAAATGCGACAGTGACAACATGCTTATCAGACACTTCCTGCCACGAAAGCCAGGCTGAGCTGCGTCAGCGTTTGAGCAGCAGAGAGGACAGAAGGGACAAGCATATGGCAGGGCCCAGAGACATGCAGCTTAGCTCTACTGGACAGAAGCTTCACAGGAGCAAGTGGCCAGGCCTGCTGGACACTGGGGTCAGCAAGGACAGTCCTGCACAGGAGGCAGCCTGCCCGACTTCTCCCCCGACTCTCATTCACCACCACCGAGGAAATCTTCTGTCACTTCAACAACCTTCTCACTTACTCCTTCCTCCAGGCGTTTGCCCACAAGCCTGTGAACTCTGCCTCTCCCCTCCCTGCCCCACTAGCAGCCCTGGCAAATCGAGGTTTGACACTGCAAAGCTGAGGGCAGACACTAGGGCTCAATACCCTGACCAGGACTCCTGGCCACCTCCATCTCACATGTCCAACAACCACCATCACTAATAACCCAGCAACAGGCCTCCATGTCACAGAGGTTCGGAGGCCGCTAATTCTGGAGTTATTATTCACATCAATCCAGAGGGCGGGAGAGGGGCAATACCACTATAGCTGGAGCTCAGAAGGGACCAGGATCCCTAGTACCCAGAAGGCTTTAGAGCAAGGGACGTTTTGCTTGTTTGTTTTTGGCAGTAGAATCCTTTCTTCAAAGTCACATGCAAAAGCCAAATACAGCAAAGTGACCATTAACCTGTATGCTCATCTGATCAGCATCCTCTTTCCTGAACCCCAAGGTACGACCCAGAGCCCCAGGGAATGAGGGAGCACAACTGGAAAGGCAAAGTGGCAGTGCTGACCTGGGGAAACCAACCCCTCCAAAATTACGTAAACAGTCAGTTAGAAGGTTTTTTGTCAGCTGTTAGTGCTCCTAAAACCAATCCAATGAAGCACAGCTTCCAGGGCCCCTGGGATATGGATTAGAAGAAACCTGCAACCAGAGTTTCAGGGCCCTAGAGGCCATGCCAAGCCCTTGCCCCCCACATCAGCACAGGGGGCCTTACTGAGAGAGGTCCATGTTCTTTAGCTTCCCCACTTCTTTCTTGTGTTTCTCCTGAAATTCCTTTGCTGCTTCATCCTGTGGCCAAGAACCCATAGAGAGAGTAGGTCAGAGCCAAGGAGCTAACCAAAGGAACGCAGAAAAAGGTGAAGACAGGGTGGAATAGCACAAAGAAGAGGGAACATTTCCTAATCTTCAGTTTATCCTCAAAACCATTACAGGTAGCTCTTATTCTTTTTAAGGTATACACGCATATAAAATTCGCACTTAAAAAGTTACCTAAATGGATTAACAGAACATTCCCAATAGTGGACGCTAAATTCTCGCACTCACACACACACACTCACTGGGAAGCACGACTCCAGGCCGTGTGCGCTGAGACACACAGGGCAGGGAGATGCAGAGAACACGCCGTTGGCGTGGGCCCACAGAACCCCACTCGGCGCAGTGAGCGCAGAGGCTCTTCCTAAGGGGAAGGGGACACGTTCTGCACACGCAGCCAGAGGCACTGAGGGAAATGCTGGGACTCCCGAGGCCTTAAGCAGGGACGTACCAGGTCGTCACTCAGGGTCTTCATTGTGGGCTCCATGACCACATCCTTCACTGCCACCATCTGCTCCTCGATGGCCTTTTCCTGCACTTCATTAAACAGCTATAAAAGACAACAGCAGAGAAACAGACGATGACAGAGCAGTGGGGGCCAAGTTACTTGCTGCCAAGGCACCGAGTGCCTTACACAAAGGTCGAGTATTTTGAAGACACAAAGCAACACGCTGCACAGTCTGGGACATTCACAGTTAAGAGTCTAAAACACAGACTGGATACACATCGAATTCCCGCCAGTGGTGCCTCTGGAGAGAAGAGGAACTTTACGGATCCTGTATTTCTTGATGTATGTGAAGAACTCCAGCAAATACAGCCAAATGTTAACATCTGCTCGTCTCAGGGGCAGCAAGTGGGCTTGCTGTATTATTCAAGACCAAGACCCTGTCCTCAGGCCGAGGTTACCTTCACAACTTTGCGGATGATCCGGTTGAAAAGTCCCATCAACTGACCCGAGGGCAGCTCAATCTCCTTCTCCAGCTGGTCCACAGACTTATGCTGCAGGCCAATCCCCAAGAGAAGAGCCTAGAAGACGGAAAATCTGTTGGAGGGGCCTCCAGGACAGGTCCTCGCCCGTTAAAACTGTGTCGAGAACCAGAATTACTCTCTTGACCAAAGCTATCCGGTACAGAAGGTAGACTGGCACTGCGCATTTTAGCATCTTCTCTTTCATCTTGTTACTGAAACCAACCTCCATGAAACACTCCCTCTTCCCGAAATCCTCAAACTAACCTTTACTATCCTGACAAATACCTACTTCGCAACTACACGGAAAGTTTGGGCTGTTCCTGGGCCTCTGCTAAGGCAGAGTTTAGTGTCAAGGCAACACGGTGGGGTAAAAAGAATATGGGTTCAAACTGCAGCTCTGACTTACTAACTGCATGGCTGGGCACGTTACCACACTTCAGAGCCCAGGATTCCTGACCGGTAGCATGAGGAGACCACCACCCACTTCTCAGATCCGTGAGGAAGCCACAAAATTATGTCCACGTGCCTAACCCAACACCCAACAAACGGACAGCTCCACTATCCTCTTCTCCCCTGTGTGAGTACAAGGTGACCTACTGACTGGGCAGCGGACAGGGCCAGGTCCCCCAGCTGGTTCAGGAAATACATGCGGGAGACGGCCGGGATCATGTCCATGATGAGGTGATAGTCCACCATGTTCCGTGAATACATCTCCAGCCGCTTCAGGTCATAGGGGAGGAAGAGCGCGTCCAGCTCCGCCCGGCTCAGGGCTGTCCACGAGACACAGCCAGATGGTCAGGTCAGCCCGCGCCCTTGAAGGGTCTGACGGGATTCACGAGATAGCATACACAACAGTCCCCCGACGACACACAGAAGCCCTCTAACAGTGTGCCTGGCCACTGATGTGACACAGCCCTGACCTGGCAGTGCACTGACCCTTCTCCTTCTGGGGGTAGGGGGAGCGGGCAGTTCCAGGCTGCACTGGGGGAGGGGACAGCTGGCATGGGATCCTTGCTCAGTGTTCCCACACCAACACACAGGACAAGGAAAGGCTCCCCATGCCCTAGGGTTAGAGGAACAAAACGCCACCCTTTCCCCACTCGGTCACTTCACCCAGCTTCACAGAAAGTGTGTAAGCTTTGCCCAGCTCAAGGAACAAAGATTTTTTCCATCAAAATGTAACTGGAAAAAAAAATTATACACACACACACATACACATAAATGTATTAACATATGTGTGTATATAAATATATTAATAAAATAGGCAACAAAAAAACAGCTGTTAATAATAATGATCCCTTACACTTTTTTGTATTTTAAATATTCAAACAGAATTTATATGCACAAAACACGTCCACGTGTTGCTGGCCACAGAAAGCTGGCAGCATATTCTCAGTACGATTTCACAAATCAGGAAACTAAGCCTCAGGGATTGAGCACTTCGCTCCCCTAGATCACAGGACTTAAATCGCGTTCCATAATTAGCTGGCTGCGTGAATTATCTCTGACGTCAAGACGTACCCCCAAAGTCGTATCATGAAAATGAAAGAGGGCACGGCCTGAGACAGAGCAGGGGCCTGGTGAGCGGGAGGTGGCCAGCGGGAGACACACCCTTCTGGGACAGCACGCCCACCTCCTACCTCCCACACAGCCAGGTTGCTCCCAAGCCCGCACCCGCCCGCCTGGCTCACCTGGCAGGGCTGGTTTCCCCACGTTCCTGTTCTGAATGATGTTCAGAGCCAGGGGAGGGGAGAAGGTGCTGAACTGGTAGGACAGCAAGGCTAGGAAGCGCCGTCGGAAATCTGTGGGGCACCACCACACAGGGTTAGAGGTCTGGAGGCATCCCCCACCCATCACCTTGCTGTCTCCCCGACCACATGCTCCTCAGTCACCTTTCCAGAAGGCCTCAAGCCACACTCCGCGCTCAGCCTCGTCCTCGTCAGTCAGCGTCTTCAGCATGATGCACGAGTGTTCTCCGGTCAGGTCATTCTGGGGAACACACATTCTTAACTAGCACCAAGAACCCCGCTTTTTGAACGACCCGTCGTCGATACAGGGCAAGTGCTCAGAGGAAAAAGGCTGGATGCTTCCGCGGTCCCGTCCTTCCCCGGCTGGGAGAGGCACCTGCTAGAGCAGAGCCCTCGCCTTCCATTCCTCACATCGCTGCAGTTCACACAAGGGCTTTCAAAGACCACTGCGTCCTGCAACTTCCCGAAAGGTGCCACACGTGTGGAGCAGGGCTGCTGGATCTTCAGAGCCCAACTTTAGCTCTGGACTCACAGAGATGCGCCACTTGCTCCTTTCAAGTAGACCCTGAAGTCACAGTCATTAGAGCTTAAACTCTACATAATCCAAAACTCCACGACCAAAACCCAGAGTTCCCATGCTGGCCAGATTGCAAGTGCAGGCTTCTGTAGGTGACTGTGAGACCACAGTTTTTCAATTTTTGCTACATTAACAACGGCTCCGCACCATAAAAACATCCCATGGAGTTCAACCCAAGAACATTCATGTAGCAAGATGCCAGCACCGCGTCCCAAATGAACAGAGCATAGCACAAGACCATGGGAACACACCACAGACCACACTGAAGCTCACTGGTCTGCATTCTTGCAGTTGACAGCCAGAGTTATATCTCCAGCCTCGACCCATGGTCAACAAGAGCCCAACCCATCTTTGTGCTGCTCCATGCCCTCGCGGAAGCAGCCTGGCATGCAATGGTCTTCACCAGTCCCACTTCAAACTCTCAAATAGACCCTGGAAGCTACCCTCAGATACTGGCTTTGCACTCTCCAAAATCAAACCTGCAACACTGATGGCCTCCCTCATTGGGAAAACAAACAATCAGGAGAGAACAACTTCATCCTCCCAGCACCAAATCAACCAGCCAACCAATGTGCCCACACTCTCTGCCTTCCCTATTGTGAAGGGTGAAGGATGAAGTACATGGGCACCTGCCCTCCCGAGTCCTGGGTCCCACCGCCCAGCCTCCTCAAGTCTTGTACCCTTGCAATCAGCTCCCTCACCTGCACCACTACTTGCAGGATCATACCCAGCAGCAAACAAATATGCTTCTAGCATCTCCCATATGACAAACCCGCCTTAACTCCCATCTCCCTCCAGCTACCTGGTTTCTCTGCTCCCTTTCTCTTCACAGTCCCCACCTCCTCTCCTCTCCAGGCAGGCTGAACCCTCCCGCCTGGAGCTTCTCTCACTCAGATCACCAACACCGACGAATCCGATGGCCGACTGTGTGTCCTCACCTTACTTACTCTCTGCACTGCAACTGACTCTTGAAACACATTTTAATCTTAACTTCTGATACCCTGCGCTCGACTTCCTCCTTCAGATCAGGGCTGCTTGTTCTCAGTCTCCCGTGCTGTGTCTTCCTCGTTCCTCTAAGCCTCAGAGTCCAAGGACTCATCCTCGTGGATTTTCAATAGCTCCAGAAGCTTGTTATTCACTGCACTCAAGAATTTACTGAACACGTAACTCTAAGCAGATGCTCTTTCAAGAGCTGGGTACAGCAGGAACAAACAGCAAAGCCCTGCCTTCATGGAGTAAATTCTACAACCAACGTGCCGATGACTCCCAGGACTCCCTCTCCTGCCCAAACCCCTCCTCAACCTCCGTTCTCCTACAGTCCAACACCTGTTGTCCATTTCCACGTGGATGCCTAGCAGGCATCTCACACCTACTATGTCAAAAAAATTCCTACTTTTCCCTCCAAATCTGCTCCTCCCCCAGTGAGTCCTGTCACTAGCTACTCAAGCCAAAACCCTAGGAGTTACCCTGGCTCCTCCTCTCACTCGCCTTCCACACTCAGTCTTTCAGCAGTTCCAGCCAGTTTGTCCCCCAAACGTCCCACAACTGGCCACCTCTCTCCACCGCCACTACTTCCATCTCCTGTCACCCACGTCTCCTGCCCCCACGCCCGGGCTACTATCATCCACTCTCCACACGGTGGCCAGGTCCTTTCCTCTCGTCTCTTCCTCCAAGGGAACAGGGAGAGCATGCAGCATCCTTAACAAGGCCTAACGCCCCCACCGTGAATCACGCCCCTTTCCCTTCCAAGGGCTCCCCTGCCACACTGGCCTTCGTTTCCTTCCAACAACCAAGTTCATGTCCACCTCAGGCCCTTACACTTGCTCTCCCCTCTGGCTGGAGAGGGTCTTTTCTCCAGGACCGTCGCACCACTGTCCATTCTGATCAGTCAGGTTTCAGCTTGAAGAGGCCTGACCGACCCCTCCTTATACTGTAATCCCAGTGTGGTTTCCTTCACGGCACTTACTGCTCTGTGAACGTGTCTTACTTGTTCACTTTTATGTTGCCTGCTTTTACCTGTTAGAAAATAAGCTTCACGGCTTACCTTGTTCACTGCCTGATTCACTGTAGATGCTAGGTAAATATTTTTTTACATGACTGACAGTCACTTTCTCACCTTCCCTCAGTGATCCTCTGTAGCTTCGTCTCCCACATATTTGTATCTCTCTTTCAGATACCAACTTGTAATACAAGTCTGCACAACTGCGTTCCTCTCCTAAAACTAGCTTTTTTGGCTTACAAGATTCCAGAATCTGATGAGCAAGTCTATGTACACTTCTGCCACTTTATAATCAACTGCAAAGCCCAATAAGCACCAGGAAGAAATGTGTGATCACATGGCCTGTCAGTGAGGGTGGTTGTCTCAGTGTCCATCGGAATAAACGAACACCTGCTCAGAGCACAGCAGCAGGGAGGTAAACCAGGGCTACGTGCAAGGACAGGCCTGTCACCTGCCATAACCACACACCTAAACCCCTCCTCTGCCGGATGCCTCACTCACCGGGGTCTGTCTCAGATAGACAGGAACAAATCCAGCCCGTTTCCAGAACCTGCAACGACACAAAGAGAGTAGGTCCCTGTGTGTGCCCTCTGGGTAGAGGCTGAGAGACAAGACAGGTGAGGGCCAGGAGGAGCGGGGCAGGGAGTCAACAGTGGGCTGACACAGACACTGGCTACAAAGGGAGACAGCCACAGGACTCTTCTTTTCAGGACTTGTCAATGCCAAGAGAGGGACGCCGGGAAGGACAGGCACGTACTTGAGGAGCCTGGGGGTCAAGCCGTAGGAAACACCCAGGTAGTCCAGGCGCTCAGCTGGCCTCTCATTCAACTTGAGCAGCAAAGGAGGCAGGTCCTTGCGGGGAGCGATGACCTCTTCCAGCAAGCTGACGGCCTAAGAGATGCCAGAGAAAGAACACAATCCGCTCAAGCAGAGGGAGAGGATGGCTCGTGACATTCTCAAGCACCCCTGCCACACCAGGCAGCAGACTAAACATAAGGAAAATTGGGAGAGGTTTCTTCCTGTGGTTTCCAAAATACAGGAACACCAATTAGTTAAGTGATCATTTCCAAGTATACAAAACATCTAAACATGCATGGAATTGCACTGCTCTGAACCTCTAGAATGTAGGAAAACAGCCACAGAGGTTAGAAATGCCCAGCAGATTTACAAAGGGACAGAGGTAGGGTTCTGAAGATTCAGCATGAAGTCCAGGCTCTGTCACCTGACAGCCTTGCAAAGTGACAAATCTATGAACTTGAACCGAATTAAATAAAAGCCCCTTCCCTGGCTCCCAAACAGGCATACTATGAAAACCAATGAATGTATATGAAAAGGCATACTATATGAAAACCAATGAATGTATATGAAAAGGCATACTATATGAAAACCAATCAATGTATATGAAAAGGCATACTATGAAAACCAATGAATGTATGTGAAAAGCTGTCAAAGTTACCAGCATTAATCATTCTTGTTAAGGAAAGACACAACTTTCCTTAGTCTGGGTTTAGTTGAGAAAGAGACCACACAGCAGTGGTTCTCAAACTCGGGTGAACATTAGAATCACCCAGGAAGCTTGTCAAGCCACAGATTGCTGGGCCTATCCCAGTTTCTGATTCAGTAGAATCTGCATGTTTAACAAGCTTCCAGATGTTGCTGATGATGTTGATCTGAGGATCTTAAGTGTTTGGCTGGAGAAAGAAGCATCAGGAGAAAACATGAGCAGACTCCAGACCTCTGGACGGTTCCTGTGGATGCCCCTAAAGACCCAGAGAATTATCTTCCTAAGAACCAGGAAAAAGGAGTTTTGCCAAAAGATGCTTACCTCGCTGCTGATGGTGTGAATTTCCTGTGATGTCTCAAGGACCTTTTCCTCCAGACAAGGGAACCTGCCTTCGTAGTACATCTGCAGCAGCTGCAGGGCACGGCTGCCGTAGCCCATCTGTGAGCAGACGTGGAGGGAGATGGGCAGAGGGCAGAGAGATGCTCTCTGAGCCCCTTTCACTCCCCTGTATTGCTCTAGAGAGCCTTCACTCCTGGTCAAACTGCACATGGCAAAGAGAACCACTGAAATCCCTCAAGGAGGTCCAAGCAGAGACTCCGAAGAACAAAAGTAATGTGGCCCTAGTTCTCATGCTGCCCTAGCCCAAAAAGAGCAGCCACTGGAGCGTAAGGATGGCTGGCCATGCTTTCTGGTCCCCAGACTGGCAAGCCCAAAAGAGAGACCATTTCTGTATCCCTGCCTTAAAGGGAAGTTTCTACAGCTAATCACCCAGTGGGGCTTTCCAAGAGACAGAAGGGAATGACGGAAAGCAGCTCTGGTTCACAAGTCCCCCCTCTCACAGAGGAAGAGTGAGCATATACCATCATCCTGTCCACCTGCCCACCCAGGCGCTGGCTAAATTCCCCAGGGCAGGGAAGTGCCTAGAAGTTTACTTGCTTCTGGACTAGCTTCCTAGTCCAACAACCAAGTACACCTCTGCTAAAGAGCTGCCAGCAACCTGGCTGTAGCTAACGGTGGCACGTAAGGTTCGGGAGGCCTGAGGACACGTTACCCCTTGATAATCCGGGTGAACAGCAATGCGCACGACCCTTCCACCAGAAAGACCGCCAAAGTCTGGATCTTGGAACTGCGTGGGAAACATTAACTGGTAACTTAGGAGCACAAACATCCTCCGACACCACCAGCTTCACTCCCTCGGACATGAGAGGGAAAGCCCATCACCTGTTCTGACACTGTCCATGGAATCAAGTCCCCGGAAGCCTTCTTGCCTCGAGACAGGCTGTTCAAGATGGACTGGCGAGAAATCTCTCCCTCAAGGCACACCTGTGGAGGAAGCCAGTGAAGACAGAAAGGCCAGCTCCCGATTCAGAGGCCACTCACAGGACACTGACTTGTTTCTATGACTCAGCCAGCTGTTTCCGCCCCCATGTCCAGGTTTCACCCGGACACTGACTGACTCATCCGTTTCTAACAGAAGCTTCGTTACCATGCCCGATGTTACAAGGCAGAAGACTTGACATCCTCCTGACCCAAAGAGTAAAAACCAAAAAAATAAAATAAAATAAAAAACATTAGAAGAAGGTGTCCATGCATGTTGGGCACCTGTGTACACCAATTAAGACATAGTGTGCTCATGTGGCTCTGTACAAAACAGTGCAAATTCAAAACAACTCAAGTACCTAATGCGTAAACGGTTAAACAAATTATGGTACATGCATATAAATCAAATACTATGCAGCTTTTAAAACTTAGGTAGATTATGAATATTTGACACACTGCCTTAAAAAGGCAGATTAATAAATACTATAATCTCACGTTTATGAAAAGGAAAAGTTATTTAGATGCATTCATACAAGTGTCAAAAAAAAAATTTTTTCCCCAATCTGTAGCCTCTAATTTTGTAAGTACCATGTGTTGCTTTTATAATAAAGGGGGTAAACACACACAAACAAGTTCTGTTTGTGGAAGGAGCTGTAAGTCAAATAAGAGAACGGCCAGTTCCAGCTTTTACCCATCCATGAACAGTAGGGCTCTGAGTTGCTGGCGGTGGCGGCTCCTCCCGTGCGCCCTCATCACCTGCCTCAACAGACCCAGCCACTTGCCTCCCTCATTGCAGTTACTGAGCCATGAAGCCCTGATGCCTAAGGGGTTCCCCAAAGCAATGCCACAAGGATGCCTCTGCTTGTGTACCTGGATGACAGCAAGCACCTCAGGAAGGGCATTCTGGGTGGGGGGCACGGGAGGCAGAAGGCAGAAGAGATGGTGGGCGGGAGCGTCGGAGAGCATCTGGAGATCGTTGGGAGAGTTCTGTGGGGGCACAGACAGGGCCGGTGAGAAGCATCCCTCCTCTCGTCCCTTACTCGCTCAGGAGGCTCGATTCAGAATCATCAGATGACTGGAGTACTGCCTTCTCCAAAACCAAGTGAGGAGCTGCCACCCAGCAAAGCGCCTTTCCAGTATTTCGGCGAGCCCAAGACTCTTCATAACGGCTTAAGTGGGACTTAGCCTCAAATGTCTACTGTCCTCTCCCCCTGAGCGCTGAGGCTGGAGAGCAGCAGAGAACTTATTTGGCACTACTTGTTTCACAGCTGGGAAGTGAACTTCCTCCAGATAAGAGGCTGCTATTTCAGGAAAAGCTGTCACCACTTCTAACACCAACTCTTCAGCATTCCATTAAAGGCTGTTCATAAAAATGCTGCCCAGACCACTCAAAAAGTGTCCCTTCCAACTGCCCTTTAGTTTTTTAAGAGTCTCAGATATTCTAAGCCCTCAAATTCACTGCTCCTTAAAAATAGCCAGAGATACAAAGCTGGTCTCAGGTCAAACAGTACCACTGGGTTACAAACTGTGATGTCACCTCAGCCTATCAGTGCGTAGCAGGCAGGCAAGAGATTCAAGTACCCTTTTAAAAATGGGCAGAGCTTTCCATCCTCTCCAGCCATGCCACGGAGCTGCATGCTAGAATTCCTTACTCTGTGCAAAGCAAGGTCACTGGACCTCATTAATATCAGGACATTTAAGTCTCAATGGAATAGTCACCCAAGGCACTGAGTAATAAAATATGTAAAAAGCCAAGTCCATGGGACTGCCAAGTGCAGAAGCTCCCTGCTGAAGTTCACCCAAGGGCTACTGCAGTTACCTTGTAGTGCGAAGCCACGTAGAGGGCCATAAGCCGTTGGAGGAAAACTTCGGAGGCCTTGTGGTAGCAAAAGAGGGTATCTCTGTTAACATAGTAGCTGGGTCTGGAGTTAAGCAACCAAAACAAACCAAAGAAAGCCCAAAGCAGGACATACCACTCCCTGGAAGTAGTGTCAATTTCCCTGGCTTGGGAAGAGGAGCCCAGGGTCCCAGGCAGAAACACATCAGTGAAGGAAGAAGAGAAAAAGCAAATGCAGAATGTTCAACTTTTCCCTTTCCTAGAGCAGCGTCCTATGAAACAAAGGGCCGAAATCCTTCTAATTCTTTCAGCACCCACTCTCCCTTTCACAGGGCCAATGAGACCCAGAGGAGGATACAGCTCGCAGGCTTCGGGCAAGGGGCAGCCTGAGACTATCCGAGTAATGTTGAGGCAATCCAGGCACAGCAAGTCGTTCAGCCACTTCTCGACCGCGTCCCCAGGGGCATATCGGATCGACTCCTGGAGGGAAACCTCATGCAACGTTCGTGCTGTTTCCACAAATCACACAATTAAGAAACAATTATTGAATACGTATTGCCTCAAAGAGCAAGGAAAAATGTTCCCCTTTATATTTGTCACATGATGCCCAAATACACATAGCTCAAGAACTTAAACTGGGTGGTTTTAAATTGTTTTGGTGGATAGTCAACCTGCCATGACACCAACCCCAAAGGGATCCCACTAAGTCAACGCAACCATGCCCCCAGACAGGCATAAAGAAGGGCCCAGCCACCAGAAGGCCCAAGTCAGGCTCCTATCTGGTCATTGGATTGCTGTTCCTTGGAGAAAAGCTACTTCTCTTGGAAACTCAACTTTTCAGCCTGATGGTAGGAAGATTTGGTCCTTGATGTCGCAGGGGAAGCAAGGATCCAGCAAGAAAGTCTGAAAGGACTTGCTGTGACCTGCGGGGCCCGGTTCAGGTGCTGGGGTACCTGATGCCAGTCTGGCTGTTGTCGTGGTCTTGTTCTCAGCGGTGGTGCTGACCTGGCTCTGGGCACTCTGTTGACGGAGCTGCTGAATTAGCTTGAGCGACAGTGACCGGCCAGTGCCCTCGTAGCTACGAGCAAAGGCAATGGGAATCAGGTACAAGGTCCAAATCCACTCTCTAAGACAGGACAGAGAACTACTTTCCTCAACCTGCTGGAACACCAGACTCCTGCTTCCCAAGGAGAACCTTGCTCATCTCTCAACTTTCAGTGCAGCATGCACGTGTCCAAAGGTGGCAGGGCAGCTCCGAGCCATTCAGACCTGGGCTCAAGTCCTGGCTCATCTACTTAGTACCTTTAGGTAAGGAACTTGATCTCTTTTAGCCTCATCCACAAAAGGGGATTATTCTACACACCTCACAGGTCTGTGATATGAATTAAAAAAATAAGGACTAAAAAAAATGATGTAAATAAAGCTTTTAGCACAGTGAAATTAAAACAAAGTTAAATGGTCAACTAATGGGAGCTGCTATTTTAGAAGCAAGTATGAAGAAATGAACCAAGAACATTTCCAGCTTGGAAAATCAAGATAAAACAAATCTACCACCCCAGCAATTCTCTTCATTATTACTTTCACTTAAAAGGTTAGGTAAAATAGCTTACACAAAATTTGGAAAAAGTTAAATCATCTACAATCTGATCACAGAGCTATTTTCATTTTTGAGTGTTTCCTTCTCGTCATTAGTCGCAAGCAAGCACATATGCCCAGAGGGCACACACTGCTCAAAGGGCTTTCCTTTTTTATTTTTACATCATTTCATAGTACTCATAATATTTAAAGACTGCCCAAATATTTCTTACTTAAATACTACTTTTATAGAGTGATAGAAAAGTTAGAACTTTAGAGTGTTTCACCCCCTCCTTCAACCCCCTATATAACAAAGTTCTCCTAAAGGAATCCCACTTACTTAAGGAAAAAAAAAAAAGAGTAAACACAAGCAACAAAACTTAAATTAAAAACTTTTGTGCTTTAAAGGACATTATCAAGAAAGTGAAAAAATTCCACAGAATTGAAGAAAATTTTTATAAATCATATATGTGATAAGGAACCTGTATCCAGAATATATAAAGAATAAAGAACCTTTACAACTCAATAATAAAAAGACAAATACCCCAATTAGAAAAATGAACAAAGGATATGAATAGATATTTTTCCAAACAAGATACAAATATGGCCAATAAGCACATGAGGAGATGCTCAATACATCATTAGTTATCAGGGAAACACAAATGAAAACCATGATGAGATACCACTTCACACCCACTAGAATGGCTATAGTCAAAAAAAATAACAAATGTGTGAGAGGATGTAGAAAAATTAGAACCCTCATACACTGTTGGTGGAAATGTAAAATGGTGCAGCTGCTTTGGAAAACAGTCTGGCAGCTCCTGGGATGGTTAACACAGGGCTAACCACACGAATTAACCCAGTAATTCTACTCCTAGGTATATACTCAAGAGAACTAAAAACACATCCATGCAAAACCCTGTACACAAATGTTCACAGCAGCATTATTCATAACAGCCAAAAGGTAGAAATAACCCAAATGTCCACCAACAGATGAATGGATAAATAAAATGTGGTATATCCATATGATGGATATGTCATTCAGCCATAAAAAAGAATGAAATACGCTTCACAGGTGAGCCTTGAAAACACTCTGGTGAAAGAAGCCAGTTACAAAAGACCACATATTGTATGATTCCATTCATGTGAAATGTCCAAATAGGCAAATCTATGGACATGGAAAATAGATTTGTGGCTACCTAGTGTTGGGGGTTATCGAGGGGTTGGAGGATGATATAGAATGTTTATGGGGTGATGAAATGTTCTAAAATTGGCCGTGGTGAGCACAGTTGTACAACTCTCTGTGAATGTACTAAAAACCACTGAATTACACACATTAATAAACAGGTAATAGTATGGTATGTGAATTATATCTCAAAGCTGTTTAAAAAGTAAAAATCAATTATATTTAAACATTTTCAGTGTGAAGTACAACAGTCACAATAAATCTGCAATACAAAATTATCTCTTCAAGACGTGAGTTCCATATACAAAGCTTTCCAATATTGAAGATATACTGAAAAGACTTCACAATATATACTGTTATATAAAAAAGCAAATTAAAAACAGTATGTAAACTATGTTTATAGTCTTGTTCAAAATGAAAGAGTAAAATAAATGCACAAAAAAGGTAAACCAAAATCCTAACAGAAGCTATCTCTAGATGGTTGGATTATAGGTGATTTTTCCTTTGCTTATCTGTTTTTCCTAATTTTTCTTTTTTTTTTTTTTACACACATTTTTTTCTAATTTTTCTATAGCAAGCATGAACTAAATATTTCAAATTTAAAAAACACTCTTTTGCCATTATAAGCCTGCTTTCTTATGCTAATTATATAGTTACTTTAACACTATATTTTCACATAATTCTAAGACATCAGACACTGGTATTGCCAACCATGTACTTTTCAAAACTCAATCACGCTTACAGACAGAAGGAGACACTCTTCACATGGGTTACAAAATTCTTCAGTCTTATGCTGTCCCTTTAAAGCAGGGCCAGAGGTGTGTTACAGTTTATTAAGAGGCCGGCTCACATTTGCAGAAGCCCCAAGAGAGAAGGAAGCAGCCCCCGAAACTCAGACTTTGGGAATCAGACTTCATTTCCCAGGCCCAGGCCACACCCACTACATGCCACCTAATCTGCAAGAACCTACAGAGGAGTAAGACTCCCCTGCCCACAGCACCTTACCCGTTGATGGTAGATGCCATGAAAACAAGGTAGGGGCCGAGGAGGCTCTTCACCAGGGGGAGGGGGATGGCAGCAGCTTCGTCAATCACAACGAGTTCAGCCTGGCCCAGTTTCACAGCATCTGCAGGATGTATATACTGTGGGGAAGAAAAATTTAGATTAGTGTGGCCAACTAATGCCACAGTCGTGATTTCTAGTGACTCATCATAAAGGCCACCATCTTTCCTCTCTCTCTGTTGCCTTTTCCCATCTCCCATTCTCCTTTCTCCTGGCAAGGCAAAAATGAGATGGGCTTGGAGTCAGACACCTGGGTTCAAATGGTTCAATGACTGATTGTGTGACCCTGGGCAGGTCACTTAATCCCACAGAGCCTCAGACTCCTCTTCTGTAAAATGGAGGAAAGATCCACCTATGGCTGCATGAAGAAAAAACAAGGTAACTATGTAAAAACACCCCACCCAGTGCCCAGCTCGTAGCACTGACAGACAGTGGCTCCTTTCCCTTTTCTCTTCGTCTCCCCATGTTTCTCCCCAGCCTCAGCTCAGGGACACCGGTGAGCCAGAGGCACAGCTCGGCTTCAGTGGTTGCTACAGGGGAGGATGTCAGATTCCTCATGCTGCGTACTGTGCTCTCTGCTCTGATACCATCGTTATAAAGGCCAAGTCTCCCTGCACTGGTAGGGACATTTCTAGAACTTATTCTTAATTACACACACACTTACATATCCTTATGCATAACAACAACCCCTTCAAGTTTCTTGAGGGCTTCCTGCTATTTTTAGAGTGGTTTGAAAAGGCCATGAAGAAGTATATTATAGGAGAGGAAACCTAAATAGCCGATTAACATAAACAAAGATACTTAACCTCAGCAGTAATCAGTGAAAGACTAAAGACATAAGGAAATACCATTTCGCAAAACTTAAATAGCTGTGTAACACCCAGAGTTGGTGAGGACTGGAGAAATAAAAACTCAGAAGAATCCTGGTGTGAAGATAAATTGGTACAACCACTTTAAAGGAGAAATTTGGCAAAATTTAAGAAAGCTGGAAATCTACGCAGATCCTAAAACTCAATGATTCCACTTCCAGAAACATACATGTAAACTACAGTATACTCATACAGTACTTAAAAATGAATCAACTAGATCTACGAGCTTCAGTCTAGACAAATCTTGAAAAAAATGTTTAAAAAGGAAAGCTGAAGGAGGACAAGCGTAGTATGTTACCACTTAGGAATACATAATTAGTAGTGAAAATAAAAACACATGACTTGAAAGGAAACACACCAATCTCAGAATAGAATTACCTATGGGGAGTGACAGAAGGAATGGGGTGGGAAGGGGTACAGAGGGACTTCAACTGTATCTGTGATGTGTTAGTTCTTTAAAACAAACATATACATGACATTTAAAATATGAAACAAACATAGCAAACAGCAAAATGTCAACATGTTCTTAAATCTGAGTGCTTGGCACCTGACTGTTATACTTGTCTCTGCACTTTTCTACACATTTGAAGTATTTCATTACAAATAAGATTTTTTGACTGCTTTGCTACAAGTTGATGGGTCAGAGAGGCAGTGACCCCACTCGTTTCTAGCAGCAGAATACACGTCCTCAATAGGGCCCCAAGTCTTGGATACTTGAAGGGAAAAATTAAACAAGCATCTCACAAAAGCAGAAGAAGCCCCCCAGGGGAGGCCTGGCCAACTTTAATCTAACATTCTTCTTCTCAATCTCCAGCACAAAGGAAGAGGCCTCAAAGGAACACAAATGGAGTCTCATAAAGTAAGGTCACCTTCTCTGTGCTTAACTCCAGTCTGGAGACAAAAGGACTCTAGTAACAAGACAGGGTGTTGATTACAAATCTGAGGAGGAGGAAGGGCTGAGCCAGCACAATGCAGGGAAATGTCTTCCTTCTTTGGTTTGTGTATTTTTCTTGAGTTTTAACAGTTCTCTGTATTCGCAGAGGCTGCAGCCTGCCCCGCACCCCCACCCCATACCAACAGCAGTCTTTCCTCCTGCCGAATCAGGCAAAAGTGGGAAGAAATGTATAGGATGAAGAGATTCTAGAAAGAGACCTAGTAAGAAGGACTCAAGATCCTTGAGGTAACATTGTTTATAACCTGAACCCTTTGATGAGAGTAAACCTCATTGACATGCATATTCATATGCTTTGACAGGCAAGAAGTTCAAGTGCATAAACTGCCGAATTCACCTGGCTCACTTCCCACCCAATCCAACACCAAAAATAATAGATGAACCTACTGCACTAAGAGCCTGTTAGTCTCAGCCCCTTCTGTAATCCTGTCACCCGATGCCTCTCTCAGAGATTTAGCAAAACTGCAGCCTTGGACAAGTACAGACCATTCAGGTTTACACAGCACTAGAGATTTATAGAGCTTTTGGGAAAACACTGTTTAAAAAGGAAAATAGGCCACTGGCTAAACCACAAAGATTCAGAGCACAGTTTGCAAAGTTCTTTTGTTCTTTTAAATGGTGAGGTTATTGTTCTAATTACAGATGTACCATTTTAAAACCTGCAGTAACTAAGCAAAATTAGAACTGATGTCAGAACAATGATTCTTTTACCTAATCAGCATACTTTCAATCCCACCTACTCCATACTCGAGGGTCGCAACTACAATTTTTCAATCTGACTGCACACATTTGTTAGTTTACTTCAACATGCTTCTTTCAAAGTGGCTGAAAACCTGGAGCAGGTTTATCATGAAACAACAATACTGTCTAAAGGATATGCAATTACTTAGGACATAAATGCCTATAACAGGAAACATCTTAGAGCCAGTTAAATACAGCAGGATCTGAGAACGAGCCTCACCTGAATGGTCTGCCTGTGTTCTCGGAATACATTCACTCGGATTACTGCCTTGTTAAATTCAGGATTTAGAGACTGAATAATCTCATAATCCAGATGCTCCTAGTGGGAAAAGAGTCAAACCAAAGACAAACTTTAGAAACTAAGTATTAAGAAAGTAAGCAAGCATTTTAAAGACTTCACCTAAATTTAAACGCAGCACTGAATCAAAATAAGTCCTTACCCTAAATTTCCTACCTGATATTGCAGAGCATCAAACCCTTTAAACACAAATTCAAACAGAGTGTGGAGGTTATCAGGGCTTGGGGAGGTAACAAAGATATTGGAGTACCTACAAAAGAAAAAGAAAAGGAGGATTTTTAAGAAAATTTTTTTAAAAAACAGATTTTTGTTTGCCACTGTCCCAAAGATGATAACCAGAAATAACAGCAGGGAAAAAAGGACACCTTTTAAGGAGGAAAAGCGAAGCAACACCGAACCTTTTCTTCCGAAACTAATGAAAACACGTTAACAGCTGGAAGGTATCGAGTCCCAACATCTAGCGACCGACAACTGAGAGAGCAAAGTGTTGAAAGGCGCTGTGGGCACAACCCCTCCAGCGTGCAGAACCGCACACTGCCCCGATCCAGTGCCCCGCTACAGGAAGGACAGCCTCACACTCATCACTACCTGTGCAGAGGCCTCCAAACTGTGAAACCGGAGAGCCCGAGGCCATAGCTAACCTCCAAGGGATCTTTGCTGAGTGACAAGGATGATAATGGCTGAGAGGCTGACTGGTCTGGCTGAGCAGCAGGAAAAACAAAGGACTGAGAGTCCGGAGCTGAGCTCAAGACCTGGCTCTACCAGCACTGAGTTGCTGAGGGATCTTGGGTAAATAACTGAAACTCCCTGAGCCTGGGTCTATCAATCTATAAGATGCCCACAGAGCTCTAAGGAGCACTAAGGAAGATAACACATGTGGGAGAACACAGTAAATTCTAGGTCCATTATTATGGCTGCAAAGATGGGTGAACATATTCTGTGGGCAGCTACATAAATCTTCCACACCCAAGAAAAAAGAACAGAAAGTAACATCACACCCAAAAGCAGCTCCTCAGAAGCAAACAAAATCTATTACTCAAAATCATTAAAATGTCAAACTTATGCTTTTCCAAGTCAGCAAAGCTGGCCATAGGCATTCTCATTCCCTGAGATTTTTAAAGTTTCTTACTCCCATTTCTTTGCTTTTACATGTCTGTTCAACTGTAAAGATTACAGAGGCCCTGGTGCCCACGTGCCTGTGTGTACACACACATATACCTGCACCTCTGGCTAGGGCGGGTTGGGAGAAACAGTCTTGCTGTTTCCTGGCAGGAACCCAGGACCTGGAGAAATCACGCAGTGACCCCACTCAGAACTAGGAACCTGAGATACAGTTCTCCCGTCTCCTGACCCCTCACCCTGCACATTGCCCCTTAAGAGCCCAGAGCTCCTAAAGATCGGGAATAGGATCCCCTTACCCAAATGCTACCGCCCCAGCAATAGCCAAACCCAGGGCTGCAGATTTTCCCCGTCCTCGGGCAGCTGTGAGTGCAACGGTACTTCTCAGCGTCTTTTCTGAGACCCCCTCGATAAATTTCAAGACAGCTTTGGCCTGTGGAAAGACAAACATAATAGGTGAGCTTCGGGAAAGGCCCACGTTTCGGCCATTTACCACGGTCACTGTGGAGAAGTTAGGTTGGCGCCAAGGCTGAATAAAAAGGGGGCAGTTCTCACAAACCAGAAGGCACTGCTCAGCACACCTGAAACCTGGTCATCTCATCTCCGCCCCAATCAGCATCTGATTGGCCTTAAATACCAATCAGATGCTGGTGACTCCCAAATTTACAGCTCCAGTCCAGGCCACTTCCCTGCACACAAGACTTTCATACACATGCAACTGCTTCCTGTACATCTCCACTTGCACACCAGACATTTCGAACTCAAAACTGAACACTTTGTGTTCTCCCAAACCTCCCCCACCTACCATCTTCCCCATCTCAGTTAACTATCCAGTTGCTCAAGCCAAAAGCCTCAATTTCCTCCCCTGTACCCGATTAGTCAGCAAATCCTGTCATCTTCAAAACACACACAAGCCCTATCATTCCTCACCATCACCCTCCATCACTCTGCTCAAAGCCACCATCCTCTCCTGCCTGCCTCATCACAGCAGCTTCCTCGGCAGGCGTCCTGCTTCCATCCTCATTCCACCAAGTCTATATTCAATACAGCAGCCAGAGGGATCCTCTTAAAAATAAGGCTGGGGATCCTTCTGGAAGCGACTGTAGGCATAAAACCCTCCACCACCCCGTCTCTCACAGAGTAAGTGCCAAAGCCCTCCCGGTGGCCTGTATGGTCCTCTTAACTCCTCCTGCGCTCTCCCGGCTCTGCTTCAGCCCACCGGCCTCTGCCCTAGTCCCGGAGCCCCTGAGACAAACTACTACTTCAGACCTATGGACTTGCTGATCCCTCTGCCTGAAGCATTTGCCCAGAGGGCCACCAGGCTCATCTCAACTCCTCCACGGCGTCACTCAAACATCACCTTCCAAATGAGGCCGTCCCTGACCACTGTGTCTAGAACCGCAGCACCCACCCTCAGCCTGGAACACCCTAGCCCCCTCTGCTCTTTTTTTCTTCATTGTACAAAGCCCTTCTCCGTCACAGCCGGGTCTGCCCACATCCTTTATCGCTGTTTCATCCCACTAGAAGGTAAACTCTGTGAAGCAGGTGTGTCCCACTGTCTACTGCCAAGCCCCAGTGCCCAGGAGAGCGTAAGAGGGAAAGCGAGATGCCAGTGGCACCAGAGGAGAGAAGCTGCACACTGCTCAGGGCCGAACTTTGCTCCCCAGCTGGGATCTGTGCTGGGACCTGAGGCTGGGAAGGCCAGATGGGAAACTGTCTCACTCGCCTAGGCAACGACAGACACTAAGCAGGCCCGGGCAGGTGGAAGGGGAAGGAGGCTTCAGGAAGTCAAAGCCTCTCCAGATGGAAAATCAAAGGGGATCCAGGTCTTATTTGTCTTAACTTGGCCTTTGCTGAACACTATATTTTTTTTTTTGAGACAGGGTCTCGCTCTGTTGCCCAGGCTAGAGTGCCGTGGCATCAGCCTAGCTCACAGCAACCTCAAATTCCCAGGCTCAAGCAATCCTCCTACCTCAGCCTCTCAAAGTGCTAGGATTACAGGCATGAGCCACTGCGCCCGGCCAAGACTTACAAGTTTAAAAGTACCCACTGTTGGCAAGGCTACAGGAAAAAGGCATTTTCATACACCGTGGATAGTTTCATCACCTGGTGCAATGCTCATTTCAATGCATATAATCTCTGGTCCAGCAATTCTTCTTCTGGAAATATATCCTAAATTTAGTTTCCACAGACCTACCTGTAAGAATGTCCTAACAGCATTGTTTATAATAGCAAAAATGCTGGAATCAACCCAAATGTCTAACAGGGAACCACTTAACACTTTATACAGTGAGACCCCTTCACATTTTTTTAAAAGTACCCCTTTATATGCACAGAAAAAGACCCAGAAGGATACATAATAAACTGTTAACAGTAGTTGCCTCTGCAGAGTGGCAATGCCAAGCGTAAACACCACTATTTTTCTAATGCATATTCTTTTGTACTTAATTTGCTTTTTTTTCTCTCTCTTTTTTTTCCTTTAAATAACACTACTACTAGCAATGTAGTTTCTCCCTCTTCATCCTGTCTCTCACTCCCTCTTCCTGGTGATAAAGAGGATACCAGGAAGTGGTCCAAAGCATCCCACAGCCTACAGCCTGGGCTGCACAGAGAGCTCTGCAGCTGGTGATTGTATTTCCAGAATGAAAAGGGGAGCCAGCCTGCTGGGACTCAGCTCAAGTGGGAGGTGTCACTGCATCTGTTTCCCTTCAGGAGGGTGGAGCCCAGTGCCAAGAGACCTGTGCTGCTCACCAGGCTCAGGCTCGACCGGAACCCTGAACACACCTGATAGCTCCCATCATGATCCAGGAAGCAGCAGAGAAGCTGAGTTTACCAGCACTGGCTACCTTGTTGAGTGAAGAAATGCATCCTGGCAGCTCCCACCCAGCCTGCTGTTTGTACCCAAAGACCAGGTAGATGTCACCCTGGGGGGCCCTCATCAGGCCTGACACTGGAACCACGGTAAATACTAGGGGCCTCAAGCTCTCCTCTCACTCTGTACAAGCCATGGGCAAAAACTTTATATCATCAAAACTTAACTGAAATTAAATACAGGCATATCACCCTCTCTCAGAAAAAGCACTGAGAGGATTCCTCTTTAAATGTAGTCCATCTGCCCCCTGACCCCCAGCTCTCTGAACTATTAACTTCGGGCGCAGGGGAAGGTAATCCCTAGACTTCTTTTGTGAACTCAGACAACAGGGAATAGCCCTGCTGTTGCTGCACATGCATGAGCATGAGCAAGAGAAAGGGCCCCCTTCCCTAGGGAGGCTCCAGGTCTCGACTTGTCTTAACTTGGCTTCTGCTGCTCTCCACGCGCTGTATTTTACCTCTGTGTTGTTTACACGGGGGTGGAGAGGTTCTAAACACCACGCTCACCTGGTCTAGGGTCTTGCAGCAGTCTACCAACACACCCACAGGCTGGGTGTCCTGCAAGTTCTCCTTCAACTCCTTCAGCTCCAGATCAGAAGGACCGAGACTCTCATCCTACCAGAGAGAAGAGGAGAAGGTTTGCCACTGCGAAAGGAGGATCGACACAGGAAACACAGCCTCCCCCAGAGTCCCAGAGACCCTGACACAGACTCACCGGAGCCTGTGGAGGTAGAGCCTCGATGTTGGCCACGTGGGAGGAGATGGGCAGGATGTTGAGCTGGTCATCGATGACGAGACACTTCTTGCAAGAGGCCAGAGAGAGAATAAACCTGAGAAACAAAACCACTAAGATGAAGTGCTAGGGAGAGCAGGCAATGTCTATGCAAGAGTGTAGCTTTTCTTTAGGAAAATCATTTGGCCCCATGTGCCTCTAAGAAAGTCAGAGAAAGCCAAAACCCAGCTGGAGAGCAATGTGAGATGATTCAGAGCCTCCTCTACAAGGCACCTGAACATGTTTTATACAGCAAATAAGAAAACCCGAGAACTCCTCCCAAGAGACTGACTGTAAGCATTTCTGCTGCGCACAACCGCCCCGGTTCCCTACATAATTTGGTCCTTTCCTCATCCTCCTAGACTCACTCTTTAGCACTAAAGTGGCTCAGGCCATCCTTAAAGGGGGAATTCCAAACCCAACCCACATATGATCACTAGTCACACAGGAAAACAAACACACAAAATGGATTTACCTTCTGTCACAAGGACAAAGTAATACATAAAAGGAAGAAGGGGAGAGGAAAGTTCCCTGAAGAAATATAACAAAAACATTCTTGCACGTAGAACATGTTTGCCTATAAAATTCAAACATCCTCCCATACTGCAATAAAAGGGCTTCACCTGATACTTTCACAGGCTTCTGTGCTAGTCAGTAGCACACAGCTGCTCCCCCTGCTCTGCTCATTCTACTGAGTTAAAGCATCACGGATTATTAGAAAGAGAACGGCCCCCACAGTTCCATCAAGGCCAGGATCTCTCAGCCTCAGCACTACTGACATTTTGGACCAGATAATTCTTTGTTGAGGGGGCTGCCCTGTGCCTGTGGGTTGTTTGGCAGCAGCCCTGGCTTCTGCCCACTAGATGCCCACAGCACCCTCCTCCACCACTCCCGAAGTCATGACTGTCAATCAAACTGTCTCCAGACATTGGCAAATGTCCCTGGGGGGCCAAATGAGATTCTCAACTGCTCCAGATGAGAACCACTGGTCTAGGCCAAAGTTTCTTAAAGTACTTCTCAGGCTGCTAACTGGTGTTCCTTTAAAAAGGGCTCTGCAGTAAAATAAATTTGGAAAACAATCAGTTAAACAGGTTCCAGCTGCTGCAAGACTTTTCGGAGGCTACAATAGGCCAATGTGAATCTTCATAAAGGAAAACAGCGTCAGCATTTCCCAGACATATTTGGCCAGAAAACCCTCTTGTCATAAGGTCCCTCTTAAAAGACCAGTGTTCTGTGAAATACCTTCTGGGAAAAAGTGATCAAGACAAATCACCCCTCTGAAAGATGAGTAAGCTAAGAGCCAGAGAGACGGAGTGGCTTGGTTTAATGCCACTGAGCTAGTGTCAGGCCAGCAGCAAGACAGAATCCAGGTCTCCTGGCCCCAGCTTTCCACTATCTCTCACTGCTGCCAGTTAGTGTCACAGCTACTGCTGCTGCCAAGAATCTCACACCATTTTGGAATCTTGTACTGCTTTCCCTGACAAAAAACCAAAGCTTTCAGTTGGATCCGAGATAAAGATAAAGTCCCCCACAACTGTGAGGGACCGTTGTCCTACCTCTCATTAAATCTTCCCACCACATCCTGATGGGCCTCGGTCCTGTACCTGGAATGCACATCCTAAAAGAGACAACAACCATTAACAAAGTCATCCAACAGTGCTGAGCCCAGGGCTCAAAGGAGACATCTATCAAAGGAGATGTCTCCTCTATCAAAGGAGACATCAGCGATCCTACTGGAAACAAAAGCCACTTCTACACAATGATGTGCTGTGCTGAACTGGCAAATGGTATTCGCTGGAACTAGGATCGGACACTAAAGGCAATGTCTCTTACTATAACCTTTGACTTTTTCCATATTTTACTCAGCATCCTATGATGCACTCATTCATTCCATAAAACTTATGTGCTAACTGTATGCCAGACGTGCTGGGTATACACTGGTGAACAAAGCACAGTGACCTCTGTTGTCACAGAGCTTATAGTCTAATGGTCAGAGGAAGACAGAGAACACAGATGACTGAATAAATACAAATTGTGCAAATGCTACAGATGAAACACAGAGTGCAGCCACAGCAAAGGGCGGTGGGGAGCAAGCCTGCTTATACAGGGTAATGAGGGAGGGCCTCCCTGAGATGACAGGCTGCGACCTGGAGGATAAGCAGGCAGCCAGGAAGAGGAGGAACAAATACACTGAAGTGAGCACAAAGTCAGTCATTCACTCACAAACACCTAACGAGCACTTACTAAACGCCAGGCACTCTTCTAGGATCTGCGAATGCACCAGCAAGGGAGCACTCCCTGCTCCCGGTGCAGTTTACAGACCAGCACAGGAGGACAGACAAAAAAACAAATACATAACTCTAGGTAACTGTCAAGTGCTCTGAAGAAAAATGAGGCAGGTTAAGGAGTGACGGGCCAAGCCGCTGAACAGGGTGTGAGGAAAGACCACACCGACGAGGTGATATTTGAGCGGGGACTTGAACGCAGTAAGGAGGCAAGCCAGGCAGACGTCCAGTGGAAGCACATTCCAGTAGGGAGGAAGTGCAAAGGCCCGGGGGTAACAGTGTTCTGGGAATATCTGAGGACCTTCAGTGGCAAGTGATGATAGGACTGGTAGTGACAGCAAGCGGTCCCTAAGATTTAAGGAAAGTTCATTTCCCCAGATGAACACAGTTCACGAAACCCTGAGACCAATCCTACCACCACTCCTGAGCTGCTGCTGCAGGCACCACGGAAAACCCGCCTCTCTGAACACCACACAGCAATACTGATGGAGCCAGGAGACCAGCTCTGCGCCAGGTGAGACATATCCCCACTCCTAACCATGTCCTCAGCCAAAATGTCTTTTGCTTTAGGAGAAAACTACCTCTCCCAGAGACCAAATTCTTGCCAAACTGGGGGTGGAAGTGGCAAATGTTCCTTTATCATCCATTAGGATGAGGGCCGGTGAGGGGTCTCCACAGGGTCCTTTTCTTGCAATACACAAATTGAGGCACTGGCATTGCTCTCTGCAGAATACCATGCCAGAAAATTTAACTACATTAACAGCTGCATCATATCTGAATCTCACTGGTATAGGACTGGCAAACACCTGAAAGCAAAGGTGAAATTCAGAGATGCCGAGGCACACTCAGGGCCCCAGAGATTTATCTGCAATGACTTTTTCATTAGTTGCAGTCAAAGAGCTCCCAGTCCAGAGGCTGTGCTGACCATTCACCAGAGCTGCTCAACAGGAATTCTCTAAAAAAAGTGGACTACAGCAAAAACAGCTTGATTTGAACCCCCACAATTAAGAAACAGATGCTTACCATGGTCACTGTGTACAACTGCTTGAGTGAGTTCATGGTTCGCAGGAGGATAACCACCAGCCCACCGCCTTCCACTGTTTCTACAGTCCTGGCCAGCAAGTTTGGAGTTAAGGCTTCAAAATCCTGGAAGAAGGAAACCTTAGAAAGGGCTGGTCATGCATACAACACCCCAAGGAATTCTTAACCCGGGGCCAGGTGATAAAGCAAAAAGGGGGCCTCAAAGCACAAAGCCAAGCCCATACCTCCCACCCCTGACTCACCAGGACACACACAGCCCCTTTCTTAGGGGCACCACAGCAGAGAGCCCAGCCCTTGAGTATAGGTATGCCTGGTTTTATAACTCAAAAATGTCTCTAATAATCTCTGATAAAATCCTGTTTGGAAACAAATTTTCCAACCTTCATTGGTTCATATGTGAATTTCAGAAACATCTTACATTCATTTTCTGACATTTATTGATTGAACCTATTTGATAAAACGCAACTGTACCACGTGGGGGAGCTACTGCATACAGGAGCCATCATTCCAGCAACTTTACCAAAAGCAGCAAGCAGACCACCACCCTGCCAGTGATCAGGCCAGGGGATTCCCCTGTAGAGCAGGGGTGAAAATGAGGCAACATGCTCTTTTCTGGCGTGCATCCCCCAAAGTGAGATGCACGCCAGCAGTGCAGGAGACAACCCATTAGAATGCAGAAAGAAAAAAAACAGAACTTCTATTTTTGATTTCCCCCCATGTCTTAATTTGTATTTTGCGAGGTTTGTAATAATGGGTATAGTAGTACATGTATATATCACACACAAAAATGTGGGGATATGTGCTTAAACTTTTTTTGTCTTTTTTTTTTGGAAGGGTAGCTTGGAGGCACAGGAGTCAAAGAACCAAAGAATAAAACAAATACCACCAGAACAATCACCAAAGGGGGAAAAAAAAAAAAGTGGAACAGTCTATTAACTTCAAGAGAATACATACCAGTGAAGAAATTCACCAACTAGTTCTGACAGGGGAAGTGGTTATGCTACTTGAGCACGCTAGATAGGACATATGAGCGCACGGGTCTGTAACCAGTTGGTTAAAACAAGTCCCAGTGCTCACTGGTCAGCAAAGTCTTCAGTGAGTGCCAAAGGGAGCTGGAGTCCTAGGGTCACTCAAAGTTCCTGGTGCTTGTCTTATCAGCTTCAGCTGGTTAGAACCAGTTGTAAAGGAGCATAACTGTCAGTTCTGGTATCTCTGAACAAATGTTAATTCAAACAGAAATTCTCTTTTTATTTGGGGTAGGTGACCAAGTTTCCTTTTCCAAAGGAATAATAAGCTTGGCCAACAGGGAACATGTGACTCTTCTCCCCTTTCTGTACACCTGTTTTGGTGGAGAATAAGGCTCTTTTGACTTCAGTCACAGGCTAGAGGAAGCCACCCACCTGCAGGACACACATGCCAAAGGTATTGCCCAGGATCTTGTGGGTCTCATTGTAGTAGCAGTAGCGAATGTTTGTGGCTGCTATGAAAAGTTCGAAGGGGTCATCTTGCTTTATGTTCAATGTCCCATTCTTTATTTTCTTCTGTAGCTGTCGCATTCTTTTCTTCCGGTGGCTGTAATTACCCCCATCCCATGAGAGCCAGTTAATCAGAGAGACTAAAGAGCTGGTTGCAGGAGATAGGCTCAGTGACCACCTACTTAGACCTTCAGAGCTAGCAGGGAACTTGGACAGTGTGGGGCCAATTCCCTCACTTTAAAGGTGAAGGGCAGTGGAGAGGTTCAGAAGAAGGGCTTGGGGTGAGAGTGATAAGTCTACGTGTGAACCCTGCTATTTTGCTATGTGACCTTGAGCAGATACTTTGCTTTAAAAGATGGGTAATAGGAGTAGCTAAACCTCACATTTGGCCAAAGCCAGAGCTTGAAACCAAACTTAGGTGGTCTCATTACCTTAGGCTTAAGCCAGTGTTTCACATACACCTTGCAGCTCCCCTGGGGGCCTGGGAAAGGCAAGGTGATGGCCAGTTACTTTACTCATGTTTCCTAGATGAATTCAGCGCTTCCTTCCCCAGTGTGGGATCACGTCCTCAAAGGCATCTCTTATATAAGACAATATGATACAGGATACAAGGACAGGAATGGAATCTGGAAATACCAGAAATCCCTCAGCTTTTTTTGGTCTTAAAAACCCTGAATATCCAACTGCCATTTACCTTTCCTTTACAGAAAGAGAGAATAAGAATATTCCAGAATGGAGGATTACAGTTCATCAAAATTTTACCACAGTTCTCTAACTTAATAGTTAAGACAAAAGCCCCTTCCCCTGTGGGCCTCCATTTCCTAATCTGTGAACCAAGGCAGTAGGTGATTTTATCTCCACTGTCCCTTCTGGCTCAGGCCTTAGCCCATGACTTACAAGCAAGCATCAGCTTGAACATGACACTGCCAGATTGAGATGGGGGTGGGGTGGGACAGCTACAAGAAGCACAAGAACAGATTTTTAAAAGTGAAACCAAGTGGGTTTAAATTCAAAAGGCAAATCTTCCCAGAAAACTGTGAACTGCCTAATTCCACATCTATCTTGCATTTGCCAAATGAAAAATATTGAGAATCAGAAGTCCCAAAAACTTAAAATTCTGGGACAGGCAATAGGATTTAGTCTCAATCTATACTAAAAATGCTTACCTCTCTAATTATGAAAGAGTATATACAACAAAATACCAATGATGTGCAAAACTACACCCAGTGACAGATACCTAAATGCTACAATGCCTAGGTAGTAAGATTATGGGTGCTTTTTGTTTTCATCTTTATGTTTTCTGCATTTTTCAAATTTCCCGCAATAAGGCTTTTATAACTTTTTTTAAAAGGCCAAATTATTTACTCAAAATCTGGTTTCCTTTAGCAGAATCAAGTTTCTTTAAGACCACAGGATATGGACTAGTAAGTTTAGCCTTCGGTTAAACTCTTAAAACTCTTAAACTCTTAAAATTCCAGAGCCTGTTAACAATGCATCCAACTCTCAATAAATATTAACCAAGTACCTACTATAAACAAGCTACATCGTTAGAATATGAAAATATAAAGATAAGTAGGAGAGAACCCCTAACTGAGCTTATCACCTGCAAGTTTAAAAAAAAGAAAAAGATATATGTAAGTTACAGTATATAAGTGACTATAGCCCACGGCAAAAGCAGCTGGTGACACACGCATGATAGAAGGAGAACAAGTGCTGAAGAAGACAGAGGAGCCGTCAGGTATGACTGAAGGACTCTGGAAAAGCATCACAAAGGAGGCACGCCCTGAAAAACGGGGAAGATTTCATAGGTGATGTCAGAGAGGTGGACGTGGCATTCCAATCAGGGGATGTAGCATGAGCAAAGGGAAATAGGGAGGGCAGCCACAGCACAGAGCAGGCAGAGCTGCAGACGGGACTGAAGAGCCAACATCAGAGATGAGCACATCTAGCAATAAAGGAGAGAGAAGAGACCCAAGGACAGAATCACACATGCTGGAAAAGAGAAAAGATCAAAAGAAAGAGAAGCGCTCAGGAAGGGGGATTGAGTAAAGACACTGAGCCCAAGAAAGGAGAATACTTCTGAGGCGACCACATAGCAGGTTACATGCCAAGGAACAGTACTCCCACCCCACACCAAACTCCTCCAAATGCAAGGTTGTAGGAAAAACTGCCAGGTTTCTACGATGTGACTGGCCCTACCTCCCCCCTTGCCTAGCGGTGGGCATCTTTGCACAAGAATTTTGGGAGAAAGCCTGATTTTCAAATGGTTGGACCTGAAACAGGTAAAAATTCAAGTGTTGTTTCTGCCAGGGGAACAACAGAAAACAGAAAGCTGGTCTGCAATACGAAAGCTGACAGCAGATACGCAGAGATGAGAGACTGAGCTGGGAACATTAGCAGTCTGGCTTTTTTCACTCCTGAGCAGAGCTGAAATCTCACCCGCTTAGGTTCCATGAATTAGCTCATATACTTCAATGAAAACCCTTTGTGCTTAGATGTGTTTGTGTTGGAGGTCTGCTATTTACAACTAGAAGTCTTGACTATCACAGCTTCAAAAAATAAGAGACCAGCCAACTGTCAAACACAGCAGTGAACTTGTGGAAGAAGAGCTCTGAAAGGAAGTAGAAATAGAGAGGAAGCTTGCTGCAGCAAGACACTGGGGGCATCTAAGAGCACAATTTGGTCAAAACGACAGAAGCAGAAGCCAGAGAACAAGGGGGATGGCTAGGAAGCCTTCTGGTTTAGGGTGTGTGGCAATGAAAACGAGAGAAAATGCTAGGCTAAGAGATAAAGCTGGGTATGTAGCTAATCATTTTTTGAGAATAGGAAAAGCTGAGCATGTTTACAGAAAAAAGGAGAAAGTTTCCAAATGGTATGGAGTGGCCGGCAGAGGAAAGACGATAAAGGTCCTAAAAGAGGTGAGATCCAGTGTACGTAAAGAAGTTTTCCCTGGACATGGGATGAGGCACATCTCCTTCTGTGAAAGGATGAAATAAATTTGAGGCAGGAAAAGGCGAATTGAAGGAACTTGCATTCTATGGGCTCAATCAGCTCAGAAAAGTAGGAAGGAAAACCATGTGCAGAGAGCAAGGCATTGCACTAGGGACTTAAAAGGCATGAAAATGATTTGAAACTTATTGTCAGGAATGAAGAAAGGATATCAGCTCCTTTTTTTCCCCTCCATTTAGAAATGTCCTCACAGATAGTGCCTCCACTAAAGATCTCTGAAAAACTATGTCAAGGAATCATTCCCTAGCATTTAACTAACAAGCAGGAATTATAAGTCGGATGGAACACAAAGGGCCGTGCTTACCTGCTAAATCCCAGTTCTTTCTTGTAACACCACAGCACTGAAGGCCGAGCCTTCACAGTTGCTTTGGATAACATGTGATGGAGTATTACCACCTGCCAAAGAAAAAAGTCAAAGAATCTCAGGGGCAAGAGAGACCTTACAGATTGCCAGGCCTAAGGCCTCATTTGACACACGTGGAAAGTAAACTGAGGGCCGAGGAAGGGAAGTGTCCAAGGTCACAAGGCAAGTGGTGACCAGGTTGGGACTAGAAGCCAGGTAATGTACACTTAACCTTGCAGTCAATCCGCCACCCAAGGCTTTAAAAGGTATTACCTTGTCTCCTAATAAATCTAAATACAGAGAATTTACCACTTCCAGAAAATGAAGAAAGGTTCCCACTAGGCATCTTACCAGCTAAAGAGATCTTAATGTCATTATGTGCTGAAACTCCAGAGGGCCTGTAACATCCTGACTCTTTGGGACAGGAGGGCAAAAAGTAACACAGGAAGCATTTACCAGGTCATACCTGATCTTTTCCTCGATCCCCGACTACAACAAAGAGAGATCTTTGCCGCTCAGCTACCCCATTCTCAATGAGAATCCGGATGCGGTTATCCACCTTCTTCCGATGCATGGTGAAAGATTATCGCTGAAAGAGAAAGAAATACAACAGGATGTGGATGCCAGATTCTGGCAAGGGAGCATTAGCTGGCTGCCTCTGTGGGAGCAGGGGCTGTGCTGAGCACACTTATATATATCCTTACTTAACCCTCAAGCAGCTCCTCAGTTTTAGATTTAGGAAACTTAGGCTTGGGAGGGGAAAAAAATGTTCCCTCAACATGGGAAGCTGTAATTCACACCTCTAGCACAGATATTTTTAAAAATTAGAAACCTGAATGTTCAAAAAAATAGAAGAATGACTAAAAAATATAATGGTCTATCCATATATCCAAAACATTTTTTAAAACTATCTAAGGATAGGGATACAGATACTTATGAGAGGATCTTATGGCAGGATATAAAGTATAATACCATTTTTTATGCACATACATAACATACAGAAGAAAAAAAACACCGGAAGAAAATACCAAAATGTAAACTAGCTATTTCTGGATGGTGAGATAGACTTTTGTTTTGTTCTTTTGGAGGGTTTTTTGATTTGTTTGTTTTTAATTCTCACGTGTTATACTAATAGTCAGGGAAAAGAAATCAATGAATATTTCCATGATGAAATGTGTCCAATCATTTCCTCAAGTTAGAGAAAACCATACTAAAGCCTTTACACAGACATCAAAAGTTATTATGTGATTACCTATGATAAAATATTGTATCATTACCATAATAAATACACCAAAGAAACATCAGAAATATCAATTATATTACTACAATGTAAACATAAAAATGACATGTCACTGACATGTTACTTAGAAACTCCAGTGCCTGCTGCATTCTAAACATAAAGCTCATTAACTGAACCTTACCTAACTCTCCCTTCTAACCTCCCAAAACAAACATAGATGTTAGCATGTCTTACTATAAAACATTATGTCACTACCAAGGACCCCTATTTATAAGTAAAGGAATAAGTATAAAGAATACAAGAATCCCAAGGCAAAAAAGTGACAGAGATAAGATTCACATCGAAATCTGCCTGCATCCAAAGCTGAGCTACTTCCAGTTCACCAACCTGCCCAGCTTATAAGCCCTGTGTTGCACGCCACATAAAGACCCCACAAAAACCAATCAACAACTAATTACCGGGGACTGTCTTTTGCTCTAGTTACTCTGGGAGCCCCAGAAGAGGTACCGGATGAAGCCCTTGAGTTCAAGCTTTCATTTTCCTTTTAGAAGGTATTTAAAGGAAAGAGATAAGAGACAACTACACAAAGATAAAATTAGAAGTAAAAATAATAGCTCTAGTAAGGAGTCTGATGAAGGGCTGAGGTTACTGTGGGTTGAAGTTGTCATGGAAGGCCCAATGGATGCGGAGGGCCTTGAAGAGGAGAAAAATGATTATTTTCATTCATCCATTCGTTTATCTACACATAACCTCTATGTGCCAGACACCACTCTAGGTACACTGGCAAACAAAGTCCTGAATGTGACTCTTGATTAAATGTATAAAAGGAATGTGCACAATGAAGTAGTTAAGACTGCGGAAGGATCTGGGATTAGAATGCCTCAATTCAAAACCAAGTGCTGCAACCGGGAACCGTGGGCAAGCTCCGCCAAAAGCAAGTATTGCCACCCACCCAACCACCCCTGACTCCCCCCAACTAGAGATCATCAGAGGTAGGGATCGAGACACTCAACCCCCGAGAGCGGCTGCGTATCGGAGCAAAGGGGGTTCTGTCATCTAGGAGCGCCCCAGTGGAGGGTGCGGGGCAGTTGGCGTGGGCTGGTTATCAGTCTGGTTGCAGAACCTTCGTTCTCGGGCCGGTCCCCTCCCGCCCCAAGAAGGACACGAACGCCAACCTCGGTATCCATCCCCAGCCCTCCCGCGTTCGCTACCTGCGCCCGAGCCCGGCAGATCCCAGCCGTGGCGAAGCGGAAGCACGTGGGGGCACGGAGCAAGAAGAGGAGGGAGCAGCAGGCTGCCTCGAGCGAATGCCTGGCCGTTGGCGCCCGGAGTTCGCCTCACTCCGCGGCGCGTCCCGCTCAGGCGCTGGTAGGCAGCGCGTGCGCTAGTGCTCTGACGGCGCGGCGACCGCGAGCGAGAGGGGACCTTCCTCGCCTCCTGTCGCTGAATGGTGACGTCAGAAGGCCGGGAGGCGGGGCCGCGGCCTAAATCACCAGGGCCGTGCAAATGGCTTTGCTTGCGGTGCCTCTCTTATCAGAACTAAGCTACCCTGGCCACGAACGGCAGAATAAGCGTACAGACGTCCGCACCCTCAGCATAGGTCCCGTGCAGCACACGGTTCGTAGTCCAGGGTTTTCAGCATTAGCTGGTTATGCAAGACACGACAGTTGAAGGGATCTGTGCTCAATTCTGCCGATCCCCTTATTTAAGTAACCGTTTTAATACGACGAGATGAGGAAACTCAGCCAGCAAACCTATTTTATTCATCTCACTTAAACCTCCACCCCCGCGGTACTGACCTTGTGGACCGGTCTGGAATTTTGTAGTTTTCTACCCACGATTCCGGTCTCTGTACTTTGGGGCCTCCCCTCAGGCCCATATCTGGTCTTCAAATGCTGAAGCTCTTCGCAAAAGCAGCCCTGGGGCTCTGCTTTTATTACTCTCGCTGCAGCTTCCATTCGAACTCCTCTACATGTAGCACAAAACTACAAGGACCACCTATACACACTTTTGCGTTCTTGTCTTTTGGCCAGATCGCTTAACTTCAAATAAACATATTCAACTGCTTGTTTGACATTTCCTCTCGGATACCGCACTTATTTCCCTTCTCCTTGAAACTCCTTCCCCAAATAAAGACACTCCCAATTTCAATGTAATCAGCACCACCACCCATTGAGTCCAACATCTGTCATCAAATTATTTTCTAATTCATTCAACAAAATGTTAACATGCCAGACACTATTCACAAGGGAACAGAATGACCAAAATGTTCCTGCCCTTACAGAAGCATATAATTCTAGATGAGTTTTAAAATACTACTAAGAAAAAAAGTATCCAGTGAGTAGAAAGTGACTAAGGGTACTATTAATATTTTAGAAGTGGACATGGAAGGCCTGAGGTCACTGGAGCAAAGACCTGAATCTAGAAAGGAGCCTTGAGAATGTGAGTGAAAAGCCTTCCCATGCCAAAGATACACACCTAAAGGCTCCAAGATTTGCGGGGGGCGGGGGGGGGAGGTCATCTTAGCAGTCAGCACGGCCAGACCAGTCAGCAAGTGGAAAAACAGCAGGAAAGTACGCCAGTAACGTAGGGCATGGGGACCACATTTAGAACTTAATTCTAGCTGTGATGGGAAATCACTGGAGTATGGGGGACAGGGGAGTGACAAGATCTGATTTGCCTTCTCAAATGGCTCATTCTGACTGCTATGCAAAAACTCTACCACAGGAGGGCAAGTGTAGAAACAGGGAGAACCATTAAGAACTATTGTAGTTAACCTTTTCTAGAATGGCAGTGGTGGTGGTCACAAGCGCCAATGACTCAGGACAGATTTGGATAGATTTCCAAGGTAGAACCATGTGGGTCTGCTTAAAGATTAGATGCAGGGTATGAAAGGAAATTAAAGATAGTACTCAAAGCATCTGCCCTGAGCAACTGAGTGAATGTAATACAGCTGGGTAATCAAGGGAACTGGAATACCTGACATTCAAATGAAGATGTTGTGTATGAGTTACAAGTTTTGCGGGGTTTGGGACCTTGAAATATTTAGGAGCGATCAGAATGCTGACTGTAGTTAAAATCATGGGATTGGATGAGATCACCCTGGGAAGAGTATAGCTAAAAATAAAGTCTGATATCCAAGGCCTGGAGAAATCAGCAAAGGATATGGAGCAGAGACCAGTGACACAGGAAAGCTATTGAATCCATTCACCACCCCCACCCCCACCTTAGTTTACATTACATACAATCAATCATTTCTCACATGGGCTACTCCAATAAGCCTCCTACTCTCTTGTCCCATACATTTTGTTCTCAACACTGCACTGAGTGTTCTTTAAATGGCAATTTTATTAGATGACCCACCATCCCCACCCCCAACAATATACACATAGCTTAAAAACCTTCAATAGTTCCCAACTGTTTAAAGACAAAACTTAACATGGAATTTTCCTATAAAGCTGTCCATAACAGCCCTATTTCTCCAGCCTTTAACTCTGCTAATCCTTACTCTTTCCACTTGAGCCCGAGTTTTCTGTCACTGGAGAATGGACCTTTAGATGTACTCTTCTCTCCCCTCGTCTAGTTTACTACTCCTCATCCTTCTAGCTCAATTATCCCTTTCAATGTAGTCGTTCCTGATCATTTTGACTAGGTCATACCCTATCAGTCACGGCCTTAGTATCTACCACCAACCACACTGCTCCACCATGGCATTTGGCACACTTTTGTGTCACATCAGTGTCTTTGATTAGACAGTTCAATGAAAGCAGGAACCAGTGTTTCTTGTCACCACTTAATGCCTAGTGCTTGGCATGATGCCCTGCAAAGGATATCCAAATTGGATGAATAAAGCCTTAGTTCAACGGCTTAATACAGTGTCCCCCTAATATAAACACAGTACTTAAATAAAGCTCATGCTTCCAAATAAGGAATAATAGAACACTAAAAACTGCCTTTACCAGATGATCATGGACAAACTGCTGGTCCTTCACTGCCTATACTCACAAGAGCCAGTCAGGTACTTGCAATTGGATTAGGTTTACAGTTTGTTAAAGTAGGGTATTAGTACTGTAGAGGTTGAGAAAGCGTATCAGCAGGCTAGCCACCTTAGAAGATGAGGCTACCAGATAGATTTAAGCCTTTTCCTTTCTTCTTACAAGTGGCATTTCACTTACACCTGTGCTGGATGGCATCTACGACTGCAGCAAACTTCGTTCAAGGATAATGAATCAGGTCTTTGTGTAATTTAATCTAATGTAATTTAAAACATTCACTAGTCTTTCCCAGTATTTTTGTAGAATTCAAAATGGGAAAAGGTATAAAGATGAGCCTTAACAATGTACTTAAATTTTCCTGAAGGTTTTCCTCCCCATTAACTCCATGAAAGGGACAAGCTCAAAGGCAATACTGATTTTTTGTAATATAACTTATAATCAGTTAAATGTAGAGTGCTTAATAAGAATTCAAGTAGAATGCAGATTAAGGAGCTTAAAGACAAAATGAAGGGTTTGAATTCAGTGCTTACCCACGTCCCATTTCCCCTAATTAGATATACTGTTGCAAATATAATGAACAATCCAAATTTCCTAAGACATTTAGGAAGCTGACTGCTTAACTACCCTTCTATATTTTATGAATTGGTTGTCAACTGACACCTCAGTTAATGAGCTTTCTGAGAATAAGCACATTCTCATGTCTCCTGTAAGTGGAAAAGTCTCCCACACAACAGAGTTGCATATATAAGGAGACAAAAGAACTGTAAAAACTTAACTGATCAAAAACACACTTAAAGGATATTTGTTTTAATATCAAGATACAATGATTGGAAAAACTCCATATTATTTAGGAATATGAGGATCTGGAAATAAACTGCCCTAATCAAGGTAATCAATAACATTCTACCTTTACTAAAGCTTTAAAAAAGAAGTTTCATTATCCACGTGAGATGATTGATATTGTACATGTACAAAAGTATTTTATATGTGGTCTTGCTACACCAAGAGGCTATAGTGACATGTGTGACAATCATTTCCTTGCAACTCTGCTAAAATATGCATTTGACCAAACAAAAGGCCTTCTGCAGCTAGGACAAGCATTCACATATTATACAGAATACTAGTACCAAGATTCAGATCTTAATGGGGCATTTTGGAAAGTTCTCTGCCCCCTGAGGCACTCCTTTAAAAAATATGGTCTGAATTGAGACACAAAAAGGTTTACATTTAAACTGTGATAGTAGAATGCCAAAATAAAATTATAGTACTTTGAAAAGAACAATTCTTTTAAAAACATACAAAGAAATAATCAAACTATGAACACCTTTACACATTTGTAACATACGCACTAATGCATAGACGTTTGAAACTTAGAAGGCTTTTCTCCCCCAACCCATCTCTGAACTGATTCATAGAGATCGCTGTATAAAGAACTTATTTACTTCAATTTTGATTGTAAATGTCATGAAATTATTTTCTACAGAGATAGCAAATTTAGTTTTATAGAGGACTGCAAGCATACATCTTTTAGGGATTACCCAGTAAACCATGAATATTTTATACAGCCCTAAAATACAGCTAACATATGGTTGTGGTACATCCCAGGCAGATGTCATTTAAAGCACGCAAGGGGAGGTGCTAGCAAAAGAAATACTCATTTGCAAAAGTAAACAGATTAACCCTTCCAATATGATGTACCACAACCACACATGAGAAAAGTCAAGAACTTATTTTATTTTAAAATAAACATTGAAGATCCCCCCGTTCCCCACCACCCTACAAAACTTTTGAATGTGGAATGTTCAACAGCCTATCCATTTTAGTAGGTTACAAAACCAGCAAAAACTCCAGTTGTCTAATGATGAATGTTTGAGAATAGCTTTGTTTTTAAGTAGCTGAGCACCTACTGGAAAAATTCCTTAGCTAAAGGCTGAAAATAAAATTTAATTTCTGCACAGAAAATACCATGAACTTAGTAGCCTTTGCTCAATAGGTGGTATTAATTCTCCATGAAGTCAAAGTGGAATGAGACACAGCAGCGTCAAGTTCACAGGCACACAGAACCGCTGCTCGAACTGCTCGCACAAACTCCAACGTGGTACATAGGCTAAGTCACCACTCAACTGTCCGTTTCCACCAAACTTGAGACTCTCCCTATGCATCTAAGGGTAGGAATCACCACTTGGAATACAAATGCCTCCATGAGAAAAGGAGAATTCAATTAGGGTTAAATAGACAAAATATAAGTGCAAGTACTAGAGAAATGGCTGCTGGAGATAACCATAAAATTTGTGACACTAACATTGCATGGGGTGAATCACATAAGCTGCTAACTGTTGAACACCAGTGTTTCAAGATACAACTTTTATAAACATGTTTTATTTGTTTTGCTTATACCATCAGAACTGAAACTACTGGCGGTCATTTCCCTGTAACAGGGAAATCAATCTAAAACATATACTGGTGCTTTTCAAAAGATAGCAATTTAAAAGGGTGGTAGCAGCAGGCATTTGATATCTTTTCCTTTTAAAAAAACTTTCAAATTGCAGGAAAAACATGTGACCAAGAGTGTTATGATTATCCATTAGAGATTTTCATCAGTACCTGTACCAATTTAGGTGACAATACAGCAAGATCCAAGGATTAGTGACAGACAATGTACATGTCATAAGGAATGATATATACTACCAATCCTTACAAAAGTCATTGTCTTAAGAAACTGTTAAGTATTCAAAAAGGTATCTAAATACTTCACATTAAGTACAGAAGCGGCCATCCAGATTATATCCCATGTTTGTTGCATATTTTTCAAAAAGTGCCAATCAAAGCCTAATTTTGCATTTTGGCTTTGTTGTATACAGTATCAGCTGTTAAAAAGCAATTTACATGTGTTTTTAACCACAGTCGTTTGGCCAGATGAATAGTGCCGTGTCAAAGCTGTTAGCCAGCCTTATATGTGTGATTAAGGACCCATGCATAATTTGGTATTGCACCCTAAACATTCAGTGCTCCAATTTGGAAAAGCTGTGAAATGCAGTTGTTCTGCCAAACCACACTCCACTCCTTCCACCTTCCTTTCAAGGGAAATATTTTAGTTTTGTCAATTACCATTGAATAACTCTAGGGCTGATTTGTAGATTTTATCCAATGTCAAAAAAGTCAATCTTCCTTTTTTCAAGCCACTTCAAATAACTATGGAGATACTTATCACCCTGTAAAGTATATTATGTTTTACTCCTAAGCAAGGGTGAGGAATCTGAGTATCATGTGCAAGGCTCAAGATGACGCTTAGGACAGAACATGCAGAGTAAAAATAGTTTCCTTCCATATCCAGGTAATATAAAGCTGACAATTATAGTCCTGTCTTTATGGGATGAAAACAGTCCCTTTACAATAAGTTTCCTGAAAGGGAGAACAAATAGATAATAACTCTTCTGGTAACATATTATGGTACACTGGCCAGTGTGTTTTGGCGATTAAACATAATCCTGTGAATCAGATTAATTCACTTGCTGAGTGTTCATTTGCGGCATCCCTCTGTTGGGTCTTGGGGGCCCTCCACGACCTAGAAGACAAAAATGGCATTTGATTTTTCTTTCAAATATTATTTGTTTTGCCTTCAAGCAGATTTTCATCTGAAGTCAAGAAGCATGTGGGCAGCTTGTCACCACATTATTAGGTTTAAGAGGTCAATTCTTCAGTGTTCAAGTTTCACCTGTCCTGGGAGTTGTCATGCGCAAATTTGCTCATGTTCTCTTAGCTAAAAGAAGAGTAGAGCTAATGGAGTATTCCACCAGTACTCATTCATTCATTCATTCAACAAGTATTTATTGAGTGCCTACTTGTGCCAGGCACTGTCATCAGGCGTTGGGGAATAGATACAGCAGTGAAGACAGACAAGGTACCTGCTCTCATGGAGCTTACATTCTAGTGTACACTCTAGCTTACATTTCAGTAGTAACATCATACTATCAAAATTAATAAAAGCACCAGAATGAAAACAGACCTTATTACCTAAACTGTTAAAAAGAACTACATTAACATTCAAAATTGTATAATGACTTGTAACAGATAAAATAACTTTTTACATGCTGTTAAAACAGATTTTTAGCTATCAGTTAACTCAACTTTCATAGAATATGCTACAAGGTGGGAAAGAAGAACATAACCCACATTCACATGCAAATATCCCTTGATAATTCTAGTCAAGTCAGTAATTCCCAAGTGATCCATTAGTTCTTTTAAAAATGCACCTTTTTGCTGGCCAGTTTCTCCTAGCATTCAAATCAAAGTACTTTGTAATTCCTCCTTAACATACATTTTATACATGTTATGGCCAATAACTAGAGGAAACCTATTCGATGTTTAACCTCTCTCAGATCAGAGAACCATTTAGAATTTCAGATTATATGAAATGCTAGCTCTAATTGTTAAATAGGCTAACTTCCTGCCCAAATAGGAAGCACTTTTCCAATAGTAAAAGACAAAACAAAAAAACCTTTAAAACCATTAATTTTTTAAAGTATAGTTCATTAAGTTAGGAATTTGGGGTTTTGTTTAAAAGTAAGAAATAACTTGATATTTATATCACTAATAGTGGTCCAAAAGGCATTGAAATTTCAATTAGTTCTATAACTTCTAAATGGTTCTCTAAATGTAACTATGGCTTATCTGACCATTTTAAAGGGTTTCTGGCCTTAAAATATAATAGGCATGTTTCAAAAATGAAAGAGGGATAATAAATTTATATAAATGTTCAATCTTGTTCCAAAAATGTCTTACAAAAATGTTTCATTAAGTACTTCCTAAAAACATTTAGCAGGTTTTAGGACCTGAAAAATAATTTCCAGTTGGAAAAACACTTTTTCTGAGGAAGAGAAAATGTTCTAGTTTTCAAGACAGTTTATATAGTAACAGGGAAAGTCATTCAAAAATTAAAATTTGGGTTCAAGATTAAGTTTTAGAAACAGAGCATTTCATTTAATCCCTAGCAACAAGTCTGGAAAGGATAACTGTATTCCTAACATGTAACCTACATGCAGACTACGAACAGCTCTTCCAAGGCCAGAACAGAAGCTCCACTTGGGAGCTAGGATCACCACCACAAAATATTACCTCGTGGGGCTCCCCGTGGTCCACTCTGCCCAGAGCCTCTCTTGAAATTCTGCTGATATCCATCCTAAAAGACAAGCTAGTTAGTATTTAAAAGAAGCGTAATTTTCTTTAAAATGCTTACCATCTGTATCTCTATTCTTATAGTCTAATACTCAGAATACAGAATTCTTCCTCAATCTTTTAGACATTTCAGTATATCACCACTAAACATTATTCTGTAATTGTTACACTACTGTTATTCTCAAGAATTCAATGAAATATAATTCTCTGCTTTTGGAAATCATTGTTTTTAATAGACTTTATTAAAGAAGTACCCACATTGAGTGCAAAGAAAAGTCATCATTTTCTATAACAAATTATCTTAGGCACCACAAAATTAGCCCCAAATTACTTAGTTACTGAGGTCCATCAAGCAACTACATTGTCCCTTTCACTGGTGTATTTAGGTCAGGTTTTATATTTTAAAACTACTTTACCTACCCGCTGATAGCCAGAGTAGTCCCGGGGAGCACTGAACTGAGACTGTGTATAACCACTGTTTGGAGTGTTAGAGAATGAAGGACGGTAACCATCATATCCTCCTAAAATTTAGGACAAGAAAATAAATAACTTTCTCATCTTCACAAGAAATTTTTACTTTCTCATTAATGATGAAGGGAACAACTGAAAAACTATAAGCTATCCTAGTTATTCAAGGTAATTTCCTATCCTAATCCAATATGTTTATAAATTTCCATAAGTATCAGCTGCCTTAGAAGATGAAATTTTCATCCATCTATGCGAGTATATGTGCACACACAAATACATACACACATACAAAAATAAAAAACAATCTCCATAAGGTCTGGTAACGTGTAAAAACTAATTATCCCCCAGAAGACAGCAGTGAACATTAATTTGACAAAAACAAATGAATAAAAATTCCCAAATTTGTCATTTAATTAACTGTACCAAAATATACTTAAAATGTTTAAATTGGACATTAAGAGGCTACTGGAGAGATACACTTTTCCCCAAAATCTTTTATTTCTATATATTCTACAAATCAGTAAAGAAGTGGCAATATTAACAGTAAAAGGATAACGACGTTGGAACTCGTTTTTTTTTTAATACCTCTGAATCCATTGGCAGGGCCCCGATATCCATTCATCAAGCCTCTAGCACCACGGGAGCCGCCACGAGATACACCACGACTATTGTAGTATGGCTGACTGCTACGTGGAAATCCAGTGTTCTGCTGAGGAGGCTGCTGGTGGTTACCAGTCACTTGATGGGACTGGTCCTGGGAACCATGGTAAGTGCCAACCACTATAATAAAAAGAAAAAAAAAGTATATATACACTCATATGTACACATATGCACACATACATACACAGCAGTTTATTACCATTTGTTCTCCCGCATACTTTCTGGTTTAAGAAGTGTCTTACAGTCTCCTCAAAGTTTAATTCTGACTTTGAATAAATTTACATATTAATAATAGGGAAAAACTACACATTAATGAAGTATCTGTCTTTCTCCTACCCATAGATAAGCTAATGAAAGTAAAATTCTCCAACCATAATTACAAACCACAGGGCACACAATTTCAAGCAGGGTACACAACTCCATCCTTCCAAATTTTTGAAAGGCTATACTATCTTCTGAAAACCATGGACCTTTTAACACAAGAGACCCACGATAATTGAAAAGATTTACACTTAGTAAAATTACCATTTTGGGCCATTTAATTACTTCTTTTCATTATGAAGCCATAGTGGTCAAAGTTTTCTTATTCTCTGAAATTTCACTTGGTACTTAGTGAAACATAAAACACCATGCTCTGTCATAGCTAAGCAGCTATATAGTGGACTATGCCATCAATTACACAGTTAAATCAGCACAGGCCTTCAACTTAAGCCCTTAATGCCTGATCCCATTTTAAAGTTTTTAAAATGGCAAGTATAGCCAATTTAAAAGACAATCACATGGTGCATACATTGGCACTCGACCCACTTGAAGGTAACATTCTAGAAGGCTCACACTACCTTGCACACACACAAACCCCTTCCATAATGGGGAGAGTACTAGAACCGAAAAACTTTCAAAAATTAAATACTGAGGTATATTTCTGGTATTACCCCAATGTTTATATTTCACAAGGGAGGAAAAACAGAATGCTAAAAGTACCTTTGGGAGGTGAGGAAGATAACAGAACAAAGGCAGGCCCATACCCCAGGAACAATGGTCGGGAACCACTAGCCAGCCCAAATCTCCCACTTGTGGGGCTGGGAGAAAACAGGTTGTGTCACTCTTGAAAATCTTTACCTGATCTATTTTACATCCTCAAGAAACTCCAAATGCATTATTAGTTCTTAGAATGCTATTTTGTGATGAAAAGGCTAGAGAATGCCTAGGAAGAGAAGGGGGTCATGACTCCTTTCGAACTATTTACAACAACTACTTATAACTAACTAACTACTTATATTATTCAGTGTGATCTTTCCACATAGACTGCCTTTTACTATATTCCCAAAATTTAAAATTACAAGCAAATAAAGCATATATAACATTTTCTATCTAAAAAGATCCATTCACATGCATTCTACTGAAAGTAGCCAAAACAACTGAATTTTAAAATCATTATTTTTCTTCTAGAATAACTTTTTATCAATAAGAATTTTTAAAATCTTAGTCAAATCTCACCTCAAGAAACTCACAGTAGAACTAAAGTGTGATCTTTATTTTAAAATACCCAAATTTCTATTTAAGTTTTTGTAAAGTATAAACTTAACAATCCATAAAAAAAGCCAAAGATCCTTCTGTCATGTTACTCCTGATTAAAAACTAACTCAAATTAAAATAAAAGTCTGAAATGATGAGACAGATGTGTTCAATAAATATCAGAGTCCCAAAACATGCCAGGCACTGTCCTAGACACAAGGAACATATCCATTATCAACATATAGTCCTTGCCTCTACAGAAGCTTTATTCTAATGTGGGAGATGATAAGTGAATAAAATACACACAAGTAAAAAGAAAGTAAGATAAATCAGGCACCAAATGAGCTATATGTGGAAAAGGTGATAAAGGGAGGTCTCTATGAGGTGATAGTTGAGCACAGATCCGAAACAAGTGAAAAGAAGCAAGCAATGTAGGAGAAATAAGCTTAAGAGATCTATTGCTCAACATAATGACCACAATTAATAACAATGTATTTACATTATTAAAAATCACTAAGAGCAGATTTTAAGCATTCTCATCACAAAAAATGATAATAAATATGTAAGATAATGCTTATTCTGGCTAATTATGCTGATTAGCTCAATTTAGCCATTCCACAATGTATTCGTATTTCAAACCATGTTGTACCCGACAGACATATACAATTTTTGTATAGATTTTTTTTTAAAGAATAGAAGCAATCCACACAAATATCAGTGGAAGAAAGTTTCAGGCAAAAAGGAAAGAAAGTATAAAGGTCCTGCGAATAGAATTTGCTGTTTGTGACTGGTGTGGGAGCGTAAGGAAGAAAATGGTAGGATACAGAACAGGATAAAGGCAGGGGCCAAATCACATAGGATCTTAAAAAACTAAGTAAGCACTTTAGATTTCTTTTCTAAATGTAATGGGAAGCCACTGGAAAGTTCTGAATAGGAGAAATATCTCATTTACATTTTTTAATGATCACTCTGGTTATTGTATGGAGAACAGAATCAAAGGAGACAGGTTAAGGTCCAAACATGAAACAATAGTCCAAACATGAAACAATGCCTGCCTAGATTAGAGCAGTAGTGAAGCTGTTTAAAAAGGAAAAGTGTCTTACCCAAAGACAGGTCTGGCAAAAAAATTTTTTAATAAAAAAGAAAATACATAAAAAAGCAAGGTGTATGGGCCAATTTTGTTTTTTAATTGAAAATATCTATACATGTTATAAAGTTAATTTTTATAATTAACATATATTTTGAAATGGTGACAAAAAGTTATCTAGCTCAAGGGCCTCACAATTAGGACAGTCAAGTAGAATACAAAGCAAGACAGTTTCAAAACGAATGGCACAAAGGGTAAAACTGACCAAGTCAAAAGACATATAATAATTATTTTTAATTTCACCACACCATCTGAAAACAGTGGCAAAAAAGTTTATCAGCACAATGCCTAAAGATTCCAAATATACCTGTTCCACAATCAACTTATGAGTACATAACAATGAAGTAGTTAAAGAAGCCTGAGAGCAAAAAGTCCAGTGTAATCATTCAGAAGCTAAAGCACAGCATGACTGACAAATATCTATCAGATTATGGCTGATTCAACCTTCATAAGATTAGTGATACTGAATACTACAGGATATATAAGAATTTACTACCCCTAAAAAACCTATAATGTTGATCGAGGTCTATCAAGAAATTGAATAATCAGAAAATTACACATTTTTAAAAAAACCAGTCTGATAAAGTATTAACTCCTGTGATTTTAGCAGGATTTGCTAGTTTATTGGAGGATTCCAATTAAATTCCTAGGAATTAGGCCAGGGGTGGTGGCTCACACCTGTAATCCTAGCACTCTGGGAGGCCGAGGCAGGTGGATCGCTCAAGGTCAGGAGTTCGAGACCAGCCTGAGCAAGGGTGAGACCCCGTCTCTACTAAAAATAGAAAGAAATTGGCCAAACAACTAAAAATAGAAAAAATTATCCAGGCATGGTGGCACGTGCCTGTAGTCCCAGCTACCTGGGAGGCTGAGGCAGGAGGATCGCTTGAGCCCAGGAGTTTGAGGTTGCTGTGAGCTAGGTTGATGCCATGGCACTCTAGACCAGGCAAGAGAGTGAGACTCTGTCTCAAACAAACAAACAAAAAAATTCCTAGGAATTAAACAACCAAAGACCTAAAAAAGACATTTGATGTCTTACAAATTTGAGAAATCTAAAATATCTCTACCTACATCATTATTGTGACAGGTAAAGTAACTGGCCAAATTATGACCTTACCTGCCAAAATGGATTTTGTTTCAACACAATCCACCAAATGCAGCCACTGTAAGACTTTGGTGTAAGTTTTACTAATGAGCATAATACAAACCATGCCAATTCCCAATTCCTTCTTAACTTTCTGTAACTGACTTGATGCCAGGTATCATGCTACCGGGATTAAATAAATTAGCAATTACAACTTTATCATAATTCAGTTAAGTTTAATTCCAGTAAAATTACATACTGAAACAAGGATAATATGAAAGCTCAATGATCAAACGAAAATAGGTATTAAGGCCTCCAAAAATTGCACATAATCCATATACGAGGATGGAAAAATTCATGTTCTACTAAAACAAAAACGCCTAGACACTGCCACTCTGAAGTCTGAACTATCCTAGCACTGTCAGTAACTGTGCTGGAAGGAAGGTCAATGAAGTAACACTGGTTTTCCTACCTGTTTGAAGCTGTTCTTGCTGAAGCTCTGTTTGTTCTACTTGGTGAGGCTGACTAGAAAAGCTCTGGTTGTAACTGGCCTGGTACTGATTCTGCTGTTTTAAGGTTTCTGGTTCATTAACAGGAGGAACCGGGGCATTCATATTGAACACCTGTAAGTGAATAAAGTAAATGATTACTTCATCCTGTTACTCCCTGCTTTTAACATGGCAGCTCTCAATGCTGGTTTTACCTCAAACGAAAAGACACCACAGACGCTCAAACAGAAACACCACACACACACAAAAATCCTTCAAAGTACCTCTCATGTGGGGAAGGACAGCGTACAGCATTTAAAAGGGAGTATAAGGACATACTGTGAAATGGAAGTGAGGATTAAAAAATCTAAAAGGACATGCAATCAGAAGCCTTGGGAATGCTTTTACATATGAGAAATCTTTTTAAAAGATGAGCTCCTAATATAATATCACATAAATTTATTCTATAAACCTTAACTTTGAGTTGAATACTTAATTCATTTATTTTAATTTTATTGATATTTTAATCAAAAGTTAATATTTTTAGTTAACCTTATGAACTTCCCTCTGAGCACTGATTTAGCTGTGTCCCACAGATGACAGTATTTACATTATCATTTCTCCAGCTTAAAGATGTTTGCTGAAGAACCAGAGTGAAGTATAACATCTGAAATCTATTTTTAAATATTTCAATAAAATAGAAGATTAAAGAAATAGGGCAAAATGCCAACAACTATTAAATCTAGGTAACGATTACATGGATGTTATATTAGTCTACTTTTCTGTATGTTTAAAATTTGTTACATCAGGCTGGGTGCGGTGGCTCATGCCTGTAATTCTAGCACTTTGGGAGGCCGAGGTGGGAGGACTGCTGAAGCTCGAGTTCAAAAACAGCCTTAGGCAAGAGCAAGACCCTGTCTCTACAAAAAATAGAAAAATTAGCCAGGCATGGTGGTGTGTGCCTGTATTCCCAGCTACTGGGGAGAATGAGACAGGAGGATTGCTTAAGCCCAGGAGTTGGAGGCTACAGTGAGTTATGATGATGCCACTGCACTCCAGCCTGACAGAGCAAGACCCTATCCCAAAAAAAAGATAATAAATTAAATTAAATTTTATTAAATCAAAAGGGTAAAACTGCAAGACAAGAAAATGCAAGTACATAACTCATAAAGCTCAAATTTATCTCTGGGAACTGGAATAATCAGAGTTTATGTTCAATTAAATATACTCTATGCTTAAGGTAGACGCAGACTCAAGCAAAGTTAAATAGACTTTTTGTTGAGAATTAGGCATGATTAATAGTACACACTAGGCACTTAAAGCTACCTGAGTTAATGTGCTTACCGTTTGCATGGATTGGAATGGAGCAGCATTTACATTGATTCCACTGCTATGTAACGGTTTGCTTGTCCCAGCCTGGAACACCTGGGGCTGAGAAGCAGCAGGAAGGGATGATGATGCTGTTGTCTGGTCTGTATTTAAAGAAATTGTTGCCTAAAACAAAGTGAATAGATGTACTTTAGTGGCAAACTAAATTCAAACTTAAGTATATTAACAAACTCAATCATTTCATGAAAGCAAAATAGGTGCAAAAAGAAAAGTCACTATATTAATGGTAATGTACCTCTTCCCAATTCATTACGCTTATATGGCCTTGTATAAGTACTTGCCTGAATCTGATCAATTGGTTCCTTTTGTGGTCGTTGCTCTGTAGCATGAGAAGGCTGGTACAAAGGCTGAGATGCTGTGTACCCCTCGCTTGTGGATGAAACCAAAGGAACCTGGACAGAAGTAAAGAAGTCAAAGCTTCTTTCTGCTTACAAAATTGTTAAAAAATAAACCAACACCAATAGAGACAGGGCTAAGAAATAGATATCTCCATTAAAGAAGGTAGAAATTAATATTACCTTCTCTCTGAATTTGCAGACTATAAAACCTAACAATTACAAAAAAAACATGTATTTTTAAAGCTCAAAGTTAAATAAACCCTAGTCCAGTTATAAAGTCCCCCACAAGTGCTTCTAAGATAACAAAATCTGCACTACATTTTAGAATTATGATGTCTAAAACATATCTTCTGAAATTCTACTCATTCTAAATAAAAAAGCTTCCTTCACTATAATAAACTATAATTACAAGAATTTAAAAAATTTTCAAGTCATCAAAGGAAAAATAAATATAAACATGGAAATACAGGCTGACAGTTATCCACATCAATGAATTTGTAACAGCAGACATCGACAACCGATCAAACTCACATCTGATTTTCATAAGTTAACCAGGAAAGAAATCTCTAAGAACTGATTAAAACCAAACCTGAAAAAATATTTTTATCACTCTTACCTGTGTAGCTTCTGGTTGTACAGGAACTTGATTAGGTTGAGCAAGTCTAGATTCAGAATGAACTGCAAAATTGATCAAAAAATTGTTATACAAAATCGAGTTTCTTAAGAGATGTCTAAATAACCTTTTATTTGGCTGCTAAAGCTAAATTTCTATAGCCAAATCATAAATGTTTTAGCAATCATGAAAATAAACTGGGAAGGACAGGTAAGATTTTAGCTTTCAGGTGAGCATTTTGGTTTACTAATAGTGATTATTAGTTTACTCTCACAATTGCTTTTATTTTGTATTTTGCAAGAGTAAGGTAAGATGTTAGTGAGAATGTACTAACAAAGATAAAAATCAGTGTCGGGATTCTCCATGACAAAGAGCTTTTTAAAGCAGTTCCATAAAATACTACTACTCATAGACAATATTCAGTTAATATTTTAACATTACACATTTTTTTTTTTTTTTTCTTTTGAGACAAAGTCTCACTCTGTTGCCCAGGCTAGAGTGCCGTGGTGTCAGCCTAGCTCACAGCAACCTCAGACTCCTGGGCTCAAGCAACCCTCCCACCTCAGCCTCCTGAGTAGCTGGGACTATAGGCATGTGCCACCATGCCCGGCTAATTTTTTCTATATATATTTTTAGCTGTCCAACTAATTTCTTTCTATTTTTGGTAGAGATGGGGTCTCGCTCTTGCTCAGGCTGGTCTCGAACTCCTGAGCTCAAACGATCCACCCGCCTCGGCCTCCCAGAATGCTAGGATTACAGGCAGGAGCCACCGTGCCTGGCCACAAACTTTTAATATAATTTCAAATGTTTCCACATGGGAAAAAATTAAAAATATATACTTTATAAAAGCCTATATTCAATTCAGTGTGCATCTTACTGACAATTCCCATCACTCTCCCACCTCCCTCCCCAGTCATGGTTAAGTAGATAACAAAAGTACATAATCATTGGTTAGTCATTTACAAATCATCCATTCTCACTGCAGTGTCTAATGGACTCGGCATTACCTGAATATCTAAATAGCCTTACAGGTTATGTCAGTGTTACGTGTGCTGATTTTCACACAATTTACCAGCTGAGAAAACCACATATTTTCTGCTCTGATAGAGCTCAGAAAATGAACACCAAAAACTGATTGCTCTCTAGTAGGCTTAACTTTTGATCTGTTTTCCAATTTTTGGTGGAAATGTGACAAAGACATGAGTTCCCTTTACTTTAGAAAAATCCTAAGTATCTTACCAAATTAACCATGACATTAAACACTTTTACTCAGCAACTTCTTTTATGATATTTCAGATTATGCAACATTAAATGTTACTTTACACAGTTCTACTTTTGTACTACTAACATTGACATATTATGGAAAAAAACCAAGAAGACTGAAGATCATTACTAGTCCTGGAGAAAAGTTCCACTTAACCCAATGCAGAGCACCAACACTATTTAGTGCTACTACTTCAAATAATGGTCCACATCCAGTAAGACCCTGAAACTGCAACTGTCTTGTGGTTTATCTCTTCCCCTTTCCTCTTAAGCATTTCCTTACTTCATTGCTGTGTCTCATTTTTATTTAGGTAATAAAATGTTCAGAAATTCGCCTAAAAAGCTACAAGCATCCAGAGAAAGACAGCTGTTATTTTTATTCCTACATTAATTCTGAAATTTAAAAAGCCAGGCACATTTTCACTCACATAAATTACAAAAACAGGCAAAACTGGTCTATAGTGTTACAAGTAAGGAAGTGGTGAGCATGGAATTAGGGGAGAGGGTAACTAGTGATTGCAAGGGAACATAAGATAGGTTTCTGGAGTGCTGGTAACGTTTCATTTCTTGATCTGGGTACTGATTGTGTTCAGTTTTTGAAAACTCACCCTTGCTTGCATTTTTCTGTGTGTCTATATGTCAATGAAAAGTTAAGAAATAAACAACTATGGAACTACAATTATAATTCGAATTATAGAAGCAACAATAACATTCCTTATCAAATTAAAAGACCTAAGAGTCAAAAAGTTAAGCAGTCATTAAAATGAAAAAAATTAATTTTCACAAAGTTTATAAAAACTGAAAGCACTGGCCTTATACTTTACCTCTCACATAAAAATGTACCATTACTAACCTGGAGGGCAAACCAGCTGGGGCATGTCCATGTTTTGTGTTGGATTCATAGGTTGTGCAGATACGATGGCAGGATCAAGTGTCTGGTTTTCAAAATCCAGCATTGAATCCTACAAATTAGGATATAATGGAATTAAATCAAATAATGTAAACACTTAAACCTTCTGTTATACTGTTTGACTAAAATGCACATACCTGTATGAAATTATAGGGCCCCTGCATTTGTGCCATAAGGTCTTGTACTCGCTGTCTTCTCACAAGGGGATCTGCTTGAGCCACTGGAGTCAAAGAGTGAGGCTCTGGTACTGAAGGGGATGCAGCTTGAGTCTGCTGCTGGAGTGAATTTACCACCTAAAGTGGGAGAAGGGGAAAGGGAATGGGACGGTATAAGAGCTCCTTTCATTATGGCAAGCCATCCATACCATAAACAGAATAGGCTTTAATGTAGCTACCCAAATGGACCACAAATATGCCAAATTTAACATTCTGATCAATGTCATCACTTCTCAGTGTTTTCAATTCCATAGGATCACTGTGTAGCACTTCAGATTTACTATGTAAACTGCTTTCAAAGAACGATTACCCGCGTTTACTTCCTAAAATAATGTATTTTGCTTAAACTGTTATGCCTTCTATGGCAACTGGATCTATATATCCATATCAAAAATATATCTATCTCAGTACCTGGTATATATAGTCAACACTCGAGAAGTGTTAGCTATTATCATCATCAAGATTTGGGTTTCTTCAATTCCATTTTCTCTGCCAACGCCCTAGGATCAAAAGCTCTATCACCTCATCCAAACTACTACAAAAGCCAAAACTCACTCTCTTAGTCTTTTCCCAGCTCTAATAATTTCCCCTGATTATTGTTCTTAATGATTCCCTGCTCTGGTAGGAAATCCCCGCTAATTTTTATTAGATCAAATTTATATTCCAGGCCAGGGCAGTGGTTCATGCCTGTAATCCTAGCACTTTAGGAAGCCAAGGCATAAGAATCTCCTGAGGCCAGGAGTTAGGGACCAACCTAAGCAAGAGAGAGAGCCTGTCTCTACAAAAAATAGAAAAATTAGCCAGGTGTGGTGGCATACACCTGTAAGTCCCAGCTACTCAGGAGGCTGAGGCAGAGGATCACTGGAGCCCAGGAGTTTGAGGTTGCAGTGAACTATGATGACGCCACTGCACTCTAGCCCCAGTGACAGAGCAAGACCCTGTCTCAAAAAAAAAAATATATATATATATATTTTTTTTTCCCTGTCTGGCTTTTAAAACTGGGCAAGTCATACGTATGTTGAGCCTAGGCAAATCAAAACTTTATTTCCTTTATAAACAACACTGAGACAAAAATTGCTACCTAAATCATTATCATGAAACCCAATGGATCTGGCTACTACTGACTTTGGGATGCTCCAAAAATTCCGTAATCCCATGTAGATAGCTTTTAAAAGGCCCACCTACTGGATAGATACTAAGAACAAACCATACTGGCACAGTGCTAAGTACAGTAACATGTTCTTCTCTCAAATAAAGGGTAAACCATACTTAACAACAAAGGACTATCTGTTACTTCCCAACCTTTTCCTACTATGCTAATACATACCTTTCATTCCAATGTTTAATAAAACAAATAAGCTAATAGTTCATTTCTACTTCTACATCCAGGCTAATACATACCGAATATGTGGCTCCGCTAAAAAAATACACCCAATCTACTTATAGTCAAATCTCAACAGGTTTGTACACCTTGTATACACACTTGACCCTTGAACAACATGGGTTTGAACTGCACAGGTTCACTTACACGAGGATTTTTTTCCAACCAGTATTCCAGAATGTGAAACACAAGTATATACACAGGTTCCACAGGAACTTGAGCATGCGTGGATTTGGGTATGTGTGGGAGTGGGGCTGGCAGTGTGTCCTGGAACCAATCCTCCATATATACTGAAGGATGATTATAAATCACCATTCCATAGATCTTTTTGTTCAATTTTTCTTTTAACCCTCCTGCAACATTTCTGAACTGCATTCCTTAATTCAGGAAATACACACTATTTTCTTGGGGTTTCATAGGACAGTATTTTCATCCCAACTAATTACCTTTCTAGGGTATGCCCAATTCCTTACTAAACCTATCAACAGTGCATTTAAGCATTTCCAAAGAGAGCTGAAGGTACTGGCACAATTACGACACTTTGAAGAATGGTGCCAATAAAAGAAAAACAATATTAAAGAGAAAAGCATGTTATCCTAAGCTTAAAGCTATTTGTCCACATTTTGGAGGTATAAAGGAAGACACCTAAACGAGGATGAAAGGAAAGGCTAGAACAATTGGTAAGACTTTTTGACTATATCTTACAGATAACAAGGTACCACTGAAGCAGTTCAAGTACAAATAACTTAATCAAAGCCAACTTTTCCAGTAATTAACTTATGACAATGAATACTATGGTCTGGGGCAAAGAGGAAAAATATTAAGGTAGTCACTGAACTAGAGATGAGACCCTGAAAAAAGGGCATAATATCAGTTGAGAAACATCAAGAAACACTAGAGAAAGTCTACAGCCTTCCACTGGTTTATTTGGTAACCAAATAGCATTAGAGTGAAGAAGTCCAAGATAACCTAGCACACTTCCTACAATGTAGGTTTTTTCTGAAGGCTATCAGTGTGAGAGCCTAGATTTTTACAGAGCAATCTAATGTCAGTAAGAGATAAATCATGTACTTTAATAGATTAACCCACAGATAACTTTGTATAATTTTTATAATTGGATCAGCAAAGCAATGATTCTATTAAAAACATCCACAGGGATAAACAATTTCTTTAGATGTAATGAGTAATGAATTTATTATCATAATTGTACTAATAATGCAGAAGACTAAAAATCCTAATTTTTTCCTCAGGAGAAATAAATATTACTTATTAAAGACAAAGACATAAATCTTGCAATACAGAGAACTCTTACCTCAACTGTTTCAACTGTCCACTCATCTACCTGCTCCTTTTCACCACTGCTGAACTGTGTTTCTGCCATAAATTGTCTATTTACATACTGCAAAGCAAAGTAAATGTTTGAGACATCTGTTTGAAAGGCAGAAAAATTAAGGTAGCATTAAATAAAAATCATACCTCTGTTGATTCAACTTCACTTTGTTCAGTATATTCTTCTGTTGGCTCAGGTTCTAAAAGGTTAAAAATGAAGCAAAGCAGAGGAATTTTAGGTCAGTGAAACTACTTTGTATGATACCATAAGGATGGATACATGTCAAACCCATAGAATGTATAAAGCTAAGAGTTAAGCCCTAATGTAAACTACAAACTTTGGGTGATAATGACATGTTGGTGTACGTCCATCTGTTAACAAATATTCAATTTTGCTGTGAACCTGAAACTGCTCTAAATAGTAAAGTCTATTTTTTTAAAAAATGCAAAAAATGTAAGAAATCTTTTTTAAAGTTAACAATACAACACAAATGTCAAATAAGGCTGGACATGGTGGCTTGTGCCTGCAAGCCTAGCACTTTGAGAGGCCCAGGCGGGAGAATCACCTGAGCCCAGGAGTTAAGCCCTGAGCCCAGCATGAGCAAGAGCAAGAATCCTGTCTCTACAAAAAATAGAAAAATCAACCAGGCGTGGTGGCACGTTGCCTGTAGTCCCCACTCCTGGGAAGGCTGAGGCAGGAGGATCACTGGAGCCCAGGAGTTTGAGGTCGCAGTGAGCTATGACACTGCTGCACTCTAGCCAAGGCAACAGAACAAGACCCTGTCTCCAAAACAATATCAACAAAAATGCCAAATAAGTAAATAGTTCACCATCCTATAATCTAAATTTATTTAGTTATTTAACAGTAAGCTCCTATATTTTATCATTCTTACAGTAATATCCTTAGGAACTTTACCATTTATTCCAGAATAAATTACTTTAGTTTCAACAGTAGTTATTCTAGATCAGGTGTAATGCAAATAAAGAGCTATTATATTAAAATGTTACTCTCTGGCAGGGCGTGGTGGCTCACGCCTGTAATCCTAGCACTCTGGGAGGCTGAGGCGGGAGGGTCACTCAAGGTCAGGAGCTCAAGACCAGCCTGAGCAAGAGTGGGACCCCGTCTTTACTAAAAATAGAAACAAATTAGCTAGACAACTAAAAATATATAGAAAAATTAGTCGGGCATGGTAGCGCATGCCTATAGTGCCAGCTACTCAGGAGGCTGAGGCAGGAGGATTGCTTGAGCCCAGGAGTTTGAGGCTGCTGTGAGCTAGCCTGATGCCATGGCACTCTAGCCTGGGCAACAGAGCAAGACTCTGTCTGAAAAAAAAAAAAACCAAACAGGTTACTCTCTGTTTTAATTTACTTGGTAAAGTGGTAAAGGGTAGGGGGGAGGAGACTGCTTTATGTTGATCTCCAACTATAAATTTCACCAGTGTGGAACATTCTCTTCCAATTTCAACCTATTAACACTTGTAAAGTGCTTACTATGTGCCAGGTACTATATATTCACTGACTACTTTCTTCTAAATGGGGAACCTGAGGTTGAATCCAGGCAGTGTGATTCTAGAATCCATGATTTTTAGCCCTTACAAAATTTATGCTCCAATAATGTTTCTAACTGTACTTGGAATTTTACTCATCAACTTAAAAGTTATCATAAAAGTTACTTAAAATGTCTAGCTACATATAAATAGTGTTGTGCTAGGTGTTAAAATTAGTTAGAAAAGCCCCTTTGCCATTGAGGAATTTATAGTTCAAGATAATACAGTTAGAATCTCCCCATAATTTAAAAAAAAAAACAAAAAAACAATTCATACTATTTAACTCATACACTGGCATGGTAAATAGCAGTAAATCTGGGTATGCCAGACAAAAATCTATTTGAAAATCCTCAACAGTTGGCCCTCACACATACTGCTACCCAGCAATACTGTCACAAATAACTACAAGTTTATAATAGTAATCAAAACCAATAAGACAAATGACTGATACTGATTATTTCTCGGAATTACTCTTGATGTGCTATGTCTTAACATTCTGTCAAGCTTAAAGTCTCTTTAAAAATCTTAGTGTACATATATAAGAACTAAGTAAGTATAGCACTGAAGCTTATAGCAAAATAAAGTAAAACCAGTACCCTAAACTAAAGCTCATATCCACCGAAGTACTCACCAGCTTCAGCTACCTGGTCTTCAGCTGTAGGTGCTGAGGCTGCCTCTTCTTCCTCACATAACCCATTCTGGTGGTTATGGGTGCTGTCAAAGTAGTTTGACTGAAAAACACGCTCGACAATTTCCTTTAGAGCTTTATCTAAAAAAGAATATAAACTATAACGTTAGAATTATCTGGAGACACCTGGGTTGAAAAAGATTCAATATTCTACAAAATAGTGTGGTTAAAAAAAAAAACTTCATCGACTGTTACTAAAACACACATTAAAAGATTAAATTTCACCAAGAACAGAAATGTATTACAGAATGACAGGGAACAAGAAGAACCCATTTACATCAAACTTTATGTATTTTAAGTAAATTAGGAAAAAAATCCAGATATTTAACATTTATTCAAAAAGTAATTATTGAACACCTACTATACGTTGGGCAATGTGCTAGGTACTGGGGATACAAAACAGTACATAAAAAGACACAGTATCTGCCCTCGTTAAGCTCACAGTCTAACAAAAGAGGTATCAAATACAAAAACGGTTAAATTACTACACACTGTACAGTGGATCAGACCTAGTCAGGGTGAGACCTGAGGTATGTGCTGTAAGGGCTAATATCTAGAAGATAGAAGAGGGAAGTGTTTCAAGGTAGAAGAAATAGCATTACAAAGTCTGTACAAAGAAAAGTGCCAAATGCAAGAAAAGGAAAGGATGCCACTATGGATGAAGTACAGGAAATTTAAAAAAAAAAAAAACAAAAAGCATAGGGAAAGATGGGATTGGAGAAACTGGTAAGAGCCAGACCACAAATGGCCTTGAAGTTAAGGCAAATGTATGTAAAATATAACTGAAATGAAAAGTAACACGGGATTTTAAAGAGGGAAAAAGGGGTGGATTCAGTTAAGTAACTGCATTCGACAAGAAGAGAAAGGCATACAAGATAAAAGTAGTAAATCAATTCAAAACATACTTAAAGACAAATAAAATCTGGTGCACTAGGATACATTAAAAAATGGAGGGCAGACGGAGAAGCGTATGAAGAATTACTGTTCTCAATTTCCTGGCCTGGTATAGTAGATGCATAGTAGAAACATTCCTTGATGGGTTACTGCACAGAAAAATAAAACTTCAAGAACCTTATTATATCAAAGTATTGTAAAATTAATCCTAATAAAACTATTACCAACAACTCTTTGAATAATGAACAGTTCACGTTTTTCCTTATTTCACTTCAGAGACTCCTGACTCAAAACTACTGATTTTCAAAAACTTATGGATGAAAACCAAATGCACATAAAAACACTAATTTGGGTACATTAGTACCTTTCCATTACCTATAAAGATGTTACGGTCCTAAGGGGGAACCCTAAGTGGGAAGTAGAAAATAACCCTCAAACAAACTATAAGCTTAGGTTTAACCCTTGTTACTCCTCAACAATGCTCATGAAAATGTCATCAAGCTTGATCTAAAACTTTTCTATTTTTATTGTTTTTTTTTTATTTCTGCACATTATGGGGGTACAAATGTTTAGGTTACGTTGCCCTTGCCCCCCCTTCCCCACCAGTGAGACAGTCAAGCGCGTCCATCCTCCAGATGGTGCCTATCACACTCATTATGTATGTATATACCCATCCCCTCCTCCCCCTTCCCTCTGCCCGACGCCTGATAAATGTTATTCCTATATGTGCACTTAGGTGTTGATCATAAAACTACTTTTTTAAGCTAACAAGCTTACACATACTTGTAGCAGAACTAAAAGAAGTTAAAAAGATTTTTTACAAAGAAATACAGAACACAATAAAAGTTAACAAACCAAGGAAGTATCTTTTTTTTTTTTTTACCTATTTTTTGTTGAAGAAATGAAAAGATATAAAAGGATTGGCACCTTACATTTGATTTCCTTAAAGCAAATATATTCATTTCCTTAAACCAAATATACTCTAAATTGTGCCAATTAACACTCACACGGTTTTGTTGATTAAAGCTTACAATCTAATTTTTCAACCAATACCTAAAAACAAGGTATAAATACAGACACTTTCACCTTAATATGTTCAAAAATATACTTCCCCAATTCAATCTTATAAATAGCAAAGACAAGAATCTATTTCCTGATTCACTACAGGATAAAAACCTAAAATTCCTAATTTACTGAGACAGTGAAACTTAAATATCCTTAAAAAAAAAATCGATAGTTGCATATTTGAGGATAAAAAGCTCACGTACGCAAAACCGGTCGCTGTATCCGCATTTTTAAAATACAGAAAAAAATGAATTAGCAAATTAGTAAATTAGCAAATTAGAAAAAATCTAAGAAAAACTAAAGAAAGACTAAGGCAGTGACCATTAGTACAAGGTATAAGATGCAATAAAAATATTCACAAAACTTTGGCCATATGAAAAACCAGTCCCTATCTAATATCAAAAAACTCAGGAAAGTTAATCTGGTGTTAATCTGTCCACCTTAAGCACAGTTAAATAATATACATAACCATATTAAGTTAGGACTACCATCTTTACAGATTTTTGGTTATTTATTGCTGATGTTTTGATTTACACACAACATATACAAGCACACTGACATGAAACAAAATATAATAAGAAAATACACCAAAAAGTAAACAGTGGGTGAATGTTATTTATTCACTTCTAAATTTTCTTCAATTAATATTACTCTTAAATAGGAAAAACTAATTTTTAAAGATTTTTAGTTACACAATCAAAATTATCAGTAATACTCACAAGTGGTTCCGCATACAGATTTTTCCTTCCCTTCCAGCAAGTCCCACAGGTGAATGGAGGCATGTTCATACTGCTCATTCAACCTTATAATAATAAATAGCTGATTAACTACCTTTCAGTTGTCAACTTAAAGCAGTATTTAGAAGTTTCCATTATCAAAGACTACTATACCTCAAGCTCATGTCCCGTTCAGGATCTACTAACTTGTAGAATTCATCCAACAAGGATAATTCTTCTTCAGACAGTATTGGCACTCCATTCAAACCTTGTTTCAGGTCAGTTCGTACTTCATCATCTCCCAATTTGTCCAAAACATATTGCAACTCAAGTACAGTTTTTAAACGTTTCTGTTCAGCTTCTTCTCTCATAAGCTGTTCCCGGCGTGCTGTCTTCTTTATTGTTTTCTGAATCTGCAAAAGAATATAAATAATATGACACCAAAATGAGTTTTACAGAACTCATTCAGTTCATTCCCTTTCAGGTCCAGCATAAATACAATATATTTCTCTCAATGAGTGAGAAGTGACCCCAATGCACAAAAGGATAATTCTCAACTTAAAATTTAATTTAAAACATGATCTGTTCTAAGCAGTTGTTAGAAATTCAGAACAGATCTTTCGGGTAGGTTGGACTTCTCCAAGAGGCAGCGGTTTGACTCCAGTGGGGAATTCGGGGGTCAGGCAGATAAATGGATGGTCCAAATCTGGAGCCAGCAGACGGACAGGCGGACAGAAGGCACTCAGACTACATGTAGTCCAATTGGCTCTACAAACGAGGGAAGTGTTAGATTTGGGGTTGTGAGGAAGGGGATTCAATGCCTGTGATGGCATGGGAGGGTGGATATTTTATCCACAGTGACTTCTCTAACGAAGCCTTTAGGCCTTCATCCATACACCTCCTTGTTAGGGAAAGCATACATTTGTTCCTATATGCCTCAAATTGGGCATTTTTCCTGACTTTGGTACGTACCACAGTCCACCAGTTTAGATTTTGGGGAAAGAGGGAGGTTTTTTGGCTTTGAAAACTCGCTTCTTTAGGAAGGCAGACTTAAAATGTGAGAACAAATAGGATAAATCTCTATGTACTGTTGTGGAAAGGCGTCCGAGAAAAATCTCCATCATAATAAAGGCACACTCCCACAGGCAGATAGCTATGTTTGTAGGTCCACAGAAAAAGTTTCGGAGGCCAGGTGCGGTGGCTCACATCTGTAATCCCAGCACTCTGAAAGGCTGAGGCGGGAAGATCGCGTGACGTCAGGAGTTCGAGACCAGCCTCACCAAGAGCGAGACCCTGTCTCTAATAAAAATAGAAAGAAATTAGGTGGACAACTAAAAACAGAAAAAATTAGCTGGGCATGGCAGCAAACGCTTGGAGTCCCAGCTACTCATAAGGCTGAAGCAGGAGGATCGCTTGAGCCCAGGAGTTTGAGGTTGCTGTGAGCTAGGCTGATGCCATGGCACTCTAGCCCAGGCAACAGAGGGAGATTGTCTCAAAACAAAAAAAGTTTTGGAAATCCACACATCAAAGTGTGTTAGCTAAAGAGACACAGTGGGATTGAGGCAAGTTGGTTCTGTATTATTTAAATCTTTGCTGGGATAATAAACTGTGATTAAAATTAAAAAAAAAAAACACAGATCTTTCCCTAGTACATATTAGGTTATTAAGTCTAAAACGTCCAATTTCCTTAAGTACTAAGTTTGACGGCTGATATCTCTGACATTTCACTTTGACAGTTCTTGTTTTATTTTTATTGTGAAGGTATATCCTCAGTCTTTCAAACATTTTGGCTTGTGATTATCTTTGAAATTTTTTTTGTGAAACCCTGGATAAGTCAAAAATTCATGCTGGGCTGGGCACGGTGGCTCACGCCTGTAATCCTAGCACTCTGGGAGGCCGAGGCGGGCGGATTGCTTGAGCTCAGGAGTTCGAAACCAGCCTG
>NW_012148619.1:3093682-3099931 GCF_000956105.1 Propithecus coquereli
AAAAAAAAAAAAAAATTCATGCTGTTTTCGAATATGAGTTCCACCATGGAACTAGTGCAGCCCAGACAGCTTGAAATGTCAACAAAGTATTTGGGAAGGAAGTGGCTAACGAACAAATACTATGTCAGTGGTTTGAGAAGTTATGTTCTGGTGATTTAAATCTTGAAAATAAGCCACATGGGCCACCTGAGACCACGGTGGACAATGAGCTGAAAGCTGTAGCAGAAGCAAACCCATCTCAACCTACACATGAATTAGCAGCAAAGTTTGACGTTACTATTCCAACGTGGGACCATTTGAGAAGCTTGTTTGATGGGCTCCGCGTTACAAGCGTCAGAAGAGAAATCGTCTGGAAGCTTGCCTTTCTTTGCTGTCACAACATATAAGTGAACCATTTCTATACCATATTATTACATGTGATAAAAATGGATTCTTTTTGACAATCACAAGCATTCAGCACAATGGTTGGATCACGATGGAGTGCCAAAACACAGTCCAAAACCAAATATTCATCAAAAAAAGCCAATGGTGTCTGTTTGGTGGTCCAGTGCTGGTATCATCCACTATAGTTTCATGAAACCTGGTCAATCTATTACAGCAGATATCTACTGCAACCAACTGGACATCTACTGCAACTAATTGGATGTCTACTGCAATCAATTAGACGAAGTGACAAGAATGCATGAGACAGGCCAATCCTCTTACAAGACAATGCTCAACCACATGTCACACAAACAACACTGCTCAAACTACAGCAGCTGGACTTGGAAACTCTCTTGTCATCCACCATATTCCCCAGACCTTGCACCAACTGACTACCACTTCTTCCAGGCTTTGGACCACTTCTTGCAAGGAAAAATATTCAATTCTCAACAAGCTATGGAAACTCCTTTGGCGATTTCAAAGGTGATTTCACTCTCTCTCCAGGTTTCTTCACTGCTGGCGTAAACAAACCACCATTAAGATGGTAAAACTATTTGATTAATTGTACTGCTTCTTGTTTGACATACAATAAACTACACCTTTGATTCAAAATCGGATATTTCACATTTAATGAACTAATATACTACTGAAATATTACTGATGACACAATGTATTTGAGATTTGCTTCAAAATAATCTGGAGGACAAAGGGAGAAAGGAAATAGATGTGTATTTATGTGAAAAACGATTGTCCAAGAGATAAATATAGCAGCTGGGTACAGATAAGTACACAGAGGTTCATTATATTCTTTTCTTTAGTTTTGTATATATGTTTGAAATTTTCCCTAATAATGAGTATAAAAATTGGAAATTATAGAGAAATTTTAGGAATCTAGAAATTATAAATTTTCTATATTAAAAAGTATAAAAACTAGAATTAAAAGCCTGGGCCAATTAAAAGAGAAACTCAACCACAGCAACAATAAAAAATCTTACCTACATCTATCTCCTCTACAGAAAAATGACTCAAAGTTCTAACTTTGAATACCTACTATTGACTCATAGGAGATGCCAAAACCCACTAGCACTCCCTTGCCTCAAACAATCCACTGCTGGTTTTCAGAAAGGCATTCCAACACATTAAAAATGGTGACTAAAACGGATTTGTTTTTATCAATAAGATGCTCGCAGATAAAAAGAAAGTGGCAGTAAAAGATAGATTAAGCTAAGTATGAATGTATTTTTCCCACTATTCTTTTTTCTTCACTGGAAAAGATAAAGGGAGAGCATCAGCCAAACTTTCAAATTTCCTTCCTCCTCCCTAATGTCTAGCATCAGCTTGGGGACAGAGAAGGTCAGTCTTTTCAAGAGCCATTGCAGTGTTTTCCTTTTCACCTTTCTTGCTTCTTGAGCCTCACTAGGATGAACTGAGACAGAGAAAACCAAAATAGGGACATAAGAAACCTATACTAAAGGGAGAAATGAGGAAGGAGACCTGGGAGGAATGATGAAGGTTATAACAAGACAAATCTATATTGGTAGCAGAGTGGGTAGTAGAATAAATGATAGCAATAAATGGCAAGTGGATAGCACATATGAGTGAGAGATGAGACCTCTCTGAGCTAGTCAAGAAAGTCTAAGTGGTCAAGAAAGCTTTCGAGGAAGAAATGACATCTACTAAGATGGATGAGCTTTTTAATCTTGAAGGGACATGGTTAAGGGTAGAGAGGTCTTTATAGGGAGCTAGAGGCAGAAAACATAGAAAGAAAGGCAGGAATGTGAAAGAAGCCAAGAAAGCAAAGGAAAAATACGATAATAGGCCGGGTGTGGTGCTTATGCCTATAATCCTATCACTGTGGAAGGCTGAGGTAGGAGGACTGCTTGAGGTCAGGAGTTCGAGATCAGCCTGAGCAAGAGCAAGACCCCATCCCATCTCTAGTAAAAACAGAAAAATTAGCCAGGCGTCATGGTACACACCTGTAGCCCCAGCTAATCGGGAGGCTGAGGCAGGAGGATCAATTAAGCACAGGAATGTGACGTTGCCATGAGCTACAATGACATCACTGCACTCTACCGAGGGGCAACAGAGCAAAAAAAAAAAAAAAAAAGATAATATAGAAAGCTATTCTGGATGAAATAAGCAGTTCTTGAATGCAAAACAAAACAGGTGTTTAATAACTGTGGAAAGTACACCAGAGGATCAGAGTTAAATAAAAGAACTGCCAACAAAGTTAAAGCTCACAGAAAATTACTGAAAACAACAAAGTGTTACAATTAAAGCAAAGGAAGATACAAGCATTTTCATTTACACAGTACCAGTAGCTTCAGAAATAGATATTATATTAAATTGTATAGCAATCCTGCTTCTACAACCAATGTTTAAAAAAAAAAGGTAAGAAAAAGAAATTGGGCAGGGTTTATCAAGCTAAGTAGAACAAATCCCTACCAAGGTGCTACGGCTGAATGTGTCCCCTAAAATTCGTGTGTTGGAACCTTAATCCCCCCAATGCAACAGTGTAGGTAGTTGGGGCCTTTTGAGAGGTGAGAACACAGCTCTCATGAATGGATTAATGCTACCATAAAAAGAGCTTATGGAAGTGGGTTTGCTCTCTTGCCCTTAAGCCTTCCACAATATGAAGGCACACTAAGAAGGCTAAATGCCAGTGCCTTGATCTTAGACCTCCCAGATTCCAGAACTGTGAGAAATAAAATTCTATTCTCTATCAATTACCCGGTATCAGGTATTCTATTACACCAGCACAAAACTAAGACACTAGGTGTAAATTAAATTATTAATACATTTTCTGTTTTCAGGAAAATCATCAAAATTTTCCTTCTTTAATCAGATTTAGTTATCATTACTTAATGATAACATTATATGCTTGAAATATATTAGCTATGCATCAAATATTGTTCTTAGCACAACACTATGAGATAGGTGCAATTATAATCACATTTTACAGATTAGAAATGGACGTAATGTGATGCCTTCTCCCCCTTCACCTCCCCTTCTATGCTACTGGTTCTATTTCTCTGGAAAACCTTGACTAATACAGGAACAGAAATTAACTCATCCAAGGTCATACTACTATTAGGTGGAAGAATCAGCATTCAAACCAGGCGGTCTACTTCCAGAATCAGATCTCTTAATCCCTGTACTACACTGTCTCTTGTTAGATAATAAATTGTTTTCTCATTTCACCAAATCAGAGACAACTTTATACGGTCATGAATCACTTAACAATGGGTATACATTCTGAGAAATATATTGTTAGGCCATTTCGTCTTTGTGCAAACATCGTAAGATTGTACTTACACAAACCTAGGTGGTATAGCCTATTGCACACCTACATTGTATAGTATAGTCTACACTTCCTAAGCTGCAAACCTGTACGGCATGTTACCGTATTGAAGATTGTAGGCAACTATAACGTGATGATCATTATTTGTGTATCTAAACTGTATCTAAACATAAAAAAGGTTCAGTAAAAATATGGTATTATAATCTCACAGGACCACTGTGACATACACAGTCCATAGTTGACTGAAACATGTAGCACAAGACTGGATCTCAATGTTCTCAGTCTTCTCCAAATAAGCTGACATTTATTCAGAAGACTTAATTTTTTGGTCTCAAAAAATTATTTGATGATGTTTGTATTTAATTTTTGTCCTGCTGTCAAAGCTTTCGTCCTATCAAAAAGGTGCTTGAGAAAAACCCACCATTCTGTTGGCTCAAGAGTTGACACAAGAGCAATGTATCAATCTGCCATATCCCTTAAGATCTCTAATGAAGAGAGTAATTACCAATTATATAAACAAGCCTTTTTATTTTCTGACAGTTAATGGAATTGTGCAATAGTCTTTAGACATAAAGGAACGTAAGGAAAATAAATGTCTACCATGTTTATATATATCTACACCACTAATTTTTTAACCAATGAGATCTTTAAGGTAACTACATGTTTGTCGTAATTCAAATTCAGTCTTTTTAAAAGACACCTTTCACGTATTACATTAAACTTTACAGCATTGAAAGGCATCTTAGACATAACTGCATCCAATCATCTCACTTTGCAGTGAACTTATCAATAGAAATGAAAGGACTGAGATCTAAAATTATCTGCTAACCCTATTTTTAATATTTCATAAACATATATATTATCTTTTACTTACATCTTGACTTAATGCCATGAAACTCCTTTGCAGTTCTTTTGCAAACTCCAAGTTATTTGTGACTTCCTGGTACTTAGATACAGCATCCTAAAATGACAAAGACAGAACCCAACTTTACTGGAAACACAAAAGAACCACAAAATTAATTTTCTTATTTAAAATAGTGAGCATAAAATCTTTAATAAAAATGTAACATCTTTACCAGCTGATCTTGATTAAGCCTTTCCCCTTTGTTCATTCGTTCCTGATAATCATCAAGCTTACCCTGTATTAAAAGAAAAAAAGAATTACATTCCATATTGAAGGTATATGCATCAGCTTAACCATGCTAAAATGGCAAAAACCATACAATCCTCTAAGTTTGTCTCAAATTCTGCCTTACATATACTTTTTAGATATACTTCAGCTTATATATAAAAAATTTTTTAGATATATTCCAACCATTGCTGAATGATTATCAAATACTGTACTATAAATCAATGATACAACATTACTTACTCTTTAGATTACTCGGAAATAGATATGCATCAGAGGGGCCTGGCATATGGTTCCTACCCACATGGGTGAGGTCCACAATTTGGTTTAAGATCCTGCTTATACCCAAGGGAGCACATCATACCTTTATAAAATGCTAAACTTTTGCTACCACCCCTGCCCCCGCCTGTCAAAGAATTTATGTGAATGGGTGATATAAAAAGAGTATATTTTTCCTGAATAAACCCACAAGCATATTGTCTTTGATGTACTTCATCCATTTATCCTGAACAAGACAGCTACCACATCATCTACAGGCAGTATACTAGTCAACAACTTTGCTTTGTTAGTGCAAGGATGGGGAAAGAAAACTAACCTCTGGTTTAAGATCATCTTTTTTTGCTAAGATGAAAACTCTGGAGGTTTCCCAGGCTACTACTATTAGATAAGACCACAAAGAAAAGATATTCAGGCAATGCAACAGCATCAATAATTCAGTTATTATTATCATAAGAGTTGGAATAGAGGAAATAAGTAGACATCTAAATTAATGGGAATATATTTAAAATAATCATAATAAATTATGAAAATATACAGTTCCTTATACCCTTTGCAATAATAAAACTAAGAAACAAAGTACAAAGTAAAGTTCTGATAAAGGGCATTCAGAGCCACAGAAACCAGTTTAAAAGCAATGGTAATAAGGTTTTTTAGGTCAAATGATCCATTTTTCTTTGTATCAGAAACATGACAACTTGTATAACCATGCTACCCTCAATTGAAAAGCCTATCATTTTAGTGATAATGGAGGTAAATAAAACCAACATAATTATTACAACATTAAAGACTAATAAAAGTATCCAATTTATTCTTAGAGGAACTATTTCACACAAGCTATAAGCCTCCAGCTAAACGGGTATAAAACTTAAGTCTACTGGTTGAAAAAAATCAAGTTTTTTACACTGATCTGGCAGGCCTAACCCCAGGTTGCAAAAGATGTGCCCAACTGCCTCAGAATGCTCTAAGGATCAACAGAGAGTTCATTCTCTTTTAAGAGAGAGTAGGCTATTAATCTTTTAAGGTTTTCCTTCTTTAATCAGATTTAGTTATCATTACTTAATGATAACATTATATGCTTGAAATATATTAGCTATGCATCAAGTATTGTTCTTAGCAC
>NW_012148619.1:3099981-3140367 GCF_000956105.1 Propithecus coquereli
AATTGGTAATTGGTACTAGCAAAAGAAAAACTGAACTATTAACTTATACTTGGCATTTATGATCTTCCCTTTTCTTCTATGGTATTACACATTTTCTTAGGATATTCCAAAACAATAGTATTATAGTCAGAATTCCTCTATTTAAAAATATATACATAATAGAAAATATGCAAATAGAAGGAGGGCCTAAAATTCAGTGCTAGTACACAGTTAATTGGTAATTGGTACTAGCAAAAGAAAAACTGAACTATTAACTTATACTTGGCATTTATGATCTTCCCTTTTCTTCTATGGTATTACACATTTTTCAAGGAAATTGTTGCTAAATCTAGAGATAAATACATAGTAAATGTACTATATTTCCCTCATGGGGTAGAGTTTATATACCTAATCAAAATGGATGTCGAATCAAATTCCTAAAAAAATACTGTGTATTTATGAAAATAAATATGAAATGATTAACCAAAAAAGGGTAAGAATGCTACCTGAGTGGCAGAATTACAAGTGAGACTGTTTTCCTTTTGCTTTGTTTTGTACACTTAAAATATTCTGCAATGAACACATACAGTCTGCATACTAAAAATAATTAGAATTTCATGCTATATTAAAAATGCTAACATTGAGATTTCAGGATATTGCCAGGACTCTCACTATAATAATCCCTGAGTATGAACCTATACTATCCCAAATAGGACAAGCGATCCTGTAGTAGAAAAGTTCCAGTTTTCCAGAAAAGTTCCTATTTTCTACACAATAGCAAATTTAGTATTCATCCAACCCAAGAGCTACGGCAAATTACATTTTCCAAAGATAGCTACCCATCTGCAGTCTCACATACTGCTCTACAATATGACCTTGGCACTCCTCCATTAAGAAATAGTCCAATTCCCCTACCATTGTACCTGAGTTTCAACCAATAGATTACAGTGAAAGTGATGCTGACTGACTTCCAAGGCTGAGTCATAAAAGCAACACACCTCTGCCTTATTTGCTGGTGACTAAAACACTTATGTTCAGAGCCCTGAGCCAAGATACAAGAAGTGCAACAACCCTGAGGTTGCATGCTATGAGGAAGCCAAGCCATGAAGAGAAGTCTCATATAAGAGGCTCTGGGCCAGGCGCGGTAGCTCACGCCTGTAATCCTAGCACTCTGGGAGGCCGAGGCAGGCGGATTGTTTGAACTCAGGAGTTCGAAACCAACCTGAGCAAGAGCCAGACCCCGTCTCTACTAAAAATAGAAACAAATTAATTGGACAACTAAAAATATATAGAAAAAATTAGCCGGGCTTGGTGGCGCATGCCTGTAGTCCCAGCTACTCGGGAGGCTGAGGCAGGAGGATCACTTGAGCCCAGGAGTTCGAGGTTGCTGTGAGCTAGGCTGACGCCATGGCACTCTAGCCCGGGCAACACAGTGAGACTCTGTCTCAAAAAAAAAAAAAAGAAGCTCTGGTCAACAATCCTAGCGCTAGCCCAGGCACCTAGGTGAATGAACTAGTCTTAGTCTTCCCATCTGAGGTTCAGGTGTCATAAACAGAGACATTAACCTTGTTATGCTTCCTGTCTAAATCCCTGAGAGGCAGAATCCATGAGCAAAATAAAATGTTGGTCTTAAGCCCTTAACTTTTGGATTAATCTGTTACACAGCAATAACTGGAAACGAAAACAAAGGGAAAGCAGCTACTATGTGAAATAGCTTCATATTCATTACACGTTTTCATGGATTATTATGTCAAGAGAAAGTATACAAAACAACAAATCTGTACAGCCAAAATAAAGATATACACATCTTATTAAAACTCATATTCCTATCTACTTTGATTTTATATTATTGTTACATGTCTATAGTTTTCCAATCCATAATAATTTAAGAGCCATGATTTTGAAAAGGTGAAGGACTGCAGTTAAAACCACAAGATACAAGTTTACTGTGAGGGAAAGAACTGTGTAAGTCATAACTGAACAATCTCAACAATCTTTAACAGGAGATTTTCAAAAAGCAGACCACAGTTCCTTGGTCACATCAGTTCCTTATACTCAAGTGAGTTGAATTATCCAATCAAAAAATGTAGCAAATCAGATATATAGAAACTACAGGTCTTCCATGAAGTATTTTTCTAATCACAGTTTTTAAAACTTTTATCATAGCATTACATATATTCTTCTATGGCTGTCAACACTTTCTGTATTACTGTTATAAATATCTTATCCCCTGTCCTTGCCCAAGATTCAGGAAAGCAAGATCCTGAGTCTGGTCAAAGTTCCTAAGAAACAGCACTCTTCTGAAAAAATACCAAAGCTTACTAATAACTGAAGAATGACGATAAAAAACTTTTACATTATAGGGCACTAGATTTTTCTTTATCAGTACAATACAGGATCTACTGGTTTCTAAGGTACACAGGACTTTATCACCATGGAATCCAAACTGGAAGGGACTTCTGTTCACTATTATATATAATCAGATCTTTGCACAGACCCTGTGTTGGTCTAGGTCAGTGACTCTCAAAGTGTGGTCCCCAAACCAGCAACATCAGCAACAGCTGGGAACTTGTTAGAAATGCAAATTGTCAGGCACCATCCCAGACCAACTGAATCAGAAACTCTGAGGGTGCGACCCAGCAATCTGTGTTTTATCAGGCCTTCAGGGTGATTCTGGATACATGCTTAAGTTTGAGAAACACTCATCTAAAGCCAAATACATTATAATTTCCTTGTATTAATAATTTAAGTTAGTAACCACTACATAAGATCCATTCATGATCTGAACACTTAAGGGTTACCAACTTCAACTAACAGAAGTATTACTTATACTTTTGTTAAATCTTGCATTGTGAGCTGAAGCCCCAGAAGTTAGAGTACTTTATGATTAAACTCAGTGGTGAATGCCGAAATTTGTACTAGAAACAGAAAGCCTCTTGTGGACAATCAATTGGTCTAATTTTCTACTTTTCAAAATGAAAAGTAGCTTGCTCTAGCCTGCAATCCCAGCTAAGTGGCCTTCAGTGATAAAGAAAAGGATATGGTAACTGCACTTCTCCAAATTCTACAATTTGCCTAATCGTTGAAAGAGTACATTACTCAGAGACAACACCTGTTGTCACTTCCTATTCAAATGGCTTACATTAAGTTCAACTAAAAAATGTGTCTCTATGGGGTTAAAATTTACAGTGTAAACCAAGTCAATATACAAGAACCTGCTTGTCACACTGAAAGATCCAACAACACCAACAAAAAGAGAGGGGTAAAGACAGGAGTAATGGACTCCAGACAGTTTTGTTCTTCCCTAAGCTAGAATATGGTTGCTGTGTCATAGGAGTAGTAAAGACAAATTGGTCAACTACTCATGTCAAACTATAAAATGAACATTAAACTTTTTTTCCCTAAAGAATGAAGCCATTTTCCTATCATAAAAAGGTATCTTCATCAGAAAGCCTACTATATTATAATGCTGTCCTCTTAAATTCTATCTTGAAATTCAACTCAGGGTTCCTTACACTGAGCATCTTGTGTCTATTAAAAATCTATTTTGGGCCGGGCGTGGTGGCTCATGCCTGTAATCCTAGCACTCTGGGAGGCCGAGGCGGGCGGATTGTTTGAGCTCAGGAGTTCGAAACCAGCCTGAGCAAGAGCGAGACCCCGTCTCTACTAAAAATAGAAAGAAATTAATTGGACAACTAAAAATACATAGAAAAAATTAGCCAGGCATGGTGCTGCATGCCTGTAGTCCCAGCTACTCGGGAGGCTGAGGCAGAAGGATTGCTTGAGCCCAGGAGTTTGAGGTTGCTGTGAGCTAGGATGATGCCACGGCACTCATTCTAGCCCGGGCAACACAGTGAGACTCTGTCTCAAAAAAAAGAAAAAAATCTATTTTGGCCAGGTGCGCTGGCTCACACCTGTAATCCTAGCACTCTGGGAGGCCAAGGCAGGAGGATTGCTTGAGCTCAGGAGTTCGAGACCAGCCTGAGCAAGAGCGAGACCCCATCTCTACTATAAATAGAAAGAAATTAGCCAAACAACTAAAAATGGAAAAAATTAGCCGGGCATGGTGGCGTGTGCCTGTAGTCCCAGCTACCTGGGAGGCTGAAGCAGGAGGATCGCTTGAGCCCAGGAATTTGAGGTTGCTGTGAGCTAGGCTGATACCACAGCACTCTAGCCCAGGCAAGCGAGTGAGACTCTGTTTCAAAAAAAAAAAAAAAAAAACTATTTATAGCACTACATGAGCAAGATAAAAATCAGGCCATTTCCTAGATTACCAAAAGTCTTTGAGGGGGAATCATGGGATAGAGGTGTGATTATACCCAGCAGCTGTCAAAAAGACTTCAGTTATTTCCCAATACCACTATTCCCATGTGGAACTGGGATATAATGATCCCAACAAGTGCTGCCCAGGCTCACTCTATCTCTGGTTTCTTCATTGCTTTTAGTAGTTGATGGCATTCACTAAGTGACAGTCATTCAAACTTAAACCATCAGGTAGCTAATCCTATCAGGGAGGCGCTATTATCAATCAGGTATCACCTAACTATAAACTGAGAGACAGAAGGCAGTTAAATAATTTGCCTAAGGACATCACAAATACCAGAAAAATCATTTGCACCTCAACACCCTCCCCACTTAGAGTGTCACTCTGGATTCCAGCCGTTGCTATATTCCATTTCTGCCTCTACTGCTGCTTTCCTCCTTTCTTTTCTTCGATCAGAGTATTATCATGTTGCTGAACTGCATGCAGTACATCTAGATCTTTCATTCTTCCCAAAGAGTTTTTCGTCACCACAAAAGTTACTTTATTGAAATATTTTTTTAATTCAGTATAGTGCCTTTAGAGTGCCAGAAAATGGATATACAAGATAGATGTCCTCCTGAGCTTTGCTTCTTTAATGTTATATCTAGCAAATCCCATAAATGAATTTAAAAAAATTAATTATGCAATTAAAAAGAAATGGCAATAGAGATATAGAGATGAGAGACTCCAAAAAAAACCCCAAAATTCTTCAACTACACAATTATAAATAGTCACAAGAAAAATTAGGAGACAACATCTGAAAAAACTAACTTGGCTATTCAGGAGTATGTAACTATGTAACTTCTGTTCTCAAACAAAATCTCTAAACTGGGACAGAATACTTAAAAATGAAGCTTAAAATAACAAAAGTAGTTAAGAGCACCTAGCTATACTTTATGTATCTAGGCTAAATAAATCACCTCTAAAGTACTGTTAAGAATCTTTGTAGAGACAAAAGATTTCTTTTCCTCTCAACTCTCCGTGGCCTTTCTAGATATTATTTCAAGTACCCAATCCCTACATTCTCTGCTTTTCACCTACAGCATCACCAGTCTGACTTTGCCCACAGTGGTAGACACTGACTCTGCCTCCTGTTCACCCTTTACCAATTCAATTGAGAATCAGTACCTAGTAAACTTCACAGGAGACATGAAATAAGCAAAAGTTTCCTCAATTCCTTTTTGGAAGAGATGGGGTCTCATTATGTTGTTCAGGCTGGTCTTGATCTCCTGGCACCAAGCTGTCCTCCCACCTCGGCCTCCCAAAGTGTTGAGATTACAGGCCTGAGCCACCATACCATACCCAGCCTTATTCAATACTTAAAAGGAGAATAGAAAAAATAGACTACAATCCATAGGTTAGTAACAGCTATCTTCAAATGCTGCAAGCATGTTCATATAGCAGAAGTCTGTGCTGTTCCAGAAAACAAAAAAGTATTAAACAGCGGTGGAGTGGGTGTAATTCTAACATTAAGAACTTAAGAGTTGTCTAACAATGAAACAGATCTTTATTGAGAAATGAGCATTCTACCAGGCCCCAGAAGACTGGTTAAAGCAAAAGTTGAATGAACACCTGTCAGGAATGCTGGATTTCTGAACACTAAGAATAGTACAAGGATGTTACATTAGATGTTTATCTAAGATTCCTTTGTAAGATAATTTTTTAAGCAGGTTAAGTATTCAGGAGTTTGACAAGACTTTTGGCCAACTGAAAAAAAAAAAAAGGATAAAAGATAATCCTATAAAAACCCTTATTCCTTGTCCATGGCTATAATTGTACAGGTAAATTTCAATGAAGTTAAAGCAACTGACCCAGCAGGAAAAAGAAAATGTTAAAGAGATCCAGGGTCACCTACTTTGAATTATACTCTTAAATTAAAAGTATAAAGCTTGTGGATTTGAAAACAAATGATCATAAATAATCTCAAAGAATATCTTTCGATTTATTAGTTGTTTTAACAAAGCTACTCATTAGGATGAGTCTGTACAACTGAACAATTTATACATTCCTTGGAAGTTCAATGTAAAAAGATGTGAATTATAATTCAAAATGTAGGTCAAAAGGGTTTTATTTTTAATGATTAAAGTGTATTTCAGTTATTTCTATGTTTGGATAACAGTATTGAGGGGAATGCAATGAAATTCCTAATAATCTACACTGGTTCTAGTATCAAGAATTGTCAGCAGGGTGTGGTGTCTCACGCCTGTAATCTTAGCACCTTAGGAGGCCAAGGCAGGAGGATCGCTTGAGGTCAGGAGTTCGAGACCAGCCTGAGCAAGACCCCACCTCTACAAAAAAAACAGGAAGATTAGCTGGGCATGGTAGTGCAGGCCTGTAGTCCCAGCTAGTTAGGAGTCTGAGGTAGGAGGATCACTGGAGCCCAAGAGAGTTTAAGGTTGCAATGAATTATGATGATGCCATTACACTCTAGCCCTGGTGACAGAGAGAGACGCTGTCTCAAAAAAAAAAAAGTTGTCTATGTCCTAAATCTTGCTTACACTACCCAGATTTTAAAGCAAGTGTTCTATCTGCCTACGCATCAACTCTACCCACCTGAAAAATAAATAATAAGAAAATCCTTCAGGAAAAATTCCATTTCAATAAAAAACACTGTAAGTAAACAGCTCTGTACAAAAAGCATATTCCCCCTCATGGATTAATCCATTTTAACAGTTTTGTTGACAAAGCTATGAATATTTCTATGTAATGATACAAACTAGCAAATACTTATTTTAGCATGTATCATGTTCAAGGAGGCACAGTGGAGTTTGAAGTGACCTTATTAATAGTTTTTGCCCCCAACTAACTTACCACCAATGTAGAAAAACATAGAATCAAGGCAACATAAAAATGTTAAGGAAGTGTACAGACAATAGGTAACAGAGGAAGTTAAAGGAAACAAACTAGTTTAGCTAAGCATGGTCAAGAAGCACACCTTCCTCTTTCCTCAGGAAGTATGAATTTTGAACTCTGCCCAGTAAAGTCTCTTTCATCCGTGTTTTTATACTCATATTCTATCCAACAAAAGCACTGGGAACAGCTAGTGTGGAAGAAATAAAGAAATGAGCTGAAGCCAAGCAACTTACAGTTTCAACTTTGGCTGAATTTCTCTTCTTCTCCTCTCATTCTTCTCTATTCTATACATATCATTCATTTCCCCCAGGAAAAGGAACCAATTACTTAAAAATATCCAGAAGCTTGGAATACAAGAATTTAGATGACAAAGTTGTAACACTTCCTACTTCTCTCTACAGGTAAAGCTTTTCCCAAATTTTTCTGGTCTACAGCATAACAAGCCTGAGTTGAGACTGGAAAATGCACATTTGGGGCTGACCTAAGCATAAAGAAAAACTTCAGAGTTTAAACTTTAAAAGTTCATTTCATTATAACAATATAAATGTCCCAAAGATACCTGATACCCTAAGACTTTACCTTACTGCTATTCTCAGGACCCCATGACCTGGACAACCTACAAACACAAAGTTTAACAATGAGACACTAATAAGGTCTAACAATAAAGAAATGAAAAGCATTTTTCTTTTGCGTTCAGCTTTTTAAGATAGAGAAACTAAAATTAAGAATTTGAGGCAAATGGCTTACTTGGTTCTACATGATAATTAAATATGAAAAATTACACTTCATGCTGCAGAACACTACAAATTCTAACTACACCCATAAAACATTACAAGAGACCTTGGAAATCACCCATTCCAACCTGACCCATTTTACTCAATTTCCTCTTCTGTAAAATGAACTGGACTCAATTCTAAAGTGGCTTTAAACTCTAAAAAACTCTTAGATTCTATAACTGCACAGTAATAAAATTAAGACCATGACGAAGTTGCTTTAGTTTAACTTTTTGTAAGTATTTCTTTAGAAGATGAAATAGTACTAATCTTCATCTAGCCCTACATATTAACTAAGAAATTAATTACATAAAATTATGACAAATTGTATGCTTAATCTGTAAGTAACACAAAATGTATTCTCATTCAAATATTTGCCACATGGGAAGTATCCCAGAGTAAAATAATTTGGCCATGTTAAAACAATCTGTTCTCATTATAACACTGAGCTTCTACTCTCACCCCAGAAAAAGGTACCCATATTATCACATTAGGGAATTCACAGTTTTACCTTTTTAAATACTTCCCTGTGTTACACACAGGCACTCCTGGCAGGTAGGCAGAGAGAGACAAATTAAGCATTATAGCTTTTTTTCTGTGGCAACGTGAATGCAAAACAAAGTTATTTTGTCCTCTGCATTGCAGAGGAATAGTTCTTGCAACCAGTGAAGAAGCTAACACATCAGAAATGTTAAATGTCAAGAAGAGCTTCAGGTATTAGCCTGAATAAAAGATTTTACTTGTAAAATAGTTTAGAATGTTTTTATTTCAAAACATTTAACACCAATTCTGTACAAAAGCTGCACTGAAAATTCTAAGTAGAGGCACAGTGCAATGATCTAGAAAGGTTATCCTCACAATGACAGCAACCTTTTTTAGGAATAATATTAACCACAAAGATTTGAAATACATAAAGTCTAGGAAACAGTATAAAAAACAGTACACCTTTGGCTATCAGTTTTGGTCACATACTGATGCAAAGCTGTCAGACTATTTTGCTTTTTAAGCAAGTTAACACCGGTTAATCTTTCACCTATCTAAGTCACTAGAGTCTATAAATCTATTATATTCACAAGAAGTATAACAATGTTAAATGTCATCTACTAAAACATCCTTTATGCCACATCAAAACCGGTTACATTTTATATCAAATGAGCTCTCTTCAGTTGAAATTAAGACTTGGTTTCAAAGTATCATCTTGCATAGCCTAGGGCCCAGTTCTGCACCAATGAACTGATGAAGAAAACTAGGCAATTACTTAATTCCATATTACTTGTACTTTAATCAGTTAAAATATTTGTAAATGGAGTTTCACACTTGATTCTCTTTATCATAGCTGTATTTCTTTTCTTTGCTAAATATTCGTGTAGTCTTATAAGCCCAAATTTCAAAAACCACCAAGCCTTTTAGTTGCATTACATAATAGGATCATATTTCATCAATGTTAAACATGCATTCTCATTGAACAGATGCCTAGCTTTCCTCTAATGGCCAAATTATTAGAGAATGAACAGATAACTTTGTTTTTTAAAATGAAATACAATAAAATTATTTCAACCCTCTGTCTTAATCTAAGTGATACTACATATTAGTAATTTTTGTCAAGAGCTTAATTTTGGAATCCATGGGAAAAAGCATTTTGGTCCAGAAGGCTCCAGTAAGAATAGATAAAGATTGAAATAAAATTCAAATATAAGTTGCTAAATGGACTGAAGTAAAAAGAAATCCAGTTGTAAATAGTATCTTACTTAACTCCATAAGGGTTTCTAAAAAGGAATTCAAAACTGATTTGTAAAGCAAATCCTATTTTAGGTACATTAGAATGCTCACTCATATTGAAAAATGAATCACAGTTAAATCCTCTCATACAGTACATTATCTAGATATAGAAAGAATTTAAACTAAAAACCAGATGTGCTTAAATTAGGGAAAAATCCTAATGTCTTGGGTTTCTCAAAAAGTAAAATACATAATTTTAACAGCAATTAACCCACATCAGTACTACCAACATAACTATTTAACAAGTAGGCAGCTTAGTCTGTGGCTTATCAAAAAGCCTCACTTAACTGTAACTTCACCTTTTCATTGCTAACTAGTACCCAAAACACAAAGAAAAAAATGATACGAAATACATCTGTTACTTTGTGCAGTCTGTTAAAATCTCCATCATTACAAGACAATCTTTCAGTATTTACTAGCCCAGTCAATAATCTCTGTAATAAAAATTACATTATTATTCTCCTGTATAATTTGGGATAGGGGATGCCATAGTATAGTAACACACACCTATACATGTGAATGACCTGCCACGGTTCCAGACTCCATGGGGCTTATAAACTAGATTTCTACTTGTTTCACATATACCTGAACACCAGAATCTAACAGCCATCTCACGACTAAGCTGGCTGCTAACCAGCACCTGACTTTACTCCTTCGAAGAATCTGTAGTCATTAATATAAATGTCTATAATTAAAATATTACATCATTAATATTTATTTTGATCCCTGTCCTAGAAGAAAAGAGATTTCCTAGAAATTCTAAAAATCAAAGCATTCAAGCATAAACCAGATAGACAGGATGTTTACTGCATGAAGAGAATTTGAAAAGATACCTAAGTTAGTCTCAATTTGACATAGGGTAGTAAAAACTAAATCACATGGCAGACTCAGAAGATGCTGGCCTTGGACATGCTTACTCTATTCCATATTTTAATGTAGCTACTTTATACTTAAAACACTTTTGTTACTTTATTGATACAAATAAATTATTCCAATTACATATTATAAAACACATTTGTTCATTAAAATAAAGGAATATCAAAAAAGCTAATCTCAAAACCTTGAAATAAAGTCCATGAAATTTAAGGAAAATTCCCAACCTTCAACACTGGAGACAGAAAAGTATCAAATCTAAATGTTTGTTTTAAAACTCCCCCAAAATGTAAAATAAATCAATAAATAAGAAATTAAAATAATTAAGACCTAAACGTCACCAGTTTTCTTCAACTTATTTCCCATAGCCCAAATTTTAGCCAAATAGTTACTATCTCATTACCCTAAGTAACAGTTAGGTGGCTGGCTAAATAAACATCTTACAATGATTTCCTCAAAATCCAAGATGTTATAATAAACATGTTGTACTAAAGGCAGACAAGCAGAAGTTATCAAAGGAAAGTTGTATTTTACTTTTAAGGTAAAAGGAAAGTTAGCATAAAAGTCACAGATGTAGTTACCCCATTTTTTGTACTACTCATTTGTTTCCTCCTTTCCACATCTAATCTTACTCGTTTTAATTATTCACTCTACGGAGACCTTTTCTCTACACACACGCCCCTCTAAACAGAGTTGATACACTGTCCTACGCTGAAAGCAGAAAACAAAAGGCCGACTTGAAGGTACACCTCACAGTGTGACCTAGAATGGCCAAATACTGAATCCAAAAAAATTGTGGGTGTGGCTCGATTTTTTTTTGGAGGGGGGCGAGGGAGGCCAGTCGGGGCGGCTGCCTGGTCTCTGCCCTCCCCCTCTGCTTTCGCTTTGTGCTCACAATGCAGCTCCTGTACAGCGCTTCCCTCTCCCCGCAGCCGCCGCCATGTTAGACACTCTCTCCATGTGCCCAGAGACCCGGCGATCCCCAAGTCCAACCCAGACCCAGCCTCCAACGGATCTCAATCGCTGTAGTCCCCCTGCCCCTTTACAGTGGCCTAGGAACAAAAGTCGCTGCAGAAAATCCCCTCGCGATTGAGCTGAGCATGAGGCTGGGGGTGGGGGACGCCTAGACAATTGAAACAAAGAGGGAAACGTGGGGGAGCCCATCGGCTGGGGATTGGGGGGGTTAGCAAATCCAAGACCCGCTCCATATGGGCCTGAAGGAAAGGCAGCTCTCGTTTAAGATTCTAAATACACTTCTCTCCCAAGGAGGAAGAGGGGACACTCAACAGGCCTCGAGTACACAGTAACGGAGGGGACAAACCCCAGGGATACAGGACACCGGCCGCCCCAACTCCACGCGGCAGTCAGTTGAGCCCTGAGCCCCCCCACCCCACAGGGAACTCTTCATTTCTTCTCCGCCGGCCCCCATCAAAGAAATCGGGCCTCGGTGACGGAGAGAAGGGCACCACACAGTTAAGTCCTGGCGATAGGCCCCCACCCTTACACATCCCATTCCCAAAGATGAAAAAGGCAGTCCCACAGCAGGGTGAGAGTAATAAAGAGGCTTGGGGGCAGCGCCGCGTCCGGGTCAGGTGACAAGCGCCTCCTCTGGGAACCCGTTTTCTGGGCACGAAGAGCCCGTTTACCGTGGAGACGGGGCGTGGGGGCTCCGGGGTGGGTGGAGGGGAAGCAGGACCTACTAAAGCACCGGAGATGGAAAGAGGTGAAGACTACAGCGATCAGGGTCGGAGGGGGCGCTGAGACCCGCCGCAGCAAACCCTCCCTTCCCCGCCAACTCCTGGCACCTTTTTCTTCTCCAGGTTCCGAAGTTTCTTGTCGATCACCCCGAGAATCTGCTTCATGGCCTCGGTCTGGACGGCACCGGTGCCGGTTGCGGGGTGCTGAGAAGCCGGGGCAGCTGCCCCGGCCCCCGCCGCCGCCTCGCTCCCGGAGGAACCCGACGGCGGTGGCGGTCCGGACGACTTGCTGCCGCTTCCGCTGTGGCTGGTGGCCGAGGGCATCTTTAGACCGTAAGGGGAGAGAAGAAAAAGCGGGAGGAAGGACAAGAGCGGCGAGTCAGGAGATGGACGGGGCGAGACGCGGGACAAAACGCGCAGCGGGCGGGAGCCTGCGCGAGCGGGTGGGGGAGGAGGCCGGTGCGCGCCTCGGGGGCAGGAAGAGTGCGCGGGCGCGCGCGCGACCCGCCAGCTGGGCGCCCCGTCGGGCCCCGCGCCGCCCCCCGGCTCGCCCCTCCCCCGCGCGAGCCGCTGGCCCTGCCAGTCCGCCCGCCCCGGGGCACCGAGGCTCGCGCCGGGGGCGGGGCCTCGCAGTGCCAGCCGCCAACGGCAGGGCAACGGTCCCCACCGGGTTGGGCCTGGCCTCTCCGCCTTCCGAGGGAGGGGAGAGCGAGGTCGGGGCTTAGGGGTAGAGATGGGGTGAAGGGCACTGGAATGACCGGGGGGAGGGGGTGGGGGGACTTGTGGAGCGAGCCCCTCGCGAAGCTCCAGGCGATGCGGAGGTAAAGGACACTCGGGCGCAGCGGCCCTCTTCCCCTTCAGCGCCTCGGACCGGGGTGGCGCTCACCGTGCGCGCGCGGAGGCCGCTGGAGATCCCGAGTAGGCAGCTGAGGGGCAAGGGTGGCGGTGCGTTCCGGGCAGTGTCGTGCGCTCTGTGGGCGCAGGCCGCTTCGCCCTGTCCCTGCTGCACCGAGAGCCGCTCCTAGTGAGGCGAGAGCCGGGAGCGGGAGGGACTTAGCCAGCCAGCCCTCTGGGGCGCGGGGGGGCGGGAGAAGTGGGGAGCCGGGGCCTTCGCGGCCGCTCGGGCTGCCCGACGCGAACGCCTGCCCGGAAGGGCCCGCCCGCTCGGCTACCCGCCGGGCCCCAGCCCCTGTGCTGGGGCGCGGCCGCTCGTCTCAGGTCGGGACGGCCCCGGGGTGGCCAAAGGAACGGTTCCTTGAGTTTCGAGCGAAATCGAAGTTAGGGTCCTTCCGGCAAAGTCGCTTGACGTCCAAACGGGGACAATAGGTGTCAAGCGGCTGGCTCCGGAGCTGGCGACTGCCCTATGAAGAGCCCTTATTTGGTGGGGGCGGGGGATGGGGGCAAAGGTTTCTGCAACTAAGGGGTGCGTGGGGCGGCTGGTGCAATCCCAGCTTCTAGAATTCCTTCTGTATGCAGTGAAAGCCAATTCCCACCGTCTAAAAGGTCTTTTGAAAAAAGACAACTCGCCGCTGCCCCACGAAACAATCACCTAGTAACCTAGGAGTTCTCTGTAGAACGCGTCGGGAATGGGCACGGTTGGGTGGCTATTTAAGTCCTAAAACCCTGGAATCACCTTAAAAATTACCTTCACTTACTCTAAGATGTCACGTATCCAATAGGCCTGAGTATTAGAAATTATTAGACTTTTTTCCCTTTTGTTTTGGATTTATCTAAAACTTTAAAGAGAATGTTGAATGAAATACAAAGAAAAAAATTTTTTTTCTCCAAGAGAATTATTCCAGCCTTGGGGTGGGGCGAGAATGTGGACAGTGAGCAGAAAAATGAGAAACCGAGTGCTGGAAGGAAATGTATTAAAAGGAATATAATCAGTGGAAAATTCAGTAACAATGTTGTATGACAACAGTAGATGACCAATTTATAATTGAAATTTTATGAAAAAGGTATTTGGAAGAGGATTCTACCCAACCCACTGTTCCCTGGGGAATAAAATGAGTAATACTGGCTGGCAACAGTGCATCCTGAGGGAGCCTGGAGAATCAACAGCAGCCTCCGGCCTCAGGATATTCCGGTTAGCTGCAAAATGTGTTATATATTCATTCAAATATTTATTGAGCACTTACTGTGTGCTAGGAACTCTTCAGTGCTAGGGATTATGAACAATACAAAAATCTCAGTCTACATGGAACTTACATTCTAGGTAGGGGGAAGACAAGTAAATACATGTCAGATAGTGAAGTGGTGGAGAAAGAAAAAACAAACAGGGTGGTCAACAAACGTCTTACTGAGTGAGACTTTTGAGCCAGTACTGAAGAAAGTGAGGAAGAAGGCCAAGCAGTTACCTTGGAGGAAGAATCTCTGGATAAAGAAAATACCAATCTGAGATGGAGTTTGGTAGGTTCTAGGAACAGCAAGGAGGCCACAATGGCTACAGCAGAGAGTAAGTGTGAAATCAAAGACATAAATGGGGCTGGTCTTGCGGGGCCTGAGAGACAATGGTAAGAACTTTGGCTTTTGCTGAGTAAAACAGGAAATCAGTTTCAGGCTCAGAAGGGTGCCATGATCAACCTATGTTTTAAATCACTCTTGCTGCTGTATAAAGAATTTACAGTAAGTGTGCATTGGAGGTAGGAGGGTGGAGTGAGAGCAAAAGCTGGTAGATCAGTTAGGATATTGAAATAATCCATCACAGACATGGTGGTAGCCAGGGGCAGGATGTAACTGTGCAGGTGGTGAAAAGTGGTTGGATTATTTATGTATTGTGATAGTGGAACCAATAGGATTTGCTAGTCAGTTATATGTCAGGGTAAGAGAAGTCAAAGTTGACCTAAGGTTATTCAAGGTTTAAGCACCTAAACTATGGTTAGCACTATACTAAACAATTGTGCTAGGCCTAGAGGCTAGAAAGGAAGATTATAATCCTTTAGCTCCTTGCAACTCAAAGTACATTCAGCCCAGCCACTATCACTACCATCTCAGACCCAAACCCAGACTGGCTAAATTAATGTGCATTTTAACAAGATCTTCAGGAAATTTGTATGTACATTAAAGTTTGAAAAAAACCATGGCTTTCTACCTTAGAACCTGACCAATGTCTTTGAGATCAGACATGAGATACTTTGATGGGAAAATTTTCCCCAGACCTGCAGAATCAGAAACTTCTGAGACAGCACCCAGCAATTTGTGCTTTAACAAGCCCTCTGGGTAATTCTGATGATGCTAAAATATGAGAACCAAAGACTTAGAGACCTGTAATGATTCAGGTTTAAGTTAAAGAGGGTTCATGATAAGGTGTGCCAAAGAAAGACCCCTTCTTCCTTTCCTTACCATGCTACCGAGTACCAGTTACCCAACATAAAGACTCATGGTCAGCTAAATTAGGCTTTTTTCAAGGATAAAGGAAATCAGATTGTTGAGAGGGAACAAGATAGATGACTCTAGGCAGGTAAGAAAGATTCTCACTTGAGAGTCCATCTCACAGCCCAAAGTATATCAAGACAGTAGGGTATGCAAACCCTAAAATACTATCACCTCCTTTACAGAAAAAGTTTGCCAATTCCTGGCTTAAAACAACAAATGGTACACATCCATCACAGTTCAGCAGACGGCTCTGCTCATAGTGGTTACTCAGTAGACTCAGTCTGATGGAGAAGCCATATCTCAAGTGTTGCTGATCACTGTACCATAAGGAAAGAGAACTCAGTAATATCTCGAGTAGTCAATTAAATGCTCCAGACAGACATGCATCATGTCTGCTTAAACTCTTTGGCCAGAAAGAGTCAAATGACCCAATCCAACCATAAGGGTATCAAGAGATGATATCAGATTCCTGGTAGGAAACAGGCGAACCAGAAATATTTGGTGAACATATGTAGCTGGTCATGCTCTCACTTCCTATAGTACATCATCCCAACCCATTTCCTTAGTGGTCTGACATTCTTGCAATTGTCTGTTCAGATCAGCAAGTCCAGGAAAACCAATAAATTTAAGGCAAAGCTGTATCTTAAGGCTGACTTCCTGCCCAGTCCAATGCCAAGGTCTCAGTAAACCAAATTTGTCAATTTCCTTCTTGGTAGAAAGAGGATTGAGGCTATGTTTATGTGAATTTTAAATACTTTGCTGTGGGTTTTTTTTAACCTTTTTTCTTAGTCCAGAGCCATGCAGTAGCTTCATTGTATCATTGAAGAAATAGAAAAGCTAAAGGATTTTCCCAGCAAACCAGTAGGAGGGTAGAATATGTTTGTAAATAGTTTATAAATACAAAAACTTTGGTATTGAAGTTATGCACAATATTAATATATGTTAATAACACAAATCTTTCAAGCTAACATTCACTTCTTTAATTCATTAGACCACAGTACTCTGAAGTCTCTACAGTCAAGTAAGTGAATAATTGAACTACTTATCCCAATCATTTTAGCAAAATAGTTCAATTGCTTCAACTTGAATCACCTGGTAAGCTAATGCCCTGTTTATTTGCAGCAAAAGAGGGGAACTTTCATCTGAATTACATGAACTGTATCTTTGCTTCAGGTTGACAGTGAGAATCCTGACCGAAGTGTCAACTACACTGCTCACTCAGCTAAGGCTCTGTCTCTTAAATTTGTTTTTCAGTCATTTTGCTGCAAGTCAGCAGTAGACATTTCTATCATAATTTTTCCAGTACAGCTTTTTTTGTGATAATTCGATCACTGTAATCATTGATCTATATGTATATAAGCCACCACTAAATTCTGAACTTTTCAAAGGAAGAAGAGTCGTTTTGTTTTTTCATCTCTGTATGCTCATAAATAGCATGCCAGGCACAAAATATTGCCTACTGTATTAACATATCAATGCAGTTTTAATATTACAATTGGTTCATATTGTCTCTTTACTTTCTTACAATGTGGTCATCAACTGAGTAACATTCTTTTCCACTTACTTTTTCTTATGTCCACCTTTTTTTAATTGTAATAATATGCTTAGAAATAGAACTTCATGTTTTATAGAGGTAGACTACGTTCAAAATAGTTTTTTCAGATTTCACAAAATACTGTTTTTTCTTATCGAACACTCTTAGAAGCTACAGTCTACATTCAACAAAAAAGCAAAAATACTTTGGCCACAGACACTAAAATGTTCCACATAGTTATTTATGTGAATTATATATTCTTTTAACTTCATGTTTCTATTTCAGTGGTTTTCAACCTGTGGCAATTTTGCCCCTCAGTGACATTTGGCAATGTCTGAAAGTACTTAGTTGTCACAACTTGAAGGGGCGATGCTAATTGCATCCAGTAGGTAGAGGCCAAGGATCCTTCTAAACATCCATGCTGCACAGAACACAGAATTATTCAGGCCAAATATCAATAATGCTGAGGTTGGGAAACCCTGTTCTATTTTATGAGACCAAAATCAGTCACTTGTTGTAGTACTTTACAAGTAAAAATACTGAGATGACACTGGCAAAAATAAATAAATAAATAAATAAACAAAAAACGCCTTTAGAAAGAAAGTCTGAAAGCACATAAAAGTGAAATATGAACAGATCATCAGCTTGCATCTTGGCAACTGATGCATAATCATGGTCTTTTTCAGGCAATTAGTATTCTATATATCATTTCTCCCACTAATATGTACAACCTATTGTGAACAATAATTTGAGAAAAATAACTTTCTTCAAGGTGACAACTAACTGCTCCACAAACTTTAGAAGGAATAAAACCTTATGTATCTCATATCTCAATACAGTTACATACTAGGAGAATGTAAGTGTAAAAGTAATTGGATTATTCAAAATTGTTCCTACAACTGGTCTGGATACGTACTATTTCAAGAATAAGTTTCACAACTAAGGGCACAACTCCCTCTACGTTAATGGTTTACCCTTCAGGTGTTAATAATATTTCTTTTTCTTGAGAGTCTAAGAACTTGATTTAAGGGTCTTCAAGAAGGGTGTGGTGGCTTGTGCCTGTAGTCCCATCTACTGGGGAGGCTGAGGTGGGAGAATTGCTGGAGGCTAGAAGTTGAAGAGCAGCTTGGGCAACATAGTGAGAACTCCATCTCTAAAAATATAAAAATAATAATAATAATAATAATAAAATGTCTCCTAATCACTAAATCACTAGAAACAGGAAAAATGTCACAGAAAGATATAGGTCCTGTGTTTTGGGTTTTTTGTTTGTTTGTTTTTCTTGTATAGATTTCCAGTGGATGTAGAATTTGCAGTGGGGGAGGTGTATAAGCCCCACCCCATCCCAATTCTCATCTTTGATGCAGTGTTTCCCAAAGAGGGCAAGGACCACCAATTTCAAAATCACCTAGGGTTCTTGTTAAAGTGAAATTCCTGGTCTCCACCCCAGACATTGAATCTACATCCCAGAATCTGAGACCTCGGAGTATCCATTTAAAGAATCAAACTCCACTTTGCACATTCAAGTCTGTGAATCTCTGTTCTGTAGAAGTAGAGTGTATCTGCAACCAGCCTGTTGAATAAAAAAAATAAAAAGAAGTAGAGTGTACGTGCTACTCATTTGCACAAAAATAAGTGCCAAAAATATTCAAACAAAAATTCTTCTTTTCATGGTATCCTCCTATCTTTCTTCCCAGGGAGTGCTATGAGACTCTCTAAAGTAGGGCGCGTTGACAATCGCCAGATAGGTGGAAAAGGACAGGAAACTTGGGTTGCTGATTTAGGAAGAAACAAACAGATTCCAAGATGGGAGAGAGAATGTTGAGAGAAATATGCTGAGAAAAGAATCCAGGGAGAATGGTGCATGGAATGTTAGGGTGACTAAGGGAAATGAAGGATGACTCAGCAAGTCTGCAGCACCTACCAATGTACAGTATATTATACATGAAAAGCTGATGACCAAGAATTAGAGCAGTCGTGTCAAAACTTGAGCGAGCTTCAGAATCACCTGGATTGCTGCCAAAGCGCCGCTAGCTGGGTCCTGCCCGCTTCGTGTCAGATTGAGTAGATCTGGGGTGTGGCCAATAATTTGCATTTCTAACAAGTCCTCCAGTGATGCCAATACTGCCGGTCTGGGGACCACATTTTGAGAACCAGAGAATTAGAGAAATGTAAAGAAAAGTTTTTGAAACTATTTGGGCAAGGAAAAAAACTAAGGGTAAGAAGAAATTTTAAAAAGTAATCAAAGGTGACAGTAATATACTATAATATGTTTTCTGCTGCTACTTTTTGTTTTGATTTTCCTCTTAAAGAGGGCAGAAGAGAAAAAATAGAAGAGGATATTGGACAGGCTAGTCATACTCCTTCCAGACTTTGCTTACAGAGGACGATGAAAGAAGAAAGCAGCAACCTTTTCTCTAGGTCCCTGTTGTCTAAACCCAAGGACTGGGGCAGCCCTGAACTAACTGCACGATCCTACTCCTTGGTGTTCTTTGGAGCTAGAGCTGGCGAGGCCTCTTTCCCATGAATACTACGCTAACATCCGCCTAAAGAAGGAAGAGTACAGTTCTTTACGATAATCCGAGCGGGTTTGATGAGAAAAAAAGAAGTGATAATGTGACAAGGAATATGTTTGTGCAGCCTATTTACAGAAAAAATATATAAATCATAATTTTTTTTAAACCCTAGCTTTCTATACTGTACTTTCTTTCTTTCTTTCTTTCTTTTTTCTTTTTTGAGAATGGGTCTCGCTCTGTTGCCCAGGCTAGAGTGTAGTGGCATCATCATAGCTCACTGCAACCTCAAACTCCTGGGCTCAAGTGATCCTTCTACCTCAACCTTCTCAGTAGCTGGGACTAAAGGCACGTGCCACCACAACTGGCTAATTTTTTTTTTTTTTGGTAGATATTTAGTCTCCCTATGTTTCATAGGCTAGTGTCAAACTCCTGGCCTCAAGCGACCTTCCCACCTCGGCCTCCCAAAGTGTTAGGATTACAGACATGAGACATCAGCTGGCAATGCCTTATATTTTTTTTTTCAACTGCAAGAATAATAAAAGTTAATTGCGAATAATTTAGATAAGAAGTAAGCTATGCAAAAAAGTAAAACTTAACAGTTCAGTATGTTGTACAACTGTTTTATTGGTATCTAATTTATATATCATAAAATTCATCCATTTAAAGTGTACAATTCGGTGGTTTTAGTATATTTGGAGTCACGCAGCTATTGCCATTATTTAATTCTCAGACATTTTTATCATCCCCAAAAGTAACATGTACCCCATAAGCAGTCATTTCCATTTACCTCTTCCCCAGCCCCTGGCTACCAGTAATCTAGTTTCTGTCTGTATAGATTTGCCTGTTCTGGACCTTTTACATAGATAGAACCATATAATATGTGGCCTCGTGTGTCTGGTTTCTTTCACTTAGCATAGTATTGTCAAGATTCATCCATGTTGTAGCATGTATTTCATTCCTTTTTATGGCTGAATAATATTCCATTGCGATGTGTGTTCATCCATTCATCAGCTGATAGACATTTGGGTTGTTTCCACTTTTTGGTGGTTATGAATAACACTACTGTGAACATTCACATACAAGTTTTTTGTGTGAACATGTTTTCAATCATTAGATACAGACCTAGAATAGAATTGCTGAGTCATATGCCAACACTATGTTTAATGTTTTGAGCCATTTTCAATGTGTTTTCCAAAGTGACTGCACCATTTTACATTCCTACCAGCCATGTATGAGGGTTCCAGTTTCTTCATATGTTCATCAACACTTGTTATTGTTAGGTCCAGAGCCAAGAAAGAGAGACACACGAAGCCTCATGTGTAGCAAAATGCTGTTCACTTTGAGCATCTGGGTGCAGATGGGTGGAGGCGAAAAGCGTCCACCCCAAGGGAGGGGAAAGCCTTGGGTTTTATAGAGGTTTTTTCGGGGGGAGTGAGTAACACTTGCAGAGATAGGGGAGGGGGCAACTTCGTCCTTATCAGGGGGAATAAGAATACTGGCGTCACTACAGCCATCTGTGGTCGAAGTTAGATTTATAACCTTGGACTCTCCAGAATCCTGCGGCTTTTCTTTCACAGATTTTATGATTACTAAGTATTACCTCCTATACATACTTTTCGGGTTCCTATCCTAAGCCAGCCTAACAATTATTACCCATATTTTTTTATTACAGCTGTGCTAGTGAATGCATCTCAATGAGAAGCAATATCTCATTGTGGTTTTTTTTTTTTGAGACAGAGTCTTGCTCTGTTGCCCAGACTAGAGTGCCGTGGCGTCAGCCTAGCTCACAACAACCTCAAACTCCTGGGTTCAAGCGATCCTCCTGCCTCAGCCTCCCGAGTAGCTGGGACTACAGGCATGCGCCACCATGCCTGGCTAATTTTTCTTTCTACTTTTTAGTAGAGACGGGGTCTTGCTCTTGCTCAGGCTGGTCTCGAACTCCTGACCTTGAGTGATCCACCCGCCTCGGTTTCCCAGAGTGCTAGGATTACAGGCGTGAGCCACCACGCCCGGCCCTCATTGTGATTTTGATGTGTATTATTAGATATTTTAAAACAAGAATTAGATTCTTCCCTTCTTTGTGTGCTTTAAATACAATTTTGCTAGAAAGCAAGGGAAATAGAATCGTATTTCAAGAACTCTTTTAACTTTATGATTAGGATTGTGACAGCTCTGAGGTCTACCTTGCCAGTCAATGCTGTGAAGTACCTAGCTGATGAGGCTTTGGGAAGAAAGTACCAGAAGAGTAATACTAGCAGTGGATGAAGACTCAAACATGTCTAATGATTAGAACTTGACTTTTTTTTTTTTTTTTTTGAGATGGAGTCTTACTCTGTCACCCAGGCTAGAGTGCCATGGCGTCAGCCTAACTCATAGCAACCTTAGACTCCTGGGCTCAAGTGATTCTCCTGCCTAAGCCTCCCAAATAGCTGGAACTACAGGGGGACGACACTGTGCCTGGCTAATTTTTCTATTTTTAGTCTCGCTTTTGCTCAGGCTGATGTGCAACTCCTGACCTCAAGCAATCCTCCCACCTAGGCCTCCCAGAGTGCTAGGATTACAAGTGTGAGCCACTTCTCTTGGCCTGAACTCAACTTAAATTTAGACAAGACCATAGGTAGTTACCTGAAAAGCTTGACTTTAGCATTAGGAAGACTTCTCAGCCCCTCATTATTTCTGCAACAATTTGTTCATTCAACAAACACTCAGCACCTTGTGTATGCCAGGTACTGTACATGTTGATTCATATGCTGAATAAGACATAATCCCATGCCTCAAGGAAATCGATATTGAGAAAGGTAGACAGATATATAAAGAAACAAAGCATACCTCAGGGAGGTACCACTACACAGTCACCAAAGTGGCTACAATTTAAAAATGGAGATGGATAAGAAATGGCGAGAACATAGAGCTAGAATTCTCGTACACTACTGATGGCAGTGTAAACTGACCCAACCATTTCAGAACAGTGTTTGACAGTATCTCCTAAAGCTGAATATTCACATACCCTATAACTCAGAAATTCCACTTTTAGGTATATACTTAATAGAAATGCATATATATGGCCATTGAAAGACACGTACCAGGATATTCATAGCAGCATTGTTCTTAGTACCAAAAGTGGAAACAACTCAAATGTCCATCAGTAGTAGAAAAGGATAAAAAAAATGGTATATTCCTTGAACAGAATACCATATAGCAGTGAAAATGAACAAACCATTGCTACTAGCAACAATGTGGATAAATCTAACACACATAATGTTGAATCAAAGAAGCTAGCCACAAAAGAGTGTGGAACAATAAAAAGTAAACTAATCTATGGTAAAATAAATCAGAAGAGTGGTTACCTTAAGGGTCAGGTAATGACTGGGAAGAAGCACAAAAGAGGCTTTTGGGATTTTGGCAATATTCTGTCCCTTGATCAGAGTAGAAGTTACACAGTTGTGTTCACTTTGTAAAACTCATTGAGCTATATAATACCTTTACACTTTGTACACTTCTATAGGTATGTTATACTTCGATAAAAATGCTTAAAATATTTCAGGTTTTTATGGGTAAAAATGTGGGCAAAAGCAGAAGCCTATGTAAGGAACAGAGGTGACACATAAGTGGGAGTAGTTAACTCTTTATGGGAGGCAACCAGAAAAGGCTCTCTGAAAATGCTGCTGGAGCTGGATTTGGAAAGATAATTTCAACAAGCTGAAAAAAGTGGGTAGAGGAAGAGGAAAGGCATTGCAGGCAGAGGGAACAGCATTCTCAAAAGCACATGGAGGCATAAACTCGCACAGTGTGGTTTAGGGAATCGCGAGCAGTTCCATATTGTTTGGCGTATTAATTGGGGAGGGATGGCAGGAGGGAGCTGCAGATGATAAGACTGGCCAGGTAAGCAGTGACCAGATCATGAAAGTCCCTTCCATCCTAGCTACACAGCCTGAACTTGAACCGAAAGTCTCTTAAACTCCTGGCTCATAGTCCTCGGATTGAGTCCTGTCTTTGCAATAGAAAATGGAAATTAATTAAACAGCTTCGAAAAGAACAGTGGCAGGATCAGATTTATGATTTAGAAAGACCAATGGATGCAATATGGAGGTTGGATTGGAAGCTGAGTCAGGGTGACCTGTCAAAACAGATTAAAATGGTAAAAGATGGACATAGAGTATAGAATGATAAACATTGGAAACTTGGAAGGGTAAGAGGGTGGGAGGGAGGTGGGTGATGAGAAATTACTTAATGGGTATAATGTACATTATTCAGTGATCGATACATCAAAAGTCCAAATTTCACCACTACACAACATATTTATGTAACAAACATAATTAAGTAACAAAATTGTATTAAGTAACAAACATAATTAAGTAACAAACATATTTAAGTAACAAAATTGCACTTGTACCCCCTAAATTTATACAAATAATAAATAAATAAATAAAATGGTAAAAAGCATAGGTAAGGGATTAAACTCAGACAGTGTCAGAGTTTGATTCTAAGGATATTCATAGATAGAGTCATCAAGGATTGGTAGCTAATTAGATGTGAGGGGTTGAAGAAGAAGGTGGCTTCTGAGATTCTGTGTGTGTCTAGCTTGAGTTATTAATAGTAGTCAGGGCACTTACCAAAGACAGAAACTAGAGAGTGTCAGGGACATTTTGGTTAAAAATGAACTAAGACAAAGATACTTCTTGGAAAGAAGTAGACCACACTCTAACTCCATAGACTTCAAGTGCATCCTGATTGGTGTTTGGGCCCAGAATGCTGGCCTTCTGTGGCACCATTTGCATTTGGGCCTTGCCTACTGCTAGAGTAGCCTAAGGCAGAAACAACTCAATTTACATGCACCAACTCACAAAGCCATTAAGGCTTTGCTTTGGGGAGTAAAAGCAGATTCTGCTGCCCTCCCCCCCCCAGAACTCCTTATCCCTGTGTAGCAACTAGAAGAGCTGTAAAAGGGAAGAGATTGAACATTTGGGTCCTAGGCCTACCATGGCATTGAGCCACCATAGGGGAATGTAACTCTTTGAAAGAAATATTTTTTTTTTCCTACTTCTGTAACTGAAACATTGTTGGGCCCCTAAATTATCAAAACATTTTCTTTTACTTACTAATGATTACTCTGGGCTATTTGGTGGACATTTGTGCCTGGTCATAGCAGACCATAACAGCAATGGTTAAGGACTACACAAGGACAGAAAAACACATAGAATCTGGTATTTTACTGACAGTCACCGCAGGCAAAAAGAATATGAGCACATTTTCCAGTTCCATTTATTAAGACAATCTGAACCTTTGGAATTTGAAGTTATCACACAAGGGAGACAAGTTGAAGGCTCCAAGTCATCTGATTTCAACATTGAGAGGAATGTGACCTCATTTTGAACCCCAGGAGAGTGAAACAGGATATATTGGTCTAATCGGATTTACATTTTTAAAAGATCACTCTGGCTGCTTTACAGAAAATGGATTGGAGAGAGGCAAATCTGGATGCAGGAACACAAGAGGCCACTATAATCATAGAGGTGATGGTGACTTGAGCCAGGGACTGGCGGGGGATATGGAGAGATTTCAATGGATTTAACATGTATACATACATTTTAGAGGGAGAATAATCAGAACGTGGTGATTGCATGCATGTGAGAGGATGGTGAGGGAGAGAGAGGAGTCACCAATGACTCTTAGATTTCTAATTTGTGCATCTGGGTGGATGGTTGAACTATCCATCCTTCTGAACCAGATGGGTAGCTAGGAGATGGAAAGTTCAATTTTATACAGGTTAAGTTTGTAGGGGTTATGAGACATCCAAATGAATTTGCTAAGCAGACATTTGCATCAGGCCTGGAGTTCAGAGGTGAAGCCTTGGTTAAACATTTCAATGTGGGATTCATTCACATATTGATAGTAATTAAAACCATGAGGTAAGAATAAGTGAGGTCTATCGAGATAGTAAAGAGAAGAGGACCTAGGACAGTGCCAACTTTTAAAGATTATATGGATGGGGAAAGTCAGTGTAGGAAACTAAGAAGTGCAGGGGAAAAAACTGGGAGAGTATGGCATCACAGAAATCAAAGGAAGAGGCTGGGCACAGTGGCTCACGCCTATAATCCTAACACTTTGGGAGGCCTAGGTGGGAGGATCGCTTGAGGCCAGGGGATCAAGTCCAGCCTGTGCACAAGCGAGAGCCCATCTCTACAAAAAAAAGAAAAGAAAAAGAAAAAATTAGCCGGATGTGCTGGCACACACCTGTAGTCCCAGCTACTTGGGAGGCTAAGGCAGGAGGATCACTTGAGCCCACGAGTTTGAGGTTAAGGTGAGCTATGATGATGCCACTGCACTCTAGCCCCTGCAACAGAGCAAGACCCTATCTCAAAAAAAAAAAAAAAAAAAAAAAAAAAGAAAAAGAAAAGAAAGATACAAAGGAAGAGACTTTCAAAGAGTTGCCTATGTTAAATGATTCTGAATTAGTCAAGATGGAGACTGGAAAATCTGCTGATTTTTACTGGGGTGAGTTATACTAAAAATATTTAACAACCAATATGGCTTTTCTACACAGTAGCCAGAGTGTTCTTTTGAAAGGAAAGTCAGACCATTCAAATCAGCTGCTTAAAACTCTTCAATGGCTTTTCATAGCCCTTGGAACAAAGTCCCAAGTGTAAGGTGCAGATCCTGGAATCTGAAGGCCCAAGAACCAGGTGCTCTGATATCTGAAGGCAGGAACGATGGATGTCTTAGCTCAAGAAGAGAGAAAGAGAGAGAATTAAGAATTTGCCCCTCCTCCACCTTTTTGTTCTATTTGGGCCCTCAAAGGATTGGAGGATACCCACCCACATTGATGAGGGCAGATCTTCTTTCCATACTCAGTCTTCTGATTCAAATGCTAATCACCTCCAGGAACACCCTGATAGACACACCCAGAAATAATGTCTTACTAGCTATCTGGGCATCCCTTAGCACCGTTAAGTTGACACATAAAATTAACCATCACAGGACATGAGCCTCAAAGGAGCAGGAGTTTTGACAAGATGGTGGGGAAAAATTAATGGTCTAGAAATAGTGATGGAGAGAAAGGAAGACAAGGACTTGTCCTGCGGTAGATAAATACGAGCACAGATCACCACCACAGAGGGCTGCTCTGGAAGAGATCAGGTTTCGGTGAATGCAGGGAGGTATGGAGAACATTCCTGGAAGATATGCAGGATACAGGGGAATTTGTAGATCACAGAGTAGCTGCCCCAGAGGTACCTTGGAGAGCTAGGAGTGGGGGGTGCATTAGAACAGTGAGGAGCTAAGTCAGGAACAAGGAAAAATGGAGTGTTGTGGGGATGATGGTGTAGTTGTAGTCATTCTTAAACTTTAATGTCCATCAGCATCATAGGGAGGGCTTGTTAAAACACAGATTGCCAGGCCCCAGCCCCGGAGTTTCTGATTGAGTATATCTGGGGTGGGGCCTGAGAATAGGCATTACAAATTCCCAAGTGATATGGATGCTGCTGGTCAAAGAACCACACTTTCAGACCACTGACATAATGCAAGACCAGTGACTAATGTGGCAATGAAAACAGGGATGAAAGGACAGAGTGGATTAGTCCCAACCATCTTCTGAAGGATGTCGGGCCCTGGGCTAATGGATAGAGAGGGCCTGGCTCCATTCATTGTAGGTAATATCAACTTGACATCAGTGGCTTCTGTTCATTAAGCTGGGGGCAATTTGAGGGTTTAGTCCTAAATCTTTAGTATTATGTGTCAGCTTGGTCCCAGGGAATATACCAGGGGGCCCAGAAATCTTTGCTATGGGGCATCCCTTTCAGGAGCTAGCACAGAGCATTGCTACTTTGTGAATTGGAGGATGTTTACATTGAGTACGGTGGATTTCGAAGCCAGGCTAAAGCTGCATCCCAGTTGGATTGTCAGTGCTTCGATTGTGAAGTCTCAAAAGTGATATAATCAGGTGTCTAGCTCCACTGATAAGTAGCGATGGTGATTGAAGCAACCAAAAACTGCCAAGCATAGACAACTTGATCAGAACAATGATGTAGAGCTGCCGGTAACTCTTAGGTCTCAGACTTCACAAGCTGGATTATATATTAATAAATGAAGTCGCAGCTATTCCAATAGCCCTCATCTTGATGCTCAAAGACCATACTGGATTGACCAGCAGGGATTCCAATCATTTCCAGGGTTTTCCCTGAAAATATTTGGAAAGGGCTTGTAGAACTGAAATTTGGGATACTCTTACAAGAATGACCTCATCGATACTTGGCTTGAATGTTGAGAAAGCTCCAAACGCTGACTTAGTTGATTTGGAGGTGGTACGGTATCTCTCAGATTGCCCTCTTCCCTAACATTTGTGAAATTCCCAGGGAAGATGACATGTGTCCACGAATCACTCCTGGCCATCATTTGCTGCTAGCCTGCTAGTGGAGGGACAAGTCACATGTGTCCTTTCAGACAGAAACACCAGAGTGTGAGTCAGGATAATGCTGGAGATTCCATCTTTACAGAATGCAGAAACTACAGCAGGGAAAGGAGTGACTTTGAGTCAGAGCACAACCAACTCCCTGGGGATTGCAGGTGGAATTCTCCCTCTGGTGCCAGTGCCCTAAAGGGGTACAAAGAACTCTATAGGGTCTTCGGAGGAGACTAATTACCTACCCAAAGGTGAGACTAATTTAACCTATTACCCCCTCCATGAAAAGAGAAAAACTAACCTCACTTCTGTTACTTCTGAAGATGAAAGTAGATTTTTTTATTAGGTCCTCCCCTTTAATTGACTGTGGGAAGGAAGAGGGGCCACCCATAATTACCTGTGTGCATCTGTGCTCCAGGCTAGGGCAGAGTGAGCCCTTACAGAGCCAGAGACCTACCAGGACATGAAATATCTGTTTGGTAAGTCCTTAGAAGTAAGTCCTTAAAAGTGTAGTGCCATGTACCCTCTGGGCATGCTAAAGTTAACTGGAAATTAGGGCAAGTAAGCACAGCTTGGCAGCGGAATTTGAATATGCTCCCAGAGGTTCTCCACTGTGGGGTTTAGGGATTGGGCATCCATTCATTCAAATAAATATTTATGGGCACACCTCAGAATCACCAGGGGCACTTTCTTCCCAAAATACACACATATCTTTATAAGTTTGCTTTGCACAGTCCTTCAGGGGCTATTTATTTCTTCCTACATACTCTGCCTGAGATTTAGGTAACATAAAACAGATGAGTGATGGTACCTATATAGGGCTACCTTAGTCAAAATGGATTATTTTTCCCAAGTCCCAAGTAACCTATTCTACAAAAAAAAAAAAAAAAATCCTCAATAACTTTTCTGCAAAATCACTAATGAACCAATTGCCAAATTTAGAGAAAAAAATTAAAGAAATAAACCCTAGTAAAATCAAGTACTTTCTTATAATTTTTTTAAAAAATCTAGTGTTAAGTACTGCTGATATAATTCTGATTGAAAAGCCTAAGTAAAAATAATTATGGCTACCATTAATTGACCATCTACTAAGTACCAGGCACATAATATATGTTCTCATTTAATCTGTACAATATAGCTTTGCACAGTGGCAGTATCATAACCAATGAGGTGCAGGGAGTTAGCTACACTCCCAGCAAAAAATCGGGTCCCTTAGGCAGGGGTCGTCACAAAGGATAAGAACATAATAGAAAATGGAAAATAATAGAAATAAAAGAATACACAGAGACGAAGGTATAGTTTTATACATTTATAAAGATAAAAGGCAAAGCAGGGGTACTCAGGGGTCCTCACGAATATCCCAGTCAATTGTGAGGGCCAGAATAAAGTTTCACATGGGTATTTATAGATACAGAGATCGGTTGCCAAGGGTAACTGATTTACATAATAACAGGTAGTTTGTTTTAGGTTAAAAGTCTTTCAAAAGGCTTCTATAGATCCCTCAATTCACTCTGGTTACAAAATCTTTCAAGGACAAACTTCTAAGTTCTAACATAAAGCTATCACTTAACAGAAGGGTTAAACAGAGACATAGTGGCTCCATATTTCTTTATCCAGTTATTGCAGATAGAGACAGGCGATCAGAAGTCAAGCAGGAACTGTCCCTTGGGCTAATTGTTTTTAGCTGCAGGTGATCTGTCTCTGGGGGGGCGGGGCGGGGGGGGGGGACATTCTTTGATCAGCTCTCATCCTGTGATTCCATGCAGACCTTGCTTTGTCCTTCAAAGCAGGCGAGAACTACAGGTTTGAGACTGCAGCGTCACCTTGGAAAGCAGCTGCTACTGACCTTTGAGATGCCCTCCTGAGGTGGAGCAGCTTTTGATATGAAAACAAACATGTTCACATATTCTTTCAGGGCAAAGCCCTGCAAAACTCCTGAGACCATTTCTGTCTCTAATATAGTAATATTAATTTATGGAGCGACAATGAGGTTTATCTGAGGCTCGATTATTGCTAATTGAAAACTTTTCCCAATACCCCACCATGACGACTTGCAATATAGTAGGCAATGGCAATTTTTGACAGTCCCTACGGGGACTGAAAAATAAAAAAAATTTTTAAAACTGTACAATAACACTATGAGGTGGGTGTTATTCTCCTCATTTTACCAATAAGAGAAAATAGAGAGTTTACATGACTTAGCTTAGTTTAAATGATCTGGAGCTACAGTTTAGGTCAGAGTAACTGAGGCTTTGTCTGATGTTGGGCCTAAAATTTAGAGGGTGAGAAAATAATTATCTAAAAATGCTGTACATTTTAAAGTGTCTTTAGGAAGCGTTCTCAACCTTTGTCTCCCCACCTCTGGCTTTGGTGGCAAGCCCTCCTGTGCAATGGGACACTGCCCTTTGGCAACCTACAGAAATTTGTCTATGTGAGAACCCTCTCATTTAGCTTCTGCTTTAAGATGAATGTCATACTCTTTGTCTTGGTGCCAGATTTGAACCTAACGTAACGATGTTGGTCTTTAAAGACCAGGCAAACCATCCTTTTCCTCCTCTTCCTTTTCTTCCTCCCCGCCACCCTCCCTTTTTAAGATCAAGCTTCTGCTATTTCTCTGGAAAACAAATCTCATCTAACACTGCCACTGCTTAAAGTCAAAAGCCCTTTGGAACTTGGGGCATTCACACAGGTTGATCTCCAAAGCTTTGGAGCTGAAAGTCAGACGGAACTGCTTCAGCCCCAAGTTTGCTATATCGTCCTGAATGCTGCCTGCTCGCTCAGCAGAAACCAGAGTTCTGTGAAGAGAAGTTACTACTTAACACTGTCACCATGGCGCTCGGTCTCTGCCGCTGTAAGTCGGGCAGGCTAGACTCAGGACTAGGGCTGATGGTCATTAACCCAGTGCGCTCTAAGCCAAGAGCACCCTGGATTCCCTCTGCTACAGCTCCTCCGCGTCAACTCTTGAAGCCTATCTTCGAGGAGGTTGAGTGAGGACCTTCTCATAGATCCAGAACTTTCATTTTCCTTTGCATGACGCAGAAGTGAGCCCACCGGTTCAGGCTCTTTCTATTCTCATGGGGATTTTTGTTTTTGTTTTGCCTTTCCTATCACAAGCGCTTTGTAAGGGGCACCCAAGTCCACCCTGGCAGGTTTCATTCACTTTCAATTTCAGACTACAAAGGTTAAGGACTGGATCTTTCCCAGAAGATTACAACTCCAGGAAAGTATATAGGGAAGACGACGTAAGGCCAATGGTGCTGGTGAATGTTTAACAACCAGCTTTCTGGGGGAAAAGTGTGTGCACTCGTTTGATATTGTGAAATAATGGATTCAATCTTCATCCCCACTTCCCGGCACAAAGCTACAAAAACCCTTGCAGATAGGGGCACTAGGAGAATCTGTTGCTCTGATATTTGGTCTTTGATCTCAGTTCCTGACACAGAGCACTTTTGTAATTTCCTGAATGATAGGAGGGTCTTTCGTGCTAACAAAGTTGCTGTTGGTGGGCTCCTGGATAGCCTCCGGATGGGGGCTGGTTGCCAGGGAAACCAACCATGCAATGAGAGGGTTGGAACCTTCAGGCCCCACCCCTGACCTCCCGGGAGAAGGGAGGAGCTGAAGGTTAAGCCAATCACCAATGGCTAATGCTTTAATCAATCATGCTTATGCAGGGAAGTCTCCATAAAAACCCGAAAGGACTGGTTTTGGGGAGTTTCCAGGTTTGCCTACACATCCATATGGCAAGAGGGTGGTGCACCCCAACTCCACAGGGACAGAAGGTCCTGTGCTCGGGACCCTCCCAGACCTTACCCTAGGTATCCCTTTGACTGTTCACCTGTATCATTTATTGTATCCTTTATTAATGAACCGTAAATGTAAGTGTTCCCCTGAATTTTGTGAGCCACTGTAGCAAATTAATTCAACCCAAGGACGGGGTTGTCAAATCCAATTCATAGCAATTGGTCAGAAGCAGAGGTCCCACCTTGTGCTGGTGACTGGTGTCTCAACTGGGAGGCAGTCCTGTAGGATGGAGCCCTCAATCTATGGGATCTGATGCTAACTCCAGGTAGAACTGAATTAGAGTGTCAGAATTGAATTAGAAGATATGCAGCTGGTGTCTGCTAGAGAATCTGCCAGAGAATTGCTTGGCATGTGGGGGAAAACCCCACACATCTGGTGTCAGAAGCGTTGAGTGATTTTGTGAGAGTAGAAAATAGAATGTAGGAGAAATAGTTTGGTTTTTCCTATATCCTTACAACGTGTGTGTGTATTATATATATACATATATATGGATGGATGTGTGTATGCTTGTTTTACGTTTTAATTGTAGAGAATAATACACGATTTACAAATAAGATATATAATACTTTGTATTTTAAATTCTATATATCCCATTGGTTGCCACAAAATGCTTTTGTTGATTTTTCCCTAAATCTTACATCCATACCAACCAATGGTTATGACTGATGAACATGAGTAGTTCTGACATGAATGTAAGTTAATATTTTCCATTACACTAACCAGTGAGAAGAAAGTGAAACAATGAAGATGTCAGAACTTCGCTAGTTTATCAATAACATGATTGACTTTTTTACTGAGAAAAATAATTATTTTTGAATATTGGAAGAATATTTCCTCAATTTTTTGTGCTATTCACAATGTAATGGTTATAGACGCTACATATTTTTAAGTTTAAACTGTATTATTAACATTTCCTCTATCACGTTATTAAGTCCAGACAATCAAAAAAAAACCAAAACAATAAATCAAACCCAATTTGTAGTGTTTGTTGATTTCTGTGGTATAAGTACTCCCACCATAGCCAATTGTAAGCTAACAATGCATTGTCCCTGAATGAAGACTTGGGAAAAAATACACCTTAGAACACCATTATGCAATATTCAGACCATTACAGATACAGCAGGTATAAATAATCTCAAGAACATAAACAATAGTAGACTGTAGTAAAACAATTAGAAAATGATGTGTTTTGAGTATTTATTACTTTTAAGTATAATTTCATTTATTTATGATTTTATTTTTTTTAAATTTTATTTTATGTGATCTATTTTATTTTCTTGTGGGGTTCCAGAGGAAGGACTTTAAAAATAATATAAAAAGTAAGAAAGATTTAAAAATAAGATATGTAAATATGTGTGCACACATGTGTAGTTGTATATGTGCACATTGTGTATAAAGTTTTTTCATCCAAGGGAGCTGTCATTTGTTTCAATTTCTGGAGTTGACTTTGGAACTGACTCTTGGTTTTGGGATGCTCACCACAAGAGGCACTTTATTCATTTATGTATAAGGCAAACATTCATCCATTAATCTTGAAGGAAGTTGCACAGCTCACCTTAAGTTTGCATGCTGATGCTACAAACTGAGATTTTTATGTTCTGCTTAGCCATGCAAATTGAGCTTGCTTTTAGCCAGCCCATGTGCCCTTGAAGAAAGAGGAGAAATGGCTTTCTAAAACTTTAGTGATTTAGATTAGTCTGTTTAGAGACTGGGGGAAGTACTGGGGATTGCCTCATTGCATGGTGGGGGTCTGTCTATAACTGTGGGAGAATTTAAGAGTGATGACTATGTCCTTGCTTGGAGCAAACGCTTTTATGTTGAGCAAGTGGTAAATGCCAAGCATTTCCCTGATCAAGCATGCCCCACCCCGAAGAAACTGCTGAGGGAAGTGGTGATGGCAACAGTGGATCAGTGTTTCCTAGGACTGCCCAGGTAGCTGGGTTACAGGGGTGACAACATACAGCAGGCCCAGCAGGCATCACAGAGAGTGGGCATCTGTGAGATTCCGACAACCTCAGGAAAAGAAGGGACTTCCTACAAGTCCAAGTCCTTTATATTTGATTATTAAGAGATGAGACCTATGTTATACTCCAAACTGGTGAAGTGGACTATTTCCATCTTCTTTTCTTATTAAAATTATTATTTTGTATTATTAAAATTGTATTTTAATTAAGTGCCAACAGAATTCCATTTGCAATGACACAGTATAGAATATCTTTGTACTTAACAATACCAAGCTAGATAAATAGGCTTCCTTCACATTTTAAAAAACTTTTTATTTTAAAATTATTAAAGATTGGCCAGGCGTGGTGGCTCACGCCTGTAATCGCAGCACTCTGGGAGGCCGAGGTGGGCGGATTGTTTGAGCTCAGGAGTTCGAGACCAGCCTGAGCAAGAGCGAGACCCCGTCTCTACTAAAAAAAAAAAAATAAAAAAATTAGCTGGACAACTAAAAATATAAAGAAAAAAATTATTAAAGATTCACAGGAAGTTGCAAAAATAGTACAGAAAGGTCCCATGTACCCTTTACTCAGTTTACCCCATGGTAACATCTTAAAAGACTATATTTGTATTTTCCAAATTTTCTATAATGTATTACTCTAAAAATTAGGGATGGAAAAAGTCTTTTTCCAGTTCTTGAAAGCATTTTTTTAACCTTTTGTTTTGAATTAGGTCTTACCCCGTGCTATCTATATTCCATCTAATCCTAACTCTTATGCATATCCGCAGGCGTGATATTCAAAATATTTAAAGATAACAGAAAACTGGTTCTGCTTTGGGAACATCCAATCGGAATAAAGGCTGGTTTTAAGAACTCCCAAGGGCCAGGCATGGTGGCTCAGGCCTGTAATGCTAGCTCTCTGAGAGGCTGAGGCAGGAGGATTCCTTGAGCCCAGGAGTTTGAGGTTGCTGTGAGCTAGGCTGACGCCATGGCACTCTAGCCTGGGCAATGGAGTGAGACTCTGTCTCAAAAAAAAAAAAAAAAAGAACTCCCAAGAAGTGATAGAGTTCTGGACACTCATGCATTAATTCTTCAGTTTCTGGATCATGGGGATGTCTGGGAGAGGGAGGCAGGGGAAGTGGCTATTGATCAACAGTATGCAATTACTCCAGTATTTGGACCACCATGCAGCTGTGCTTGACAGCACCAGCTCATTACCAGCCCACATTTTCCTGCAATGCACTTACCACATTGCTTTGGGTTCGCTGGGTTATTCTTGTTTGCCCCACAAATATTATTATCAGCTCTTTGAAAGCAAAGGTGTTTGCTTAATTTGTGGAACTCTAGAGCCCAGCATGGTACCTAACTCAATATGTGACAAATTATTAATACATAAATGAAACTTAAATTCTAGTGGTGGGCCTGTCCTTGTGCTAGCTATGTAACCTTAGGCAGGTAAGTCACCCTGCTCTAAGGATCCTCTTCTGTAAAACAAGATTATTAAAAACATTTGGTCCTTTCAATCTCTATAGAGCTTCATAAGGAGTTTGCAAGAACTTCAAGATATGCAATAATAAGGAAAGACTAGGCATAAAATAAGACAATTACATTTTGGCAAATATCCAAATGTCTATTATATGTAAAATTCATAATTTTTAAAAGTCTGATGAGAAAAGAAAAATGATTATACAGTCTTGTTTATGAAGAAATTAGTCTAGTGAATATCATGATAAAAGAGAATGAAATAAGTGCTATAATAGGTAAACAAACAAGGCATTTCAGGAATACAGAGAAGGAATGATGTATTCTTTTTTTTTTTGAGACAAGGTTTTGCAAGACCTTGTCTTGCCCGGCTTTGTTACCTGGGCTAGTGGTGTCATCATAGCTCACTGCAACCTCAAACTCTAGGACTCAAGTGATCCACCTCAGCCTCCCAAGTAGCTAGGACTACAGGAGCATGCCAGCATGCCTGGCTAATTTTTTTATTTTTGTAGAGACAAGGTCTTGATATGTTGCTCAGACTGGTCTCTAACTCCTGGCCTCAAGCGATCCTCCTGCCTCAGCCTCCCAGAGTGCTAGGTTTACAGGCATGAAGCACTGTGCTTGGCAAATAATTCTTTCTATTAAGTTTTGTCTGCTATAATTCCTGTGTGACTTCTCTCACCTGATTACACCCAGACTGATATACGTTGGCACAAATCATAATTTATACCCTGTTCTTTTACTTCTTCTTTATCCAAAAAGATAAATACAATGCATTTTAATGCTTTTTGACATCTGAATTTTCCTGGAGTTTTACCTCCTTCATACTGCTCCTCCTCCCACTAAATCCTTCTTGATACACCCTATACTGTAGCTTCAGAAATTATGATGCTATTCTACAAACAGACTGGGTTCTTGCACATCCTTGCAGACCCCAGTTCCTCTACTTAGAATCTTTCCTTCCTGTAATGTTCTTGAAGAATTCCTACTTATCCTTCAAGACCCAACTCCAGTACTATCCTTGTGAAGCTTCTTTGACAGAGTTACTCACATACTGTTTTAGCACTTAACATGTAGTTTATTTTCTCCAATTATAAGATGCTTGAAGATAGGGGCTATGTCCTGTTTATCTTCATATTCCTAGCTTCCAGAACAGTGCCCATACATAGTAGGACATCAGTAAATGTTAAATGAATTTGTCTACATACAATGCAAGAGATGGAAAAAGTTTCAAAGCCATTATTATTTACAATAATTGGCTATAATACAGCTCAACAAATCCTTTCTGACCAAATTATGAAAGTTATGACTACTCATAGAATTAATCCTGCTCTTGCAATTATCAGGACCTCCAGAGTCTGACTTATTCTTAAGTCAGAATCAGCTTAAAATCAGAACACAGCCTCAATCTTCTATCCTTGGACCAAAAAGCCGTGATGCTAGTCCCAGTCTCAAGGTCTTATCTCAGTTCCTTACCTAGGGAGATGATATGAAGAACCAGGTGTCTTCAGTTAGACTAGAGTGATCTTAGTGATTTAACTGGCTTATTAAACTTCACTTTTCTCATCTATTCTTAACTCATAGAGGAGGATTAAATGAGATAATGCAAATAAAGCTTGCACAGTGCCTGACAGCAAATGATCATTCAAATATTAGGCATTATTGACATTCCCTTGTGCTCAGGGTTAACCACAATTCCAACAACAGTTCCTCCTTGCTCTTTTTCCTGGACTGGACACTGGGATTGGATTGGTCCCAGCCTGGGCATTCCTGCAGACCTGGAGATCTAGGCACCAGTCTCTACCCATTCTCTGCTATACGATCTGTCCATTTTAGGATTTGCGCATCTTCAGTCCATCTCCCTGGAGCCCAGCTCATGCCACATCTCAGACTCACCTTCGTAAACCCACAACCTTCGTAGGCCATTCAGGTTCCTTCTAGTCTCTCTCTGTCTCCCTTTCCAACTCTTGGCCTGCCCCACCCCGTCTTCTCTACCCAACAGTTGACCACCATCCAGCCCACACAGCAACAGTCCCAATGTGACAAAAGCAGAAGAAATTGCAGACATTTTCCTCCCCAAAGTAGAGCTTATTGGAACATTTCTAGTCAGAAATAAATGATCCTGGGGTTTCATATAATCATATAATTGATGTGGAAGTAAGTGTGCTGCTAACCAGTGTTTGTTTTTCTGTTTTTGTTGCCTGGAGAGGAGGAAACGCTGGTTAGAGCTTCTCTATGCCTCAGAGATTTTGAACCACCCTCCTCTGCTGATAACTAACGTTACTAGGTGTGTATGTTGGGGGGGAGCCTTTTGCTTCAACATAGCCCCGAAAGAGTTTGAGTCCTGGCCCTGTCACTTGTCAGCTATGTGAGCACAGTCAGGTTTCTTAACTCCTCTAACCCTCAAGTGTTTCCATCTGGAAAATAGGGATAGTAATAAGAATAGTAGCTACTAAAAGAAAATTAGATGATATACAGAAATTACTCAGCCCAGTACCTGGTCCAGAATAAGCACCCAATTGAGAGTTGGATCTCTCTCTCTCTTTTAACCAGAGCCCAAATGGTCCAGAAGTAATAAAAGGATGAGAGCCACTGCTGTCAAGCTGGGATGTCTTTACAGATCTGCAGAAAAAGTTCTTTCAGGAGGACTACGCAAAGGTGGATTTTGAATAATCACACAACATTTCAAGGGACCTTAGAGATACTCAGAAGCTCCAGATGCATAAACTTGGACATCTTTCTTTCCCCCAGACATTGCTGCATTTTAAAAATTTGGGTAACATTTACATAACATAAAATCTACCATTTTGACCATTTTTATCTGCGGCCATCTTTAGGGCTGTCCACAATCCATATAAAATGATCAGTGATTACTTAGGACTCCTTATATTTCCAGTTATAGGAAATTCATTCAAACAATAAAGGGGTGGGGTTACTGGCTTATTTCACTGAAAATACAGTGGAATCTCACTTTGGGTATGATTCGTTCCAATAGCTCAAGTCATTTCAACCAAGGACCTAATTCTGTCTATATTTTTTCTCTGCTCTCTGCTCTATTTATTCTCCGCAAAGGGGATTCCTGGCAGCTCCAGGCCCCTCACTCTCAGTAATAGATCACCTCCCACCAGCCAGGTCAGATCTCTGGTCTTTCTGACCACCCTTGAGGGGAGGAGAGTGTCTTGCGGTACTCCCACTGGTGGGAGAGGAAACTTCCTGCCCCCCCGCCCCCCCAGATGTCTCAATATCTCCTTGTAGGTAGTTGTCTTAGACTGTATTGTGTGCCTATTTTGGAAAGACCATGGTGACTGGGGTATAGTGACTAGCTTAAGCCAATTGCAGCCCATCCTAGGATTGGAGCTGGGGCCAATGCCACCCAAACTGACAGGGGAAGAGGGGTGCTTCCCTCAAAGCAAAACCTGGGGCTATGACTGGGAAAGGAAATGTCCACTATTAATACAAATACTTTGTCCTGGTCACCCGCTCTAGGAGTTCCCACCCACCATCCCACATGAAACGATTTCCTGTTTTCTCTTCCTTGCCTGTATTCCAGCAGATTCTTTTCCCTCACTGGTATTCTGTCTCATTCTCCACTGATCTTTATATAATGACAAGAAGATGAGACACGGATGATCACTGATCCTTAGAGTTTAAGTTTTCAATTACTCCAGAATGAAAGGATCCTTCAATGAACTTGAAAAATAGCTGGAGTTGGCAACCAATCCCCACAAGACTTGAGTCCGCATGTGCCCTGAAACTCAGATTTGAAAATCTCACTGCCTATAAAAGAAGCAAAGTCAGCTTCAGGATCTAAAGTCTGCTTTAGACATTAGACAAGCAAAGCCTAATGATGGCATATGGGTTTAATCTTTTTGTACACCAGTTTAGTGCCCTGAAAACAGAAAGCAGTTTGAATTTTTAACTAAGAATGTGTATATGCTATTACATAAATTAAGCTGGTCTTCTGTTAATTTTTTCAAATCCACAGATTTCTCCAGAACAAGGGACTCTTGTTTTTAGCTACTCTGACACACTTTTCTCATGCCCTCTCTTTGAGCTGCAGTGTTTGCTTCTTTTTTTTTGAGACAGAATCTCACTCTGTTGCCCGGAGTAGAGTGCCGTGGCGTCAGCCTAGCTCACAGCAACCTCAAACTCCTGGGCTCAAGCAATCCTACTGCCTCAGCCTCCCGAGTAGCTGGGACTACAGGCATGCGCCACCATGCCCAGCTAGTTTTTTCTATATATTTTTAGTTGTCCAATTAATTTCTTTGTATTTTTAGTAGAGACGGGAGTCTCGCTCTTGCTCAGGCTGGTCTCGAACTCCTGATCTTGAGCGATCCACCTGCCTCGGCCTCCCAGAGTGCTAGGATTAGTGTTTGCTTCTTAAAAGCTTTCCTTTCCAAAGAAGAGAACTAAAAGATGTAACAATTAGGAATTTGCAAGAAAAGAATTAAATTGTACTTCTGTATGGATTTTTAAAATTCTTATCCATTTAAAATTAAAACAAATGACCATAATCAGTATTGATAAACATCATTTTTAAGAGTTTTCATTGAGTCTTTTAAAGGCAAGTGTTCATTTCTGCTGCTTTTTCTCAGTTAACCACACCTGAGGTGGAAGATCTGCTGTTTATACCTTGTGGCTGTAACTGAGATATAACTGCTCCCTGGTGGCATCCTACTTTAGTTGTAGGCAAAGCATCCAAAAGGAAATAAACAGCATTTCAAGCACTGGTTGTGCAAAACCTAAACAAATGATGGTATTATTACTTAAATCTTTGAAGTTTAAGTATCTTGAATCATGTATATACCAGAAATATATGGCATCTTATGCTTTAACATTTTGTTACTTTGTGGGATGACCACTTTCTAGTTAAGTCTAGCCAATCTGATTTCAGTGTTTTGACCATTAAAGGGGGAGACCTTATTTGAAGCCATATAATTTTATATATATATACACACACACATACATACACACATGCTATGTAATACATATGTCATAGATATACATATACTCTTTTATTTTTTTCCTTTCATGTAATAGCTGAGTTAAAATTTTTATTTAAGTATATATGTCCTACC
>NW_012148619.1:3141017-3164685 GCF_000956105.1 Propithecus coquereli
ACATATAGATGTTGTACAATAAACCACCCATATTTTTAAACTTTTTTCATTTATTTTTGATTTGTATTATTCATGGGGTACGAATGCAATTTTGCTGCATCGATATATTGCGTTGTGGTGCAGTCAGGGCCTTCAGTGCCTCCATCACTGAGCAACACACATCGTACCCACCGAGCAGCCTCCCAGGGTCCACCCCCTCGTCCCCTCCAAGTCTCCATTGTCCATCGTTGCGCACTCTGCTTCCATGTGTGCACATTCTGTAGCTCCCCCTTACAAGTGAAAACATACGGTATTTGTCTTTCTGTGCACACATGGAAAGTGTTTAAATTCGTAAGTTTTGACCCGTGAAACCATCACCGACAATCAAGATAGAGAATATATCCTTTGCCCTCAAAAGTTTCCTCATGCCCCTTTTGTAATGGCCCCCCTTCCCCCTGCCCCCTTCCCAAGCAATCATTGATCTGTGTCTGTCACTGAGACAGAAAGTTTCATACAAATGGAATCATACAGTATGTACTCTGTTACGTCTGGCTTCATTCACTCATCATCATTACTTTGAGAGTTATCCATGTCGTCACATGTATCAATAGTTTGTTCCTCTTTATTGCTCAGTAATAAGAAATATAGAGGGTTTTTTGTTTTTTGTTTCTTGGGGGGGCAGGGTTTGAGACAGGGTCTTGCTCTGTCTCCTAGGCTAGAGTGCAGTGATGTCGTCATAGCTCACAGCAACCTCAAGCTCCAGGACTCAAGCCATCCTCCTGCCTCAGCCTCCCAAGTAGCTGGGACTACAGGTGTGTGCCACCATATCCCCTTAATTTATAAACTTTTTTGTAGGGATGGGGTCTTTCTCTTTCTTGTGTTGGTCTCAAACTCCTGGGCTCAAGCCACCCTCCTGCCTTGGCCTCCCAAAGTACTGGGATTACAGGTGTGAGCCACTGTGCCTCGCCTAGGAATATAGAGTTTTTTTTTGTTTTTTTTTAGTTCAGCATATTATGGGGGTACAGATGTTTAGGTTACGTATGTTGCCCTTGCCCCCCCACCAAGTCCGAGTTTCAACTATGTCCATCCTTCGGGTGGTGCGCATTGCACTCTTTGTGTATACAAATACCCGTCCCCTCCTCCCTCCTCCCTCCCCCGCTCCCCGCCCAACATCCAATAGATGTTATTCTTATATGTGCACTTATGTGTTGATCACTTAATACCAATTTGACGGTGAGTACACGTGGTGCTTGTCTTTCCATTCTTGGGATACCTCACTTAGCAGAATGCGTTCCAGCTCTATCCAGGAGTATACAAGAGGTGCCATATCACCATTGTTTCTTAAAACTGAATAGTACTCCATGGTATACATATACCACATTTTATTAATCCACTCATGTATTGATGGACACTTGGGTTGTTTCCACATCTTTGTAATTGTGAATTGTGCTGCTATAAACATTCGGGTGCAGGTGTCTTTCTTATACAGCATCATTTGCTCTTTTGGGTAGATGCCCAGTAATGGGATTGCTGGATCGAATGGTACTTCTACTTGTATCTCTTTAAGTTACCTCCATATTGCTTTCCACAGAGGTTGCACTAGTTTGCAATCCCACCAACAGTGCATGAGTGTGGAATATAGAGTTTTAATAGCTGATTGAAATTCATAAAATGGAAGTTTGTTAATTCTATTTAATCTTTTACTTGCATACAACAACAGGGGCCATTTTTGTCAGAGGTAGTGTGTGTGAAAGTCATTAAATATGAGGCCTTATAATCGTGCTGCTACTCTTGGGACACCAGCTTTACCCGTGACTTTGTCTCTAGCAGTTCAATTAAGTTGCATTAATATTACAAACTGCATGTATTAGGAGAAGGTTTGACATTGATTTGAATTGTAGAAACGTAGAATTTTGTGACTAACAGGAGCTTTGGAGATTATCCTGTCCTCCTCTTCATTTTACAGATGAGGGGGTGGAAGCCCACAGAGGTAAAGGGGTCTGTCCAAGGTCACATGGAACAGGTTTCTTTGAACCACGTTATGGAGGGAGTAGGGGGTGAGGTGGAGGATGTGGTCAGTTCTCTCCTTTGCTGCCTTGGTCTCCTCTCATTGTTCCCGGCTGCAGACCTCTGTGCCTCTGCTTTATCCTCCTCTGGCCCCCGGCCAGTGGCTCACCCCACCAATGTCTCACCAGCTTTGGGGACAGGGTAGATGACCTTACTCCACCACAGCAAGTTGACTGCATCCCCTCGATCGATGCTTGAGAGAAGCTCAGAAACCTAAAGTTCAAGACTGCCTCTGCCTGACTCAGCCGAGCTTCTAAATTTAACGAATGTGGCTGCTCTCCTACTTGCTTTAGAACAGCCATCAAGAAGTCTTTGTCCCAAACGGAAACCCAAACGGACAGTAGGGCCAAAGACCCCTGCTGAAGCCTAGGACAGGAAAACGGGGACCCATATATAAACACCGTTCACTTCCTTTTATTATTTTTATTTTATTTTATTTGAAACAGAGTTTTGGTCTCTTGCCCCAGCTAGAGTGCAATGGTATCATCATAACTCACTGCAATCTCAAACTTCTGGGCTCACGTGATCCTCCTGCCTCAGTCTCCCAAGTAGCTGGGACTACAGGTGCATGCCACCACCCCCAGCTAATTTTTTCTATTTTTAGTTTTTTCTATTTTTAGTAGAGATGGGAATCTCACTCTTGCTCAGGCTGGTCTCGAACTCCTGACCTCAAGCAATCCTCCCACCTTGGCTTCCCAAAGTGCGAGGGTTATAGGTGTGAGCAACCGTGGCCAGCCTCACTTCCTTTGCTTTATCCTTCTTCCCACAATACTTCTGGGGCCAAGTAGGAGCAGCCTTTTCTCCCTTCTTCTTCCTATGTGGAACTCTACCGTTCACCAGCCTGGACCTTGACAAATACAGATGAAGGTAAAGGAAGCTAGGCAATGGTCTTAATGGTCTGACTCGCAAAGCTACAGCGGCGCAGAAAGATCCTATTTTTGAGTGCCAGAAGCTGGATTTCCTCTTTGCACTCCTCTGTAACACTTTCAATCTCCCTAGGCAGAAGGATGCCTCAGGAAGACTAGGCTGAAAGTCATGTGCTCTGACAAGCTAAATATAAAAGCACATTAATAATTTTCAAACTACCAATAGTACCTCCACTTTCCTTGCTATCAAAATGTCCTAATTAATAACTACCTATCCAGATTTACAATAAAATTACAGCTGCCTGAGAACCAAACACCCTTCCACAATCCATCCTCTATCCACTACAATGGTGGTAATAGCTAACATTTATGAAAATTTACTATGTGCTATGTAGATTATCTCATTCAATTCTCCTAGCAACCCTATGTTGTAAGTACTATTACTACACCCATTTTACTGATAAAGAAACTGAGGCTTAGAGAGGTGACCTGCTCAAGGTCACATATCTAGTAAGTGACAGAGCCAGGAATCTAAAGCTTGGTTTTTAGCTTCTAGTTGCTTCCTAGTTTTTTACCTACTAGTGTTCACTGCTTCCTTTTCGATCATTATATTTAACCTACCTGGGGGTGGGGGGAGGCAGTTTTTACAGGACCTTTCCTATCAACTGAAATTAATTGAAGTGCATAATGAAATATGAGTGGATCTGTTTATGGCAAAATTACAGTTGGCTAATTTAATAGATTTTACCGCTTCTAGAAACATTGGCACTAGTGATAGATTGTCTTAAGTGAAGATACCAGCTTAAAAATAGTCAATGTTGCAATAAGAACGATGCAGTGTACCTTGGCTTTAAATGTTGTAATTAAGTTGTAGAGGCCGGGCGCGGTGGCTCACGCCTGTAATCCTAGCACTCTGGGAGGCCGAGGCGGGTGGATCGTTTGAGCTCAGGAGTTCGAGACCAGCCTGAGCAAGAGTGAGACCCGTCTCTACTAAAAGTAGAAAAAAAAAAAATTAGCCAGTCAACTAAAAATAGAAATAAAATTAGCTGGACAACTAAAAAATATATAGAAAAAATTAGCCGGGCATGGTGGCGCATGCCTTGTAGTCCCAGCTACTTGGGAGGCTGAGGCAGGAGGATCACTTGAGCCCAGGAGTTTGAGGTTGCTATGAGCTAGGCTGACGCCACGGCACTGTATACCGGATGACAGAGTGAGACTGTCTCAAAAACAAACAAAAAAAAAGTTGTAGATTATGTTGTAATTAAGTTATAGATTAATCATTGTTCCAACTTTTATTTTTCTTTTTCCCTAATTTCTTATCTGTATTTTATCCTTTTATATTTAATGATGTTTTTTTAAAAGCTTCTACAAATCCTCTTGGGAATGAAGTGGGAAGAGTTAGTAAATTAATGAATGAATTAATGAATCACTGTATTTAAAAATTTAAATAACTAAATTTTGTATATCACTTTGTAGTTTTGTGCGCATTCTTTTCCATTACCTCTGAACTTTTCAGAAATCAGTTCTGCATTCATCTTTGTGTCACCAGGATCTGTCACAATTTATTCATTGGATAAATATTTTTGGAACTTTAGAAAAAGTGATGGTACGAAGAGCTTGTCCTCAAAGGGCTTACAACGTACCAGATAGTGGCAGGCCTATTGAAAGAGCTCAGTGAATGTTTGTGGAATAAATCTCACTTTATCTCCACAAAACAACCTTGCGTGAAAAATTAAGATTAATTAATGGTGTTTAGAAAGACACAAAGAGGCGATATGTCTCATTCGCGATGGCTCATTGGAAAGAGGGGCAGCCAGGTATTCACATCCAGGACGCCCGAAGCCCTTGTTCTTTCTACTGCGCTGACATAAAGCACACAAAGCAAGTGGACACTGCTTTTTTTCCGTCTAGCACTTTTATGGGTACGCACCGAGGCGCCAAGGGAGGCCACAGGTTAAAGCACACCTTTCCAATCAGAGGTCTGCATGCGCCTGGGCAGGTGATATTCAGAAATGGGCACATTACTCATGCCAAGCCAATTACTACATAACTATCCATCCTAAAACTTGGCAACTTTAAACAACAATGATTTATTATTTCTCGTGATTCTGTGGGTTGACGAGGCATTCTTCTGCTCCGTGTGGCGTTGGCCGGGTTGACTCACGCAGCCACATTCTGCTGGCAGCTGGGCTGAGCTGGAAGGTCTGGGGCCCTGGTAATGACTGTCAGCTGAGGTGCCTCAATTTTTCTCCACGGACCTCCTTCCATGTGGCGTCTCATCCTGTAGGGCCTCTCTGCGTGGCCTCTCTCCAGCAATATAGCCTGGACTTCTTTATGGCACGCCAGCTGGGTTCCAAGACAGCAAAAGCAGCGGCTACTAGTCGTTTATAGGCCTGGGCTCAGAAGCCCCAGAATATGAGTACAGGTCAAAGAAACCATCTCAGATTCAAGAGGAAAGGAAATAGACTCCACCTCTTGGTGGGAGGAGCTCACTCAGGAAAGGGGAGAACTGTTGGCGGCCACTTTGCAGGGAAACTACCACAGCTGTCCCATCTATCCTCCTGGGAATCACAGGCGTTAAGATCCATGCACACCCAGAGCCACTGGGGCCATCTTTGCTGCCAAGTGGACAAAGCCTGCTTGAGAACAAAGCCATCCCAGGGGAAAGCAGAGCCAAGGTGGAGAAAAGATGGCGAAACTCAGTTTTCCACTCAGGTGGAACAGAGAGGAGGCATAGCTAGTGGTTAAGAGTATAGGATTTGAAGTTATACCGCCCTTAGTCTTAATCCTGGCTCTGTTTCTTGTTAGCCATGTGACTTTGGGAAAGTTACTTAAGATCTCTAAGCCTCAGATCTATTATCTGTACCCGTGGATGGTAATAGTACCCACCTCCATGGGATTGTGAGAAGGAAATGTGATAACATTTGGAATGAACTTAGCAAAGAGCTGGGCACAGGCTAAACTCTCCATAAATGACTATTGCATAGAGACGGACTTAGAATCTCTTCTCCACAGACATTCTCCTTCCTGTGCTGGACCTTGAAGGTCCCAAGTGAGGTTGGATTGGAAACCATTTAACATATAGCAAAAGATCTTATTTGTCAGAAGTCAAAATTAACACATTCTTATTTGCACTTTAAATGTATGAAGCCACAAATAACCAATGCCTGACTTTAACTGTGGGAGAAGAATAGTCAGAGATATTACGCCATTCTTAGGAAATGTAGTCCTACGCCAGACAGCAGACTGAAGAACAACACTGCCATTACCACAGGCAGGAGAGTGGCACCATTTGCACCTATCACATTTCGTTTATTCCCTAAAGCTGAATCCCAATTGTACACACTTGCTTCTTAGAGGTCGTACAGATCCAGGTTCAGGTCGCCTTGATAAGCTAAAGGTCACTTTTACTTTATCACATATGTCTGACATGGAATACTTTCATCTTTTATGCATGCTTTATTTACACCTTTTTTTTTTCCCCAAGATACGGTTTCAATCTGTCTACTAGGCTAGAGCTCAGAGGAGTCATCATAGCTCCCTGAAAGCTTGAAACTCCCGGGCTCAAGCAATCCTGCTGCCTCGGCCTCCCAAAATGCCAGGATTACAGGGGTGAACCACCACACCGGGCCTTATTTACACCTTTTATGTATCTCTGTCAATTTGTAAAGTGACTACTGTCTCCTCTGTTCTTTACTGGAATCCCAGTGCAATTCTGTGTCTGTACCTGGTGGATTATTCTGTGAATCTCAGAGGTCAGCCTTGTATCATTCTCTCACGCCATTTTTTATTGTGGTAAAATATCCATACCCTAAACTTACCATTGGTGACATCTAGTACATTCAGAATGTTGTGTAACCATCACCTCTATCTAGTTCCAGAATACATTTTCTCCTAATTACCCTTCTTCTCCCCTTCCTTCTCCCCCCCTCCTTCCCCTTCTCCTTCTCTTTCTCCTTCTCCTCCTCCTCCTCCTCTTTCTCTTTCTTTACCAAGTGTTACAGCCAACTTCTTCAGTTACCTAGGTTTATAGACCTGGCCAGAGAGGGAACTAAAAGAGATTTCCTTGAAGCCATGTGTCCTGATCCGACTGGTTTGACAAGGCTGAGGGCTTGTGTTGCGCTGTCAGCAGAGGACACAGACCTGCTGCCTGGAAACCCCACACTGCGGCACATGTTGTTTGCAAAGGGACTGGCCTGGAAAGGACCAATTGCCTTTTATTAATCAGGTAATAGGTATTATCTTTCCTGACACTACTCTGTAGTAAGGAAAAAGTCTACCTTTGGTGAAATATATTGTCACATTTAGATGACTGACAATCTTCATAGAACCATGCTATAATTATTATTATTGTTCCCAGAAAACAGTCAACACTCATTAAGTGTTTCATGCCATTCATTGATTCCTTAACATCCCTGTGGAGGAGGCCCCTTCATTAGCCCCATCTTACAGGTGAAAAAAACGAAGGCTCAGAGAAGTTAAACAGCTTTTCTAAGAGCACACAGCTACTATGTTTTAGAACCAGGATTCAAACCCTGGCCTATTTGACCCTAGAGCCCAGACTCTTAACTAATGGCAAACACAACCATTTTTACTCCACAACGCAATGCCACACATAACTGATGTGCAAGAAATGCAATCTGAAACTCAAGAGTAAGAAGCATCACCAAAGACGCTGCCCGAACAAGCGAAACTGATCCTACAGCATTGCAGGGTAACATCCTAACAGAAATAATAGCAACTCTATCCCGTCTGTTCTCTTCTGGCCCTTCACACAGAGCTGACCCACCAACCCACATAAGAACCTACTGCAGACCTTGGCCTTCATCTCCAGAATTTGTTTATGCCACCTTCCTTTTGATAATACCTATTTAGATCCCTGGTCTCTCCTTTTCATGTTCCTAGTACCTTTTCCCTCCTGTTGGCTCTCTTTCTTAGCTCCCCATCCTGGCTCTCCACACCTCTGCTATATTCATTTCGACATGCCGCTTGAGCTCGAGCCAGCAGCCCTTCTTGGAAATGATCTTAACACTGACCTTGTAGGAACTGCAGGCAGGAGAGGCTCAGGCTTGCTCCCTGCCTCTGCCGCAGGCTTTGCCACGGACATCCACTGTCAGGACAGCTGTTTACAGAACATTTGAAAAATATCCTTCAATGTTTATAGAAGAAGACAGAACAGGTACTATTTTCCTTATTTAAAAAAAATGTCATAAACATTTCAAGCATACAAAGGAAATAATAGAATAATAGAGAGACATCCACGAACACTGCTGGTACGTTTGATACATTTGCATTTATTTTTCCTTAAAGAAATAAAATGTTACAGATTTGATTGAACACATTGTCATCCTATTTCTCAATCTGCTTCCTGAGAGAACCCGCTGTCTTTCAGTTGGTTTGACTCTTCCCTTCCAGGTTTTAAAACTACCTATATCTATTTATCTATTTATCTGAATCCACAATGCATCCTATTATTTTGTGTGTTCTCAAAACTTTTATATAAATATTGTACTTACTATAGGTATCCTCTTGCAACTTGTTTTTTCAACGTTATGTTTTAAAGATTTATCTATGTTGAAGCATGTATCTAAGTTTGTTAATTTCACCTACTGTGTAGGGTCCCCCCTCTCTATGCAAGTACATACGTATATTACATATCTAATCCCCTACTGATAAAAATTAACATCACTTCCTGTTTGTCACCATTTTGAAAGATACTGTAATGACCAGTTTTGTGCATTTGTTCTTGCAGACATGTGCCAGACTTTTTCTAGAGCAAATTCTTGGAAGTATAATTGCTGGGTCATGGGGCATGTGCAGATCTACAATTTTAGAAGACACTTTGAATTACTCTCTCACTGGTTGTACCAATTTGCATTCCCATAATTTGAGTTTGAGAATTTCCATTTCCCTTTGTCCTTCACAGTTCCTGGCATTGTCAGATGTTTTGATTTTCATCAATATGATTACTAAAAAATAATTTGTCATTGCTTTATCGAGGACAGATTTTTAAATTACTGATTCAATTTCTTTTTTGGAGACAGAGTCTTGTTCTGTCACTCCAGCTAGAGTGCAGTGGCATCATTATAGCTCACTGCAACCTCAAACTTCTGGGCTCAAGGGATCCTCCTGCCTCAGCCTCCCCAGTAGCAGGAACTACAGGCACGGGCCATGATGCCTGGCTAATTTTTCTATTTTTAGTAGAGACAGTGTCTCACTCTTGCTCAAGCTGGCCTTAAACTCCTGAGGTTAAGCAATCCTCCCGCCTCGGCCTCCCAGAGTGCTAGGATTACAGGCATGAGCCACCGCGCCTGGCCTAATTTTTAATCTTTCTTTTTTCTAATATGTGCATGTAAAGTTATAAATTTCCCATGTTGGTAGATACATACAAGTTCAGTACTGTTTGTAACTGTCTGGTAAATAACTCATCTTATTCTGTAATCACCCCTTCTCTTTCTAGTGATGCTTTTATTTTGTTAAAGTCTATTTTGTGTGATAATAATGTAGCTACATAAGATTTCTTTCAGTTAGCTTTTGTCCAAGAGTAAGTTAGTTTCAGTTAGTTTATTTAGGTAGGTAGTTTTCATCCTTTTAAAATGATATCACTTGTAAACAGCAAATAGTTTTTTTCCTTTTTAAAAATCTACCTGAGAATCTCTGTCTTTCAACTGATGAATTTAGTCCTTTTACATTTATTATTATTGTTGTTGTGTATTGGATTATTTCTACCTTTTTATTTTAGTTTTTCTTTTTTTGGGGGGGGGACTCTTCCAATGAGGGCTGGAAAACCTGCTACACAAATTCTAAAAAATTTTTTTTTAGAATTTTTACTCAGTTCCTGCCTTCTATTGAGTTGACTGAGTTTTCTGTATTTCCCCTTTTCTCCTCTACTCATTTTAAAGTTATATACTCTATTTTCATTCTTACATTGGTTACTCAATAAAGGGTGTGACTATCTTAACAAAATTTAATCAATGGCTTTATCTTCCTCCTAGACAATAAAAAGACCTTAAAATGCTTTAACTACAATCACCTTTCTCACTTCCAAATAGTTGTTGTTTAGTATTACAGCTCCACCTTGTTTGTAAACTGCCCTCTTCCTATGATTATTATTTTGCCCAATTTATAGACAAGAAAACTGAGGTTCAGAGAGGTTAAGTGACTTGCCTAAGGTCACACATCTAGCAGGTGGCAAAATTCATCTAGAACCCACCTTAATTTGGAAATGAAGCATCTGGAGACTTGAATTCATTGAGATATGTTGATCATTTCACCATATGGGTAATTTTTCTATGATCATATTTATGTCGCAAAGAGAGCAAATATCTCCCCAAATATCTGTCAGTGGTAAACTGGATTAAATGGGATTTTTGCCCTTAGTTTTGACCATATATTGAAAATTGACTCCTTGTACACCTTATGTTCCCCAGCATGCTTACACAAGCTCATTATTACTATAAAGGTGTACAGGTGCTGTGCTGAGAGTGGATTAATGATATACCATAAAGGAGACCATTCCCACCGTCCCTATGTAAGATGATTATTACACAAAGAGAGCCATCCTTGAGATTTCTTTTGAAATTTTGGTTTATATGTTTACCCATCTATCCTTTGAGATGGGACAGTTTTATGGCTAAGGTAGGAATTGTAATTGCACAAATTTCTAGCCTATTGCTTCTGCCTTCCAGTCATGTTACTTAATACTGAAGCTGAGATCCCAAGCAAAACAGTTTGTGGATAGCTCACTACCACCTATTGTTATTCTAAGAAAACTAACAAAGCCCATGGAAGGTGATGAGTATCACAGTGTCATCTCTGTTCATGAAAGACAGCCCGATTTTCAGTTGGGGAACAAAGAGTATATTTGAGGATGAAATGCCGGCAAAATAGCTTGCCTCAGTAAATGTTCCTGCAGCAATGATTATTGCCTCATCACTCAAAGGTGAAAGAATAGAGGGAAAATGCCAAAGATTGCATCCACCAGATAACAAATGAGAGAAAAAAGAAGAATATAGTTCAAAAGCTAGCACATACCCACGTGTCTTCTGTAGACTCTGAAAGAGGACATCTGTATTCATTTTGGATTAAACAATTGTATTGAGCACTCACCCCCCTACCCATTTTAAAAATAAATCATGATAAGATTTATGCAGGCCAGGTGCGGTGGCTCACGCCTGTAACCCTAGCACTCTGGGAGGCCAAGGTGGGCGGATTGTTTGAGCTCAGGGGTTTGAAACCAGCCTGAGCAAGAGTGAGACCCCGTCTCTACTAAAAACAGAAAAAAATTAGCCAGGCATGCTGGTACATGCCTGTAGTCCCAGCTACTCTGGAGGCTGAGGCAGGAGGATCCCTTGAGCCCAGAAGTTTGAGGTTGCTGTGAGCTAGGCTGATGCCATGGCACTCTAACCCGGGCAAGAGAGTGAGACTCTGTTTCCAAAAAAAAAAATGCAATACATTATTAAAAAAAAAAGATTTGATACAGTTTAGATGGATTCAGGAAGAAACATGTGAGTAGCACATCCCTGGCTGGCACTGGAAAGAAAGAAGAGAAGCAGACTCAAGGTTAAATTTGGTGTTAAGTGTCTCCCTGTGCTAAGCACTTTACATGCATTATCTTACATTTTCTCATTAGTCCTTTGAGGAAGATTTTAATAGCCTTTATTTACAGGATATATTGAAGCTCAGAGACTTGGGGCGACTTATCTAAATTCACATAGCTAATAAGCAAAGAGCTGGGATTTGAACCAAGGTTGGCTTGGCTATCACTCCATATTGCTTTTAAATGAGATGATATCTGTATATCAGCAGTTTAAAAGGTTAAAAGTGTGAATACAAGGTATTCATACTGGGTCCATTCCTTTCCCCCTCCCTGAGCCAGTGAAGCGGAATTCAGCACAGATGTTTTTCCCTACTTCACTGTGTAGTCCTGCAAGACCCCATCTTCCCCTCCACCATACAACTTAGTGCCATTTAAAAATAGGACGCCAGCCCCCCTCACCAGGTCTCAGTCTTGAACCTCTTGTCCTGACCTGTTTCAAAGGCTCCAGCATGACCTGAACTTCAACTTCTCCCTCCCCGCTCCACCCTGCACCTCTACTCTCAGGTTTCTATCTTCACTGCTTTTCTCCAGTTTCGTAGCTCCCTTTGCTTCCCCGGACAGCCTGCATGCCAGGCACAGCTTTCCTGGCTGATGACGTGATTCTCATTTCCTCCGTTAGGCCACTCTGGCTCCACTCCACTCCTGGGACAAGCCCCCCACCTCCTCCCGCCCCAGTGCAATACAGTCTCTGCCCCTCCTCCCTCCCGTCTCTGACATTCATGAGTGGGAAATGCACGTGCCAGGTGCTAATCCACGTGTTTGCATTGGGGGTGCAAATATGAGCAAGTAGATCACGGAGTAGTGAAGGAGGCAAACAAGTCAACAGAGTTCTGAAACAATGAACAATGAGACAAGTGTTCTCATACAGGTGCGTGCAAGATGTCAATGTCATGGTAACAGTGAGATCGTCTCCTCTGAGGCTGAACGGGGCATGGAGGAGGCTTCACAGACAAGGTGAAGACTTACCTGGATCTAGAAGAGTGAGTAGGAGTTTCCATAATTTCCCACTAGCTGGTTGCTATGGTTTTAGCTATAGTAGGCAACTGAAACTTAAGGAGCAGGGGCAGAAGGATGGGTAGGAATGCGAAAGGGAGGCTCCTTTAGGGCTTTCATGTCCTCTGTACAATTCTTTAAGGCTGAGAAAAAAATTATATTCCTGCCTAGAGTTTCATTCATCTGCAAGTAGGGAGAAATTCCTTTTCTTCATTCCATTTTTGTGAAAACAAAATGGCAAGGGGGAGAAGAGGTTATTATGTGAATAATTACCTTTCCCATGATAAGAACTACCATTTTTAAAAGGTAGTGACTGTGTCTTAGAGACCGTGCTGTTTGCTGGGAGGGGGTTGGCGATGGTCTCAGCCTGTCCCTGGACTGCGTTGTTGGAGGCTCCACCTGCTGGTAGGAGACGGAAGTTCAGAAGTCCAATCACCCTGTCTGCAGGGCTCCGTCCTCCTTTCCTTTGGGTGTCCTAGAACCCAGGAGCCCTGGCAGGTGTCTCAAGGTGGAGAGGTTAGACTGGCTTGGACCTGTTTCAGTGGGCTGACTGCAGCGAAGGGCAGAGAGCGGTGGAAGCTGGCCATGGTGGGCAGTGGCCAAACCCAGAAGTTAGGCGCGGGTTCTCTGCTCTCATAGTGACTACAGTTGCTAGGGTGGAAACTGCCGCCGATGGGAGTAGGGGGGGCTCTATGAGGATGGGCTGCACTTCCCCTAGGGTTAAACTCACTCAGGAGGCTCACAGCCCAATGTCCAAAGTTCTCATTTTATTCCTCCGCGGAGCCACGTCTTCAGGAAGCCAGGCTGCTCTGGGACCGTGGGATGGGCCCCAGCTTCTCAACGACTTCACAAGACGACAGCAGCAGGGCTCCTTAATAAATGCATTGATTTTACTATAAAATAATGTTTCCCCAAAAAAACCTTGAAGGAAAATCGATACTCCTGGATGATGCGCCATGTTTACCTGCAGCGTCAATAGCCTATGGTGCTCTGCCCGTTCCCGGAAGTCCACACATCCCAGGGTGGAAAGCTTGGGACCAGCCCATGCTGGGTACAGACTGCAGAGTCCCTGAGTAGACGCTTGGGACAGAATCACTCCCACACGAGTTTCATGCCCCTTTCTTACAAGAAGTTGAGCATTCATGTAGCCTCCTCCTGGACCAGTTATTCCAGCTGTCTGGACTTCAGTCTTCTCATCTATAAAATGGGGAGAGACCAGGCATGGTGGCTCACACCTGTAATCCTAGTACTTTGGGCAGCTGAGGCAGGAGGGTCGCTTGAGCCGAGGAGTTTGAGGTTGCAGTGAGCTATGATCACACCACTGCGCTCTTGCCAGGGTAACAGGGCGAGACCCTGTCTCAAAAAAATAAAATAAAATACAATAAAATGGGGAGAAGAGTGGCATCTACCATGGAGGTATGTTGTAAAGTTTAAATGAATAACACATAAAGTAAAATACACAGAACATTTCCTGGTATATCTTAAGTGTTCAATAAACATTATTATTATATCCTGTACCTCAGGTTTTGGTTGCACTTTGAAGAGGATAGACGAGAGGGTGTTGCAAGGAGAATATGTCCAGATCCAAGACGAAGCCTCACAGGGTGGCCCTTACTCTAATGAGTTCATCTTGACCTGTGGTCTGATCTTCATTCTGCAGATGCAGAAACCTGATTTTGTCAGCATTCGGAGAGTGCAGTTCTTATTCAAGGCATACTTACAATGCTGGGCACTGGTGGGGTGTGTGTGTGTGTGTGGTGTGTGGAGAGAGAGGGAGAGAAGAAGGAAGGAGGGGGAAGATGGAGGGGAAAAGGGAGAGGGAGAATTAGACAGAGCAAGTAAAATTTCAGGTAAGGTGAGGATGATCTTTATATTTTTCAGTGAGAGAAACTATTTCTACAAAGAGCTTGAAGGTCACTGGGAGGAGCAACAGCACCAGCAGTGACAAGACGGTCTCAAGGAACTGTCCAGGTTGCAGCTCTGACACCAAGTCACTTTTGTGGGTTGCATCTTCCGAAACAACCGGAGCTGGGTAGCACCGTGGATACTCATTTAGCCTCAAGGGGGCGCTCTAAGCTTCAGTTCTAGGGACTAGGCAAGAGCCTCCAGCCAGGGCTTGTCCTTTGGCTAAAAGCAAAGGTAGGGGATTTTGGGAGAGAAGGAGGTGGGTGGGTAAATAGGCTGTGCTTAAGGAAATTGGATTTTTTGCTAGTCTGGGCAAATGGAAGCTTAAGAGGGGTGTTTGGAGATGTTGTTGGGAAAATGGTTTTATCTCTAAATTCTACAATTGAATATGGTAATTTAAATATATATATATTTCTGACTATAAATATTAAACATGCTATTATAAAAATTTCAAATATTAGAGAAAGTACGGCTTTGAAGGTGAAAGTTCCCTCTGTCATCCCCCACCATGCCCTTCCTCCCTAAAGGAGAAAAAAAACTTAAGAGTTCAGTGTGTTTGGTGTTATTTAGTTAGTTATTTAGTTAATTATATGTATCAAGAACACATGCATACATGTTTTTACTTAAATATGAATGCCAACATTTAAACTCACAAAGATGACCTGAGCTGTGAAGCATACTGGAAAGCTTGTGTTCTGTGGCCTGGGATAATGTTCTTCCCATGAGCAAGTAGCACAAAAAGGCAAATTTTCAGAAACGCAAAAACAAAACAAAGTTTTGAGTGTGGAAACAAAACAAAGGGAGGGAATTAATTTTCTGAAATGTCTCTCAACTAAGAGAGCTCCTTCTTACCCCAAATGAACACATCAGGGAATTAGTATCTCATGAAACACATTTTGGAAAACTGAGCTTCTCTGTCATTTTGAGGTTTCCTTAAAGCAGAAATTATAGCTAGGTTATATTGTTCCTTTTTAAATTGTTTACATTCGAGTAAAAAGTAATCATTTTCTTTTAACTTACCTATGGGTTCTTTAAATGATGTTTAATGACCTATTTAAGGTGATTCCAGGCATCATATTAATTTTTTACTCATGTTTCCAAAGAGAGAAGTAAAATGGAAATTTCCAGTAGCAGTTATTTAAAATAAATTGACAGGGCAAAAACCTAAAAGTAAACCCTAGCCAGGCATGGGGGCGTGTGCCTATAAGAGGCTGAGGCAGGAGGATCACTTGAGCCCAGAAGTTCAAGGCTACAGTGCACTATGATCATGTCTGTGAATCTGCGAATAGCCACTGCCCTCCAGCCTGGGCAACAGAGCAAGACCCTGTCTCAAAAAAAAAAAAAAAACCAAAAAGCCACACACACACATATAAAACAGGTAAACTGCTCCATTAGAACGTGAGTTATGGTTACTCGTAGGCACATAATGCATGAACAGATGGCAAAAGGCACGTCTGGTACCAAAGTGTTCTTCATCTCATCCACCAGAGGGTACCTGAGAGTTCTTCAACAAAAGCATTCAGGAAACCAAATTTAAAAATCTGAACTAGAAATCACAGACCTACAGTGATACACACACACACACACACACACGCACGCACGCACGCACGCGCACGCACACACACTTCTGGTACATTATTAACCAAATTCAGTTTGCTAAAAGATAGCCACATGCTTTTTCCCCACCAAATTATAGAATTCTGATATGATACTCTCGTTTGCATACTGATACTCACTTTTGAGAAATTTTTTGAACTTAGCCTAGGTAGTGGGGGACTGTATATTTTACAAATATGTTAAAGGTTGAGTATTTTTCTAGCAAAAATTGTGATATTTACATTTACTAGAAAAGGCTAGTTATTACATTATCATAATCCCAGAATTTTTTCTCAATTTGTGTAATTAGTATATTACTTAATTGAGTTCACCCTGAATAGTTTCATGAAAGATGCAGGGTGTTATTTTTCTTTCATTAGGTTCATCTTCTACTTCTCACTCCCATTCCACGTTCCAGTAAGCGCAAATTACTACTGTACCTTAAAACTAAAAATTGGAAAGAGTCCAAATGGCCAATAGGAAAGGCAACAGTGGTGTTATGGCAGTGGATATTTACATTAACCTATTAATTAGAGTATGTATAAATTATAATACTAATGCAATAGTATTGGGAATACATTTTTTTTTTTTTTTTTGAGACAGAGTCTCATTCTTTTGCCCGAGCGAGAGTGAGTGCCGCGGTGTCAGCCTAGCTCACAGCAACCTCAAACTCCTGGGCTCGAGTGATCCTTCTGCCTCAGCCTCCCGAGTAGCTGGGACTACAGGCATGTGCCACCATGCCCGGCTAATTTTTTCTATATATTTTTATGTGTCTGATTAATTTCTTTCTATTTTTAGTAGAGACGGGGTCTCGCTCTTGCTCAGGCTGGTCTCGAACTCCTGAGCTCAAACAATCCGCCCTCCTTGGCCTCCCAGAGTGCTAGGATTACAGGTGTGAGCCACCGCGCCCGGCCAAGGGAATACGTTTTTTAAAATGTGCTGACCATCCACTAAGTCTCAGTCCCGGTGCCGTGTGGATGATGAACAAGAAAAAATTCCTAGCTTTTAAGGAGTTTATAGAACAACAACAAAAAAATTCCCAGCTCTTACGGAGTATTTAATTCGGTGTGTGTGGGGGGTGTGAAGACACCCATAATCAAATACTTAGAGAGTAAGGATTGCGAGCATACGCTTTGGAGTCAGAAATTCAGGTTCTCCCACTAATTTGTTATATAACCCTGAGCAAATTATTCCACCCATCTCTGAGCCTTGGTTTTTCTCATCTGTTAAACAAGGATAATCGCCTAGCTGACTTTTATTGTGGAAATTAAGTGAGATGATGAACACTGGTCACCTTGTACTGAGTGTGGAGTTCAGTATGTGATAGTAGGACTGTGGTTTTTATTACCATTGCTTTCTTTGCGTAGCAGGGAACAGGGCTTCAGACCATTGTGCAATACCACGCGTGACAGGCCGGCCACCGCCAGGAGGAGGTGGAAGCACTCTTCCAGGGCCAGACAATTTCTCTTGTCAGACAGGCTTCAGCTACGTCTTGACAGTGCAATTTTATGGACAGTCCGGTGGTTCCAGCTGCCTGGCGTGTGGAAAATGACTGGGAAGGAATATCACCTCCTTTGGAGTGGTCTGAGCTTCTGTTTTTGCTTTAGCTGCTTCAGGGTACAGTGGTCAAAGTGGGCCTATTCAGACGGGGCCTTCTTGTAGTGTAGGGGCCAGTGTGGACCGTTGCTCCCCCATGGGCTAGCTGACCTCAGATGGAGTTCTCTTCGCAGAGAAGTAGGCCTGGGGCCCAGGATGGCAGAGGCAGTGTCTGTCACGCAAAGCGTTGAGTGCTGCTGAAATCCAGGGAAAATGCTGAGCCAGAAGTCAGATGGGGAGCTGAGGCCAGAAACTAGATAATGAAATCCAAATGGGTTGCCAAGCTAAGGCAGGCAGATGCGGTGCTGAAGTCCAAGGTGTAGGGCAGGGATTGAAACCAGGGCGATGAGTGTGAAGGACAGTGTGTACCTACCGTTAACCAGCTACTGCTCCTGATACTGGGAGTTTATATTCCAGTGAGACTAGATGAGTACATAAGCTAGTCCCATATGCTGGTAAGTGCTGCAAAGAAAGGTAGCGGAGGATAATGTCATAGAGAACTCCTGGGGAGGCTGTTTTAGCGAAGGTGGTATTCTAGGCAGGACAAGCAGTGAGGGCCGAGGCTCTTAGCCAGGAATGACAGAAGGCGGCCACTGTAGCTGGAGTGTCGTGAATGAAGCGAGAGGTAGAAGGAAATGAGTGCGGAGAGGTAGGCAGGGACCATAGCACACAGGATCTTGTAACCCAGAGTTTGGGTTTAGCGATACGATGAGAAGCTATCAGAGGTTTTAAATAGGGAAGGCAGTGGGGTGGGCATGGGGTTGGCATGATCCAAATTAGTCTTTAGAAAGATCACTCTGGCTGCTGTGTGGAAAATGGCTTATATTAGTTAAAGCAAGAGTTGTGGCCATGAGACGAGTTAGGAGGTGGTTGAAGTAGGTCAGGCAAGGAGTGGTGGTTGTTAGGGGTAAGATGAGAGCGGTGGTCACAGAAGGAAGTTGGATTTGTGATCTCTCATGGAAATTGATCCGTCAGGTTTACTGGGTGCAGTGTGATTGGGACATAAGGGGAAGAAAAATCTTGGCTTTGGGGCCTGAGCAAATGTGTGGGTGGCAGTGCCATTTACTCAGGTGGCTGAGGACTGGAGCGGGGTGGATTTGGGAGGAAGATCATGGATCTGTTTTGGTGCTGTTGAGTTCGAGGTGCCTGTTAGGCATCCTTCTAAGTGGAGATGTCGAGGGGCAGCAGGGTCCGTATCTGGGTTCAGAGATCTGGGCTACAGAGGTAACTTGGGAGGCATCGGTGTTTACGTGGCATAAGTGCACGGTATTTAAGCACGGGGTGGGGCCAGGTGAAATGAACTGGGGAGAGTAGCCAGAGAGGAGCTCTGAGGTTGGAGAGTGGGGCATTCCACATTTAGAGGTCTGGTGGCCTCGAAGAGGAGCCAGCAAGCAGACAAAGGAGCTTTCAAATGAGGGAGGAAAAGACCAAGCAAGTGGGAGATCATGGGAACCTCAGGAGGGACGCATTTCAAGAAGAAACAAAAGACCAAGTGGGCCAGGAGCTGCTAGTAAGTCAGGTAAGATGCAGACAGAGCTGTGGCCACTGGCACCTTGATTAGAGCTGCTTCACTGGAACTGTAGGTGGGGCACAAAAGCCTCATCCGAGCGGGCTGAGGAAAGGAAAAGGATGGGTGGTGAGAGACAGGCAAGTCTTCCAGAACTTTTCTGTGCAAAGGAGCAGAGCAGGGAACAGGTAGATGGTCCAGAGGATTGTTAAAAGATGTCCACGTACAGATAGCAATGATACAGAGGAGAAGAAGGAGAGAAAAAGATGATCTGCGGAAATGAAACCTGGAGAGAGCGATGGCAGCTGGGCTCAGAGCACGGGGCCTGGCCGCTTTCCCCAGCAGAGCAGGAGGGAAGGCAGAGTGTGTGCTGCAGATACAGGTGCTTCTCTCCTCGCGGCGTTGTCTCGTGGGTCTCTGGCCAGACCATCCCCAGCCCTTGTCACAGAGGGAAACTACTCATATGGGAAACGCCTTGGGTCAAGGGAGAAGTAGGGACTGCTGCGTCCAATCAGACACAAATTCCCACGAGCTGGGCCGACAGAAAACCTATGTGGCAAATATGTATCTCTCCTCTCCAGCCCTGACCTTGTACTTGTACTTAAACCAGGCTGGTGGGTGAGCCTCACTTCTTGACTTCTTTGCCAGGAAAGCCTTGGTCCTGGGGGTTTGTTTAATCGGATCTCCAAATAGATACAGATTGATCTAAAATTTTGAGGGAACATAGCTTTGGGCTGCTAAGATGGGGCTTCTGCTATGCACCCTGTTCTGTTTTAGTACAAATTAGGAGAAACAGCTGAGAGTTTGGTTTTTTTTTTTGAAGTAGTGGTGGGGGAGAACTAGGATGATTTAAATAACATTTCAATGAGATGAATTGGGCTGGTTATTTAAAGATACAACTTAAGCATTAAAAAGAATAATAGTTATAATAGTTATAATTTATTGAGTGCCTACCACCGGCTAGAGCTGTGGTCCCCAACCCCTGGGCTGCAGACTGGTACCAGTCTGTAGCCTGTTAGCAACCGGGCTGCACAGCAGGAGGTGAGCGGCCAGCCGGCAAAGCTTCATCTGTACTTACAGCTGCTCCCCATCGCTCGCCATCCCCTCGCCCTGCCCGTGGAAAAATTCTCTTCCATGAAACTAGTTCCTGGTGCCAAGGTTGGGGACTGCTGGGCTAGAGGTTTTATAAATGAAACGAAACAACCGTTATTGACATAGGAGTCTTTTTCCTTCTGCTATGCATTTAAAACAGGATTTTGGTTCTGGAACTGATCCACCTGGGTCTTTGGATGCAATATGGTTACAAAAGCATTTCTTTATTTACGTCTCTGCAAGCTAGGCATTAGTGTCACCACGTTTTGCAGATGAGGTAAAGTTTAGAGAGGTTGTATACCTGGTCCAATTGAATAATGAAGCCAGAATTTGAATCCAAGACTGTCCAACTCCAAAATTGACACTAAAGCCACTCTGCATGAATCATCCGGGTATGGTGCAGTGATTAAGGGGGTGGACCATGGTGGCAGGGGGACTTGGGGTTGAGTTCTGTTCCACCACTTACTAGCTGTGTTATCTTGGGCTGATTACTTAACATCGAGGAGCCTGTGTTTCTTCATCTGTAAAATGGGGCTTATAATAGCCCCTGCCTCAAGGATTGCTCTTAGGATTATGTGAGATAACATACGTGAGATGTGTAGCACAGACCTGGCCAACAGAAGAGGCCCAGTAAATGTAAGTTATTATTATAATACATCACGCTGGCCTCTGAGAGGGGGACTTTGGCATCTGTCTGAGCCACTCTCATTGCTAGCACCAGAAACATATATCCTGTCTCAGAAATGTCTCACATAATAGATTGTGTGCTTAACTCACTCTGTACTGTGCTTCCAACACGAGGCATCGAAGAAATGCTTTGGATGATGCTATTACCCAACTGCATGAGTGGGTTTGATAGCTTTTCCAAAGGGCTGGTATTTCAGTTGTGCAACTGTAACTGCTTCATGGCCATAGAAAAGATTTATTTTTTGGACCCCAATCAACCCTCAGCCCCATTTCTCAAACTCCAGCTATATCACAAGATGTCAAAGTCATGCAGTATTAACAGTTGGTCAAAGGTGCTCGTGGCATTTTGCAGATGTAATGAAGAAGCCGTATTGTCTAAGACTGCCTTGCTGTGCCTTCTGCCCCGCACCCTGCTCACCCTTTAAGATCCGGCAGGTGGGAAAATTCAGCTGCAAGCTCCCCTAGAAGGCAGTGGAAGGACAAAAAACATGTTTATTCAACTTTGCAAGAAACTGGGATGTAGGGCTGGGGTAAAAGGTGCCACACAGTAAAGGAAAGGGTCTCGTAACCACCTCCCCTTCACCCAAGAAGGGTAAAGGAAAAGATCTCCCAGAATTAAAAAAAAAATAAACATAATGAAGTAGTTTTCGAATGTGGCTGATTGCCTGGCTCCTAAAGAGGAAACAGGAGTAGGGGCTGGGGTGGAGAAATAGAAGGGATTTTCCCTTAGAAGGCTGCTGCTAAGAGAAAAAAATTTTATTATAGAATAGGCTCTGCGTTAGGTGCTCTTGCCCAACTGTTGGCTAAGGTAATTGTTCTGAGCTCGTTTAAGGCAGGCCAGGCTAAGCTATGACGTTGGCAGGTTAGGTGTGTTAAGTGCATTTGTGACTTACGAGAGTTTCAGCTTATGATGGGTTTATTGAGACGTGACCCCACTGTAAGTCAAGGAGCACCTGCCTTCTATAATAACGGTGACACAAAGATAGTATACTGTCCTAGAAAACATGCTTTGTGGTTTTATTTTAACATTTACATGTACTGTATATTCACTGTAGAAAACTAGAAAAACAAAGAACACAGAAAAACCACAACCATTCCAACAAAAAGATCACCACTATCCTTTTGGTAGTGTCTTTTCGGATTCTTTTTTCTCCCAAGTGTGTATCTACATCTTTGTTCTATCTTTTCAAAATGGAATACTGTTCCAGAGTCAGCTTTTTTCTCTTTTTTAATTTAATTTATTTATTTATTTATTGAGACAGAGTCTTGCTCTGTCGCCTGGGCTAGAGTACCATGGCGTCAGCCTAGCCCACAGCAACCTCAAACTCCTGGGCTCAAGCAATCCTCCCGCCTCAGTCTCCCGAGTAGCTGGGGCTACAGGTGCACGCCACCACAATCAGCTAAGTTTTTCTATTTGTAGTTGCCCAGCTAAGTTTTTCTATTTTTAGTAGAGACGGGGGTCTTGCTCTTGCTCAGGCTGGTTTTGAACTCCTGATCTCAAGCGATCCTCCCACCTCAGTCTCCCAGAGTGCTAGGATTATACGCATTTTCTTTTTTTAAAAACTTAGCAATACACTGTGAGCCTTTCTCCACGGATGAGTTGCTTCTTAAAATAGATATTCCATTGGAAATGACAGTATGCTGGGCTGGGCTGGCAGATTCATTACTATTCTTTTTTGTTTGTTTGTTTTACAAGAGAAGGTGATACCCATGGCTATTCAAATCTGGGAAACACTGCACACTGCATCTCCTTCTTGGAAAATTAACAACACACATTAGCATGTAACAAGCTCTGAGGAGCCCTTCTGTAAAGAATCCTCTCGACTTGGATTAGATCGGTGTTTCCCAGAATGATTGGACACTGTGGACCATTTATTCTCATAACTCCGATTAACGTCTCAGGACTCATTTGGGGAAACACTGCTGCAGGCTGAAGTTTCCTTAAGAGTAGGGAGCAGGTCTTGTCCATTTTGTTGTTTCCATACTGCCTTACAATTGGATTTTTAAGAAATTATGAAAAATGGGATTGGATTGATGAATCCACTTTCTAGCCAACAGCCACACACGTGTGACTCGAGGGCCAAGGTTAGAGGCTGGGGCTGTGCTCCGGAGTGTCTCTCGGTGTAAAGCTAATTGGCCCCTTTGGGGATTGAACCTGTGAACTTGGCCTCATTAGCGCCAGCACAAAACAGCTGAGTTGGTTTATCTGGTGCCGTGAAATAGTTTTCTCACCCAGATTCTCATGCTGTCCTCCAGGTGGCGATGCTGGTTTGTCAACCTTCTGAGAAACTGAAGCTTGGGCCAAGAGAAGCCTGAAATTGAGGGGAAGCAGATTCGGATGAGGAATGGCGTGGGGAGGGGAGTGTAATCGAAAACTAGGAGACACTCTGTCAGGTTTGCAGTTGACATGAAGTCCAGACATAAGTTTTAAAGGATCTTGATGAACCGGTAAGCCAAGAATAAATATTGCTAGCATTTATTGAGCACCAATTATGGAGCTGACAACATGCCAGATCATTTCATTCATTGTTTCTTTCAATCCCCTGAACAGACCTATGAGGTAGATCCTGTCGTTGGAAATAGCAGAATTGGAAATTGAACCTGGGTTCCTAGGCCTGGTGTTGTATATACATATATATGTACATACGTGCTTTGCTAGACTGAAATAAAAAGATGTTTACCAGGGATGAATCCATGTCAAATATCTATCTATCTGTCATATAATTATCTATCTAGCATCTATCTGTCTAAGTAGTTTTTATTTCATTAGGATGGGCCTGA
>NW_012148619.1:3165215-3167322 GCF_000956105.1 Propithecus coquereli
GGGAGAAGGGGTTCCCACATCGTGTGAGGACAGGCTGAACAAGGGGGTTAGTGAGCATGCAGCTGTCTTGTCTCTACTTTGTGCCAGTGCCCAGAACAGCGTTGGACATACGGAAGGCTACGTATAATTCATTTGTCGAACAAATGAATAACAGTCTTCCGCTCGTTGGAGCTTCATTCAGCAAGTATTTATTACATGTTGCTGTGTGTTAGGTCCATGCTCAGCTGCAGAGGCTATTTCAGTGGAAACGATGACTCAGCCCCCGTCCTCAGGGGAGTGTGTCATACTGGCTAGGAGCACGAGATGGTGACAAACTGTTTGGGTTTGAAATCCAGCTCCACCAATTATTAATACTTTACTTGGTTGTCCCTCAGTTTCCTCAACTGTAAGATGGCGGTGAAATAGCACCTACCTCAAGGAATTACTTTGACAATTAAATGAGCTAATAGTTGGCATTAACATTAACCACTCAAATGTTGATAATGAGGCTGGGTGTCGCACCTGTCAGTGCTTTGGGAGGCAGAGGCAGGAACATTGCTTGAGGCCAAGAGTTCGAGACCAGCCTGGGCAACATAGCAAGACTCCATCTTTACAAAAAATAAGAAAAATTAGCCAGGAGTGATGGTGCACGCCTGTAGTCCCAGCTACTCGGGAGGCTGAGGCAGGAGCATCGCTTGAGCCCAGGAGTTCGAGGCTGCAGTGAGCTATGATGACTCCACTGTACTCCAGCCTGGGTGACAGAGTAAGTCCCTGTCTCGAAAAAAAAGAATGATTATCATGGTACATACAGTCTAGCAGGGCTATAGATAAGCCCTATTACTGTTACCTGGTGGATATTCTCATGGGTATGTCTGGACTGGAATATACGCGCACCTGGACAGGCTAATAATTAGATACCCCATCTAATCAATGTGCTTTAGATCCTTTTTCAGCCTTCACGAGAGGGGAGACTGAGCACTTCGGGAGGCAGCACTACTGCTCACCCATCAGAATAGTTGTGATGGTACTGTCCTCCTCCCCTGGAGTTGTCCAGTGCATAACACACGTGGGCCAAGAGGGAAGGGTGGAGACAGGAAGCCTGCTGGTGTCAACACTCAGCCTCACACCCCAAACCCTGAACAATTCCACTCTGGCCCCAAACCCACAGTCCCCCGGAACAAACACCCCACAGGAAAGCAACCCTTGGAAGGTAGTTTAATGCTCATCTAGAGTTTACTGGCCATGCCCCTTGGGGGCATTACCCCCACCCTGAGGGACTTATCAGAGTGTATTTCCAACTACATAATGTACTATCCTGAGGAGATTCTAGAAGATAGAATTTTTCTAATCTTGTTACATTGCCTATGATTTTTAATCCCCCTTATAGATTTCTGCCCCAGCCGGTTGATCAGCTAGCTGGCCAGCCCCACTCTGCTGGGGGGTGTACAGGGTGCCATGAGGACATCTCAGAGGGTACCTAGCCCTGATGTGGAGAGCTGGGGAGGACTAAAGGATGTGGGGAATTAACTACACAAACAGGTAGCAGGAATGGGATCGCATCTGCAAAGGCCTGAGGTCGGCGAGAGCAGGTGCATTGGGGGAATGAAAATAGTTTAGCGAGGCTGGTGTACAGGGTAGAGGGTGCGTGCACGGGGAGGGAAGTGAGGAAGAGGCCGGAGAGATGCACAGGGTCAAGGTAGTGAAGGGCCTTGGAAGTTGTGTTAAGGAGCTTAACTTTGATCCTGAGCACAATAGGGTATCTCTGAAGGGTTTTAAAGAAGGTGGTGAAATACACAGGTTTGCATTTTAGAAAGAGCACCCCAGCTAAAAAGGAGATTAGGAGGGATGGGGTGTGTGTGCGTGTGTGTGCATGTGTATGGTGTGCACACGCCACCACAAATGTGCTGGGGGAGGGATGGTGTGCGTGGGACTGGATGCAGGGAGAACAGTTAGGAGGGTGTCAGGAAGGTGTTGCAGTACCTCCTGCAAAGGACGAGGAGACACCGAACCAAGGAAGCTACAGCGTCATGAATGGAGAGAATTGTGAACACAGTTGAGAAGAATTAACAATCTCTGGCTATGGGCTGGAAGCTGAGGGTAACATTTTGGGGGTTCTCTGGCTCTTAGT
>NW_012148619.1:3178288-3179231 GCF_000956105.1 Propithecus coquereli
TAGTATATATACAATAGTGTATATACTTTATATAATACTATATGCTGTACTATGTATATATAGTGTAGTATAAATACATCAAAATTTATTTTTACATTCTGTAGTTGATGAACATTTGGATATTTTTGGTTCTTGACTACTTGGAACTATGTTACTATGAATGTTCTTGTATATATCTCATGAGGCTCTTGTGCAGGAAATTTTCCAGGGGTTATATATCAAGGAATAGCTGGTCATATCCTATACAAACTCTGTCTCTACTGGGTAAGGCCAAACTCTTTTGCAAAGAGACTCTACCAGTTAACACTCCTACCAGCAGTGAATGAGGTTCCCATTGATCCATACTCTTTCCAGTATTTGATAGTACCTAACTTTTTGTATTTGCCAGTCTGATGAGTGTTAAATGATGTCTCATTAAAATTGTACATTTCATTTTACTGATTATCAATGAAATTAAACCTTTTTTAATATGGTTAAGCCAGTCATGTATCCTTTTCTATGAAAATCTCTTCATGTCCATGTCTGTCTTATTCACCTTTATCCCCAGCACCAAATATAGTGCCTGGCACATAATAGGTGCTCAGTAAATTATTTCTGCTTTTTTATTTTTTCTTTTAGCCATGACGTCTCACTGTGTTGCCCAGGCTGGTCTTGAACTCCTAACCTGGGATGCTTCCACCTCAGCCTCTCGAGTAGCTGGGACTTAAATATTTGTTTTAACAAGCATCATACATATTTCTTCTATTCCCAGCATCCTTTCTCACTTTTTGCCAATCCTATTACCTCCATTCAACATCTTCTTTTGCCTGAATTTTCTTCCATTTCTTGTTTTCATGGAATATAAAACCATGGAGAAAAACATTCATTTTTGCTCTTTTTGGTTTTCTTTTCTTTCCTCCTCTTACTGCTTTTAGCATTTAAGAATCAGTGTCAGGGCCGGGCG
>NW_012148619.1:3179281-3183779 GCF_000956105.1 Propithecus coquereli
ATGGGTATGTCTGGACTGGAATATACGCGCACCTGGACAGGCTAATAATTAGATACCCCATCTAATCAATGTGCTTTAGATCCTTTTTCAGCCTTCACGAGAGGGGAGACTGAGCACTTCAGGAGGCAGCACTACTGCTCACCCATCAGAATAGTTGTGATGGTACTGTCCTCCTCCCCTGGAGTTGTCCAGTGCATAACACACGTGGGCCAAGAGGGAAGGGTGGAGACAGGAAGCCTGCTGGTGTCAACACTCAGCCTCACACCCCAAACCCTGAACAATTCCACTCTGGCCCCAAACCCACAGTCCCCCGGAACAAACACCCCACAGGAAAGCAACCCTTGGAAGGTAGTTTAATGCTCATCTAGAGTTTACTGGCCATGCCCCTTGGGGGCATTACCCCCACCCTGAGGGACTTATCAGAGTGTATTTCCAACTACATAATGTACTATCCTGAGGAGATTCTAGAAGATAGAATTTTTCTAATCTTGTTACATTGCCTATGATTTTTAATCCCCCTTATAGATTTCTGCCCCAGCCGGTTGATCAGCTAGCTGGCCAGCCCCACTCTGCTGGGGGGTGTACAGGGTGCCATGAGGACATCTCAGAGGGTACCTAGCCCTGATGTGGAGGGCTGGGGAGGACTAAAGGATGTGGGGAATTAACTACACAAACAGGTAGCAGGAATGGGATCGCATCTGCAAAGGCCTGAGGTCGGCGAAAGCAGGTGCATTGGGGGAATGAAAATAGTTTAGCGAGGCTGGTGTACAGGGTAGAGGGTGCGTGCACGGGGAGGGAAGTGAGGAAGAGGCCGGAGAGATGCACAGGGTCAAGGTAGTGAAGGGCCTTGGAAGTTGTGTTAAGGAGCTTAACTTTGATCCTGAGCACAATAGGGTATCTCTGAAGGGTTTTAAAGAAGGTGGTGAAATACACAGGTTTGCATTTTAGAAAGAGCACCCCAGCTAAAAAGGAGATTAGGAGGGATGGGGTGTGTGTGCGTGTGTGTGCATGTGTATGGTGTGCACACGCCACCACAAATGTGCTGGGGGAGGGATGGTGTGCGTGGGACTGGATGCAGGGAGAACAGTTAGGAGGGTGTCAGGAAGGTGTTGCAGTACCTCCTGCAAAGGACGAGGAGACACCGAACCAAGGAAGCTACAGCGTCATGAATGGAGAGAATTGTGAACACAGTTGAGAAGAATTAACAATCTCTGGCTATGGGCTGGAAGCTGAGGGTAACATTTTGGGGGTTCTCTGGCTCTTAGTGATTGTGTGCAAGTCATTAGGCCAAAACCCCTTCCCTTGCCTTCCCTTCCCTAGTCTCACTCTGTTGCCTGGGCTAGAGTGGAGCGCCGTGGTGTGATCATAGCTCATGACAACCTCAAACTCCTGAGCTCAAGTGACCCTCCTGCCTCAGCCTCCTGAGTAGCTGGGAACACAGGCACGCACCACCACACCTGGCTAATTTTTAAATTTTTTTGGAGATGATGTCTTGCTGTGTTGCTCAGGCTGGTCTTGAACTCTTGGCCTCAAGTGATCCTCCTGCCTTGGCCTCCCAAAGTGCTAGGATTACAGGTGTGAGCCACCACACCCAGCCTCTTTACTTCTTTATAAAATCTCTCCTCATATAGTGTGCAGTAAAGAGCGTGGGCATGAGTCAGGTTGTCATTAACCACAACGCTAAGGCTTAGTAGGGAGTTTATTTCAGTTTCTTGGAGCCACATTTATTCAATTATAAATGGGGAAGCCGGGTGTGGTGGTGCGCACCAGGAGTCCCAGCTACTCAGGAGGCGGAGGCGGGCGGATCACGTGAGCCCAGGAGTTTGAGGCTGTGGTGCTCTTCTATTCTCTGCCTGTGAATAGCCACTGCACTCCAGCCTGGACACCATAGTGAGACTCCATCTCTACAAAAATAAAATAAAATTTTTAAAAACTAATCAAACTGTACACTTTAAATATGTGCAGTTATTACATATCAGTAAGATCTTAATAAAGCTGACTTTGAAAATATTCTAAATGGGGATAACTGTACCTGCCTCATAGGTCTAGGTAGGATCATGATTCAGTGTAGGTTTTCCCACTTGGACCCAAACCTGACTCTCTCTCTGATGGAGGACATGGCTGGCACCACCCCAAATCCCTTTACTGAAACCCCTGATCCCCGCTTTCCTTCCCGCCCCATGTGAGTCACTGTCATCTGTTGCCTTGATGGCCAGTAGCATCTTAATTGGTCACTCTGCTTCTACCTACCTTCTTCAAAGATCCTTTTCCCATTTTCTCCATAGAGCAGCAGGGTGATCATTGTTGCTGTTTTGGTGGGGTGTTTTTTATAGCAACTGCATTGAGATATAATTCACATACTATAAAATTCACCCATTTAAAGTATTTTTTGGTATATTCAGAGTTGTGCAATCATCACCATTATCCAATTTTATAACATTGTAATCACCCCAAAAAGAAAGCCCATATCCATTAGCAGTTTCTCCCCATTTCTCCCTCCCTCCAGCTCCTGGCAACCACTAGTCTATTTTCTGTCTCTAAGGATTTGCCTGTTCTGGATATTTCATGTAAATGGAATCATACAATAGGTGGTCTTTGTGTCTGGCTTCTTTTATTTATTTATTTATTTTTGGGTCTATTTGGAAAGAAATGGCTTCTTATACTAATGTTCTCAAGGTTCATCCATGTTGTAGCATGTGTCAGTATTTCACTCCTCTTAATGGACAAATAATATTACATTATGTGGATATATTAATAACATATTTCGTTTATCATTCATCAGTTGATGGAACTTAAGTTTCTTTTACTTTTTGGCTATTATGAAAGATGCAGCTATGAATATTTGTGGGTAAGTTTCTGTGTGGACATAGGTTTTTAGTTCTCTTAGGTGTACACTTAGGAGTGGAATTTCTGGGTTATATGATAACTCTATGTTTAACATTTTTGAGGGGCTGCCAAATTGTTTTCCAAAGTGACTGCACCATTTTACAATCCACCAGTAACCCACCAATTTTTCCATGTCCTTGCCAACACATTATTGTCTATCTTTTTAAATATAGTCACCCTAGTGGATATGAAGTTATATTTCATTGTGGTTTTTATTCGCATTTCTTTAATGATTAGTGATGAACATCTCTTCCTGTGCTTATTGGTCATTTGTATAACTTTTTTGGAGAAAGGACTATGCATGTTCTTTGCCATTTTTAAAATTGCATTGTCTTTTTATTATTGAGTTGTAAGAGTTCTTTATATATTATGGATACAAGTCCCTTATCAGATATATGATTTATAAATATCCCCCAGTCTGTGAGGTGTATTTTTACTTTCTTGATTGCGTACTCTGAAGCACCAAAAATGTTTAATTTTGAGAACTCCAATTTATCTTTTTCTTCTTTTGTTGCTTGTGCTTTGGTGTCATATCTAAGCAACCATGGCCAAAACCAAGGTCACAAAGACTCACTCCTATGTTTTCTTCTAAATGTTTTATTGTTTTAGCTCTTACATTTAGATCTGAGATCCATTTTGAGTTAATTATACTATATGATATGCACAGAGCCAGGGTAAGTCATTCTGTGACTCCCTTGCTTAAAATTCTTTCTTTCCTGCTGCTCTTAGACTAAAATCCAAGTTCCTCAGCACAAGATCTTCATTCTCACCTATTTTTCCTCTCACTAGTTTGCCGCAGCCATGACCGCCTTCTCACGGTTCTTAATCATGGAGACTCCTTCCTGCCTCCGTGTTCCTGCCCATAGTTCCCCATTTCTAGAACACAGAACGCCCGTTGGCCATTTTCATTCTTTAGGTCTTGGTTTTCAAATGCCTTCCTCAGTGAGACCCTGGCTGACCACCCTATCTAAAAGTAGGTCCCCCATTGTCCTTTGTTTCCTGTCACTGTGCCTTGTTCATTTTTTTCAGGGTCATTAGTAAAGGCCATTTCACTTTATTTATTTGTTTACTTGTTTATTGCCCCTCCCACTCATTTAAGCCCTCTATCTATCTATCTATCGATCGATCTATCTTTTTCTTTAAGACTAGTCAAGTGCAGTAGGGAGAAGGGGGAAAAGTAGTAGAACAAAGAGTTTAATCTGTAACTGACTGTGAATAATCAAGTGAGATAACTCACTACCTTCAGACCAGCCCCTATATCTATCTTTTTTCTTTCTTCTAAAACTATTTTTAAAAATAATGTCATCCATACCAAATAATATATGAAAGATTGCTCTTTTATTTACGTTTTCGATAGAATGTGTATAGAGAAATAGATGCTGTCAATATATTAGAGAATCCATGGATATCCCTCCCTGATAACCTTTTGCTTCCCTCCAGGGGCAATCACCATTCTGAATTTATTAATCATTCCTTTCTTTTCATAGTTGAACTTCACATGCATACATCACTGAATAACTTACTGTTTGATTTTGCCAGTATTTTTGAGCTTTACATAAATAAAATCATACACTGTGTGTGCTTACATGGTTTGCTTCTTTCATTCAATAGT
>NW_012148619.1:3185144-3225408 GCF_000956105.1 Propithecus coquereli
AAAAAAAAAAAAAAAGAATCAGTGTCAGGATTCAGCTCTCTAGCCCACGATTTTCTTTTTCTTTTCTGAAACTTTCCTAGTAGAAGCTCAACATGGCATTGTCTTGGTCTTATGTTTTCATATGAGTAAGGCTTTTCTCCTCACTGAAGATATGTGCTCTCTAAGAACAGAATTTCTTTTCTAACTCAGAGAGTGGTTGGCTGAGTTCTGGCCAAGTAAATCTCCATAAACACTAGGTAGTTGATCAGCAGTACTTTTAAAAATCTAATAAGATTCAGATATGCTGTGCTTACAATGTCATAAATTCCAAATCAGTGGATTCTGAAATTGTTAGAACCCTACGGTGGATAAAATTTAATTAACCAAGCACTTTTTGTGAAGAAATTCTATTAGAAGTCATCACATAATAATAATTTGTATTCTCAAAAATCTTGCAGAATAATTTCTTATAGGTGACTCTGTTTAAACAGAGAAACTGGGGCCCTTTGTTTGGTGACATATCTCTGCACACATTTCTGCTTCCTATCAGTTCAACAGGATTATAATCATAAAAAAGAAACACGCCTTCATCTTAATGTTAAACTCTGCTCCCCTGCTGGTAGAAATCCTTTTGATGAAGACCACAGCCAGAAACATGGTTAAAGACCATGTCACCTGAAAGCTTCTCATTCTGGATTCTTTATTTTTTATTTTTAGTTTGTCATCTTGCTTATCATTTACAGATATCTGAATACCTAAGAAGCGAGCCCAAAAGGTGATTGAAACTTTTGATCCGAGAAATAACTCACACATTTCTTTTGCTTTGCTCTAATCTTCAGAGCTGTGTATCATGCTGACAAGTTCTTGATTCTTAAAAAACAGGTTTTCCTTTGGGCTTTCCTCCTCTTTCATGGTGGTAATATTTTTCTCCTATCTCCCATCTTCTAAAAAAGTAGGTGTAAAAGTCTAATCAGGCTTTACCAACTTTTCTGCAAGAACAAGGCAGAAAATATGAAGATATAAATCAAGAATTGTTATTATTGTTTATGTAGTAGTGATATATGGTTCCACTGGGCTTTGTGTTTTACATGGCCACTTTGAAAACACAGAATGCTGCTCAGGCACAAGTGATTTGTTTCTGAGTCCAGTGCTTGGATATTTCTAATAAAGATTATTCTGCCTCTGATTTTATGATATCAACAAGATACTGATGCAATAAAATATTTTCAGATTCCTGGTATTAAGTCTACCTGGCCAAATAAAAATAATGACCCTGAACGTTAAGAATGGTAGATAGACAAAACATTAGGAATAAAATAGCCTAATTTTTGTAAATCACAATAATAACAATGATAGTTTTATGCGTGGGACTATGTCTGGAAGGATGTCTATAAATATTAAGCCATGTTATTTCTGGGTAAAGAAATGTTGATTTTAATTTTTTCCTTTTGCTTATCTATCTTAATTTTTTTCTGTGAGCATATATTACTTTTGAAATAAAAAAGATCCTTTTTAAAGAATAGTACATAGGAAGAGTTGATAAAACTAAGTATAAAAATAGAATAACATTCTTTAATGGAAAATAGAGAAAGTGGCGTCTGAGAAAGGGGAAATCTGATTATCTTCTATTAATTTCTGAGTTCATACTATGCACATTTTCTGCTAGCTATGATGAAAGCACTGACTACATACTGTCCATCTCATCCTAGTACCTCAGCCAGGCCAACATGTCTGCTTGCCAGACACCAGGTGAAGCAAGTAGCAGGCTCTATTTTCCGGTGGGAATAGGCTTCTCATTTGATTCCCAAATCTGTTCCCACCTGGCTCATGATTCCTGGCTTTTCCTCCTGTCTAAAACGCCGTGATTCCCTCAGGACACCCTAAAGACATGGTCTGAACTCAACCTTCCAGCTGGGAGGAGTGGCGCCTTCTCTAAGCCACCGCCCCATGTCCTAGCTGCCACGCCCCCCACCCCACCCCACCCCAATGTAACTCCCTCCCCTTCTTCCTTGTCTCGAGATCATCAAGGGTGACAAGACTGAAAGCCCCCCTTTATTATAATAACCCACCATTTCACCTCTTAGTGCCTCATCTGGCAGTCTTTTTTTTTTTGAGACAGAGTCTCACTGTGTTGCCTGGGCTAGAGTGCCGTGGCGTCATCCTAGCTCACAGCAACCTCAAACTCCTGGGCTCAAGCAAGCCTCCTGCCTCAGCCTCCCAAGTAGCCGGGACTACAGGCACGCACCACCATGCCTGGTTAATTTTTTCTATATATTTTTAGTTGTCCAATTAACTTCTTTCTACTTTTTAGTAGAGACGGGGTCTCGCTCTTGCTCAGGTTAGTTTCGAACTCCTGAGCTCAAACAATCCGCCCGCCTCAGCCTCCCAGAGAGCTAGGATTACAGGCGTGAGCCACCACGCCCGGCCCTCATCTGGCAGTCTTATTTGGGAACAGAAGAACTTACGTGAAATGGCGGAGAAGGCTGGACCCAAAGACACATGGTCGTGGCATTTAGAGGAGCAGTCTCAGGTCAAACGTGGGAAACATTTAGGTGTGTGAATCAGAATGGCCACGTCCATTGTTTATGGATGGTGTTTGTCCTGGCTGGTCAGTACCCACGCCTTATCAGTTGTTAAATAATTTGATATTCTCAGAGTAAAGTTTTAGTGTTGTAAATTGACAGTACTCATAAGAGACGTGAACTTGAGTAGGACCCAGGGCCAGCCATTGACCTTCTGTAAGCTTCGTTACACTTTGGGAAGGTGGGGATACTAATACTGCCCTGTCCACTTTGAAGAGTTACTGTGATGCTCAAATTGTCATAGCGGATGAGAAGTTCTCTGTAAACTGTGAGAGATTGTGCACAGGCAAGGTACGACGATAAAAATGATCAATGATGATAACGACGTGGGTGGTGAAAGTCAAGGTGATGGTGATAATAAAAATACAAAGAAGACAAACTTGGGAACACCGTGGACTATTCTCTTTGAGTTCAATATGCTGCAAACATTGCTCCCTGGCTCCCAATTCACAGTAACAGTTAGACAGAAGCATATAAACTGGCAACGTCAGCCCTCTGCGGTTTATGCTGTTGTGGCTCCCAGGTTGTTTACTGTCCTGGTGCTGATAGGCACTTGCCTTTGTCTGTGGGCATTCCTTCCGTGATTTATTTCACACTCCAGCCGGGAAACCCTTCTATCTTGCAATTCCCAACACCTGGGACGGCTCTCGATGTCCATTTAATGACCTGCTAGGAATCAGAGCCAGCAAAATCAAAGTGGAATTATCCCACTGGGTTCCTGCGCCCTGTGCAGCACAGTCTGAGCTGGATTCTCAGGTGCCTCCTTCTGACGCATGTCCTGTGGTCCCCAAACACATCTGCAAGTGTCTTGAGTGAGCTGTTGGTTGTGGCCAGATGGAGTCAATAAGTGGCTCCATTCCTCCCTCCTTCCCCTACTTCCTTTCTGGTCCCTGCCTGCCACCTCCCCACCCGCTCCCCTTCATGAGGACTCCGGGACTCCATATAGTCAGATTCGGTGCTTCCAGCTAACCCGGACAAGAGCCCCCACCCCACCCGCAGAACAGCAGCACAGAGTCTGTTCCAACAGAGGAAGCACATGCCCATGGGATAATGGGTCCCTGTCATTCATTCCAAAGCAATGGCCGGGTGGCAGAGAGGTTTAAATCCTGTGGCCTGGAGGGAAAAACATACTCTAGAAAGGTTTCCCTTTCCCTTTGTTAACTGTGAAATAAAAACTCTTCCTACAGAGAAGACCCGGCTTTGTGAGGGCTCTGCCGTCCCTTCCGCATATTGTAAATGGCCTCTGGGGTCCTCTCCTCCCTTTCTCCATGCTTTGGGATCGGGTCCTTTAAAGTTGCACGGTGTATAAGGTGGTGGTGGGAAGACAGATGAGCCAAGCCTTAAATTCTTCTCCAGCCTTCTCACATGCAGGGGAGAGCAGGCCTCCAGGTGGGGGTGGGAGGGGGAGTCATTTCCCAGTGGCCTCCCATTCACAAAAAGCCTCACATTGGACTGGATACACTATCTCTAAATGAGGTTTTTCAGACTGTCACAAAACTACACTGACAGAGTCCAGCCATTAAAGCATCACAATTTCTGTGTGACCCAGTTTTGGCATTTCTTAACATACAGTCTTTGTACGACGCTTTGGTCAATGACGGACTGCATTGACTACGGTGGTCCCATACATTATAACAGAGCTGAAAAATTCCCATCACCTAGTGACATCTTGATGATCCTGACCTTGTGCAGGCCTGGGCTAATGTGTGTGTTTGTGTCTTAGTTTTTAACAAAATAGTTTAAAAAGTAAAAAAAAAAAATAAAAATAGAAAAAAGCTTAAAGACTAAAGACATAAAGAAAGAATATTTTTGTACAACTGTACAATGTGTGTTTTAAGCTAAGTGTTATTCCAAAAGAGTCAAAAAGTTTTAAGCAATTTGAAAGTTTATAAAGTAAAATGACAGTAAACTAAGGTTAACTTATTGAAGGAAGGAAAGTATTTTTGCATAAATTTAGTACGGCCTAAATGTCCAGTGTCTGTGACATCTACAGTAGTGTACAGCAATGTCCTGGCCTTCACATTTGTTCCCTAAGTCACCCAGAGCAACTTCCAGTTCTGCAAGCTCCATTCATGGTAAGTGCCCTGTACAGGTCTATCATTTTTTATCTTTTATTCCATATTTTTACTGTTTCTATGTTTAGATATGTTTAGCTATGCAAATACTTGCCATTGTGTTACAGTTGCCTGCAGTACTCAGCACAGTAACGTGCTGTCCAGGTTTGTAGCCTGGGAGCAATGGGTTGTACCATATAGCCTGGATGTGTAGTAGGCTCTAACATCTCGGTTTGTTAGTACACTCTACGGTGTTTACACAATTAAATCACCTAATGAAACATTTCTCAGAATGTATCCCTGTCATTAAGTGACACAAGACTGTACAAGAAGCCTCTCTTGACCTCTGGATCCCTGGGTATGACCACGAAGCAACCAGACTGATTGTTAGCGGTAGCTGCTTTGGATATTCATTTACTGAAGGAATTATTATTCTTTTTTTCTCTTTTTTCTTATTATCTCACATAGCCCTGACTTGAAACTCAGGAATTATTCTTCTTGGTTGTTACATTTGACCATATGGACAGCCCTGGGTAGTTGGTATTGTTATCAGCCCCATTGCACAGTTGGGGAAATTGAGGTCTTCTTTAAGGTCATGCAGCTAGAAAGCAGTGGAGCTGGGGTGCAAATCCAGGCTGGGCTAATGCCAGAGCATCTTTCTGCCCTTCCATTATTGACAACACAGTCCCTGATTTGATAGCTGACCCTCTGGTTGTGGTGCATTGGATACCTGGGCTTCTCTTCCCGGTGGCCCCACCTCCCCTGCTGGCCCCCTCCCTAGGACAGGCGGGAGCTGTCAGGAGCTTAGGTTTGTGTCTGAGTTTAAATCCTCTAAAATCCCCTCTGAGAGAGTCCAAGGCATCTGATGCCTTGATTGCCCTGGGTGACATCGTGTTTAAGTTGGTCTGACCTCCCTGAGCTCATTTCTTTGTTCTGGTCACCTCTGCTTCCATCAAAAATAACAGGTTGCTGATAAGCTGGCCTTCGGCTCTCCTGCTCAGATGGGTGGACTCTGGATCTGCACTCAGAGCAGGCCTCTCAAGGTAAAAAAAAAAGCCCTCACACGTTGTATTTTGACAGGTTGAGAAATCCAATCCATTTATTTTGAAAACCCATTAAGCCCAGCCATTATGGGATATTTAGAAAGGCCAGAATTTTGCTTCTGGTCAGAAGGTCAGTGCTGTCATAAAATAACAGCTAAAGGAAGTGAAACAAAACATATTTTATTGTAGGACTATAATTCCCAAGCATTCTTTAAAAATATACTTTCAGTTAAAATAGGACAAAACAAAAACACAGCACATTGAATTGCTGGAAATTGCCATCACTCTCCACTGTCTTTGTTCAGAGTACTTATTAAATTTTGCATCTCTAGTCCTCAGCCCAGTGACAGGCACATAGTAAATGCTCAATAAATGCTGGATGCGTGTGCCTCAACATGGTTTACTTTGCTATTTAACATTTTTTGGTAGATATTAGTTCCTCTTATTCTCACTGGTGGTTAAATCAGGAAAAGAATATCTGATTTTAGTGCTCTGGGGTTTTGGAAAGTGAGTGTCAGAATAAGTAAGTTTGACTCTTCTTGATATCTTGAATTATGTTTTTGATGATACAGGTAACAGGGTCTTATGTTCAGATTCTCTAAAGAGAACTCATTTGATCCTTTTGACCTTGAGAAGGGAGCATGGGCAATGTTATTATTTTTGTGTCACCCTAGGAAGGGTGCATAGGTATAGACCGTTACTTGAAAGAAAATAACATTATTATTAGGTGAAGCCAAACACACATGATGTTCAGAAGATGGTGTAAAACATTCTTACATATTCCCACTGAGACACCTTTCAGTCCATATGCTATCCGTCTCTGATGGATATCCACGTGTCCCTTTTGGGAGTCTCCCCTCCCTTCTCTTACCTCTTACCTCCCGAAAGTTCCTCTATCTTTTCTACTCCACCCCTCCAAGCTCCATGCTGGGCAACCACCAGAAGACCCTTGAGATTCTAAGCCTGGCTCTGGCCTTGGCCATGAGAGGGTGATGGCGGGTTCTAACCATGCCTCCGAAGATTTGATTTGTAGTCGGAAGGAGCAAGGTCGCGAACTGAGACTGGAAGTGACTCTTGGAGTCTTGAGAAGGACACAATAAATACAGCTCCTTTTCTCTGCCTGAGTTGTGAACCAGCTGTGAAACAAGATCAAAGAGCCAGCTGATGGAGATAATGTATCACCTTAATGAGAAGATGGACATAGGAGAATGTGGCTTATGGCTGTAGGTTAATAGGGTTCCTGATACAGAACCTAGAATTATGCAGACGTACCCTTGCTGGACTAAGGGTAGGCCACCCTAGGTACTCAGGGCAGAACTCACGCCCACTGTGGGCAGGTAGCATCCAAAGGGAGAGGGTGAAGAAGGCCCTCTGATATGGATGCCCAGTTTCTCCTTCTAAACCCACTAATATAATGTACCTTTTCCCATCGTGGGAGGAATGAGTGACGAGTAGGGAGAGGCCAGGAGTGTTACTTTTAGAGATATCTCTTCTCATGAGGAATCACCAAGAAGGGGAGCAAGTATTTCCTCTTAACTCATCATGTTTTATCCATCCATACTGTGTTCAAAAAGTTGACTTAGTAGGTAATGCTCAAAAATAAGGAGATTTTGCATAAAATCAGAATTTCTGGCTTTTCTTGCAAAGCCAGAATGATCTGTCAGCACCGAGCCTGTGTTCCTACACGGCACCACATCTTGGAGGTGAGTGGTGCCTTTAGGTGGGGGTGTGTGTGCTCTTGCTCCTCAGGTCCCTACTGTGTGGATATGGCTCTCTGATTCCGCTCGTTTATTGCTGGGCGTTTTAGTTGTTGCCTCTGCTTCACTTGTTTCAATTTAGAATGGCGTAGCTACAAGACCAACAAACCTGTCTCTTGCTAATATTGCCCACTCTACTGGTCATTGTCTCATTTTGATATGTTATTAGCTGAACAAAGTCTCAATCTTTTAATGCTCTTACTAGACTCCTCTTCTATATCAAAGACTTTGTGTTAGAGGAGACAAAGGAGGTGAGGGAAAAAGAACACCCTGTCCTACTAGCCTATCAAACAAAGGAAGAAATGGATGCCTGGAGATTGGGAAACTCAGTCAAGGTGCGCTGCAAAAGGAAGGCACCCATGCGGACCTCCGCTGTGCTCTCCACTGCACGCTCCTGTGGGCATTTCTGCCTTACTGGGCTACACCGGTCCAGATAAGCAACAGATTTGCACATCGGAGTGTGAGCTTCTGAAATATACTTTGCCTCCCTGGGGTGACAAATTCAGCAAAAGCTCCAGGCTGACCGGACCCACAGCTGAAAAGGAGCAATAATAATGAAAGGAGATGTCAAGAGCCGGTTTTGATAGCCTGCCTGCAACCAATCTTCTGTTTCTTCCAGAGGTGCAAAGGGGCTAATTCGCGGAAGGAGCAGGACAGTATGAAGCAAGCCAGACCTCATTCACACATTTCCCGGCCACCCCAGCCACTCTCTGTAGGACATACCTGTACTTTCCTCAAAGACTTGGCATAAATCAGAAGGAAAGATGGTTGCGAGGATGGATGGATGGATGGATGGATGGATAGATGGATGGATATGTAGACCAAGGAATTGATGAGTAATCTCAAGGAGTTTTGCAATGATCTTCTATGTGCTTGAAATGGAAAATATTTTGATTTACTCTTAGAGTCCTCCTGTTAACACCTAAAGTTCAAATATCAAGGCTGAAAAAGCAGAGATACTCTATCTTCAATAAGAAGGAAGTATGGTAGAGATTAACAGTATGGATTTTGCAGTCATTTGCCCTTATTAACATCCTGAGCTTCTATTTCTTCAATGATGATAATACTAGTACCTTTCTCAAAGATGGATGCTATTAGACTGAACTGAAATACTTTTTGGAAAATACCAATTACTCAGTGCCTGGCAGATAGAAAGCACTAGGGAAATGATAACTCTAATTCAGTTGCAAGAATTCTGTTTTATACTGGGCACTTATGACATGCTTAGTTCTATCGCAGGAATAGGTGTGTATTTGTGGGTGCTGACAAAATCTGGGGGGACTGGGCATCTGCAGAGTATGGTTACAAGATAAAGGACAAGGACATACTGATGTAACCATAATTAGGCATCCTGACAGACATTCTAGTAGGTGGCTGGGAGAGAAGAGAGCTCAACAACAGAAGCTGCCGAGAAAGGGATCCAGTGGGTGGAAGGAAGGGGCGGGGCGGGGGGATTCCAGGTAAAGGAAGCCACACCCAGAGGGAACAAATGAGGCAGGCAGATTGTGCTGTTTGCTGGCCACAGAGAGAAGGGAGGTGGATGGAACTGTAGCTGTCTGTCAATTTCTTTTCAACCCGCATTCAAGGAACTTCTCATAAGAAGCAGACTCTGCACTAAATACTTTTGACTGAGTCCTGCCACTTGCTGGCTGTTTTTACTGGCTTAGGCACTGAAGCCTCTCTGAGCCCCAGGTTTTCATCTGTGCAATAGGAAGAATTCCGTTGAACTCATTTGATATTACGATGCAAGGCCTGTGTAATCAGTTGAGCACTGTACAAATGTAAGGTCTGATTTTTTATGGCTTTTCACCTGGCAGCCACTGTGGACTGTTTAAAATGCTAAGCCGGCCAGGTACAGTGGCTCACACCTACAGTCCCAGCACTTTGGGAGGCTGAGGTGGGAGGATTCCTTGAGCCTGGGTGCTCCAGCTTAGGTGACAGAGTGAGACCCTGTCTCTTAAAAACAACTCAGAAAAAAACAAAAACCAAAAAACACTAAGCAAATCATTCCTCTGCCTAAAATCCAAGCCTCTTACCATGGTACGCTGGGCCTTATACAGCCTGGCCCCAGACACTCACTCCTGCCTCATCTTATACCCATGTCCCCTTTGTTGACCACCTTCCAGCCATACTGGCCTTTCTGTTTCACCAAGGGCTAAGCCATTCCTACCTCAGTGCCTTTGCACTTTCTGTTACCTCTATCGGGAGCCCATGGTTGGTTCCCTGTTTTCATTCAGGTTTTGTTTGGGACACCATCTTCTCTAAGAGGCTGTCCTGGGCCACCTTGTCTAAGGTGTTGTCTACCCCATCCCATCCCCTACGCTTCAGCCATTTTCTCTCACCTTGTTCCATTATCCCCATGGGGTCTATCACTATCTCGATGTGCCTCTGTCATTTATTATTTACCGTCCATTAGCTATTTCCCTCTCCCCCTACATTCCTTCCAGAAGGATTTGGTGTGTCTTGGTCACTGTTCTACTAGCGTCACAAATAGTGCCCAACACCAAGAGGTGCTCCATAAATATTTATTGGCCAACTTTAACTACAGCTCCCCCGACCCCCGACACCTTTCAGCAAAAGGCAACAAAGTTCCATCCATGGGAAAAATCTTTACAAGTCACCACAGACTTCTAAACGAGGGGAGTTCTGAACTATGTCTCGCTCACTCAACTCCTGCTGCATTTAAGGATCATGAGTCCTGAGTCAGAATATGACCAAGAAAGAGCCAAAATAACACATTTGGTCTGTCCAGTGTAACACCAGTCCAGGCAGAATACATCTAGTTCGCTGTCATGAGGGCAGACAAGGATCGGGGCCATTGGCATTTAAGAGGAAACTGGTGGGCGGCAAGTTGGACATTTAGGGCAACAAAGCCAAGGGGGGCCGAGAAGGCCTTTGCTGGAATTGGCAGGCGGTGGCTGTTTAGTGAGGTAATTTGCGCCTGGCTGGCTCTACCCACAGACATGTCTGTTGGAGGGAGGTGTTGGCAGATCTGTGGTGCCCCATGGCTCTGCAAACTGCTGCTGCTGCTTAATGAGCTGGTCAGCTATTCAAGTGCCTCCCATACAGTGTCAGGCTTTGCAAATTGAATGCCTGAAGGAACATTCTGGAAAGCGAGGGAGTTGAGTCTCGGCCAAAGTCCTCCATGTCTTGCCCACTCCACCCCAGCTCTTTGACCATAACTCCCAACACTCTCCCCTTGTCCACCCTGGCTGCAGCGGCGCTGGCTTCCTTACCTTCCCTCCAACCCACCAAGCCTGTGTCTACCCCAGGGCCTTTGCACAAGGTGTCCTGTCTTCCTGGAACTCTTACACCTTTGCCCGCTGACTCCTTGGCTTAATTCATTTCTTTGCCTTAATGTGGCCTCTTCATAAAGGCCTTCTCCAGCCACCCCATCTAAAAAGAGCACCTACCCTCCATCCATACTCAAGTTCCTTACCCTCATTTATTTTTCTTCAAATAAACCTGACGGTTTCTTATAATCTATTTGTCTGTTTGTTTACTGGCCATCTCCAATCCACCTGCTACTCCCCTACTCCCACCAGTCCAGTGTAAATTTCTGGAAAGTGGGGACCATGTTTGTCTTGGTTAGTACTGTCTCCCCTTAGATCCATGCCTAACTCAGAATATCAACCACAGTTACCAACTGAATTTGTTGAATGAATGAATGAACGAATGAATGAAGTAAGGAGCAGGGAGGGATGGACTGGGTTATGGAGTGCACTAAGTGTCACAGGTGGGTATAAATGGGCAGGGGGCTTTAAGAGCTTAAGGACCCAGGTATAACCACATCCCATACTAAATATATATGCATTTTTTCCTACAGAAAAGGCAGACAAGATTTTGGTAACTGTCACTTCTTGAATGACTTGGTTCCAAATACATTTGTTTTACGATTGACTTCGATGACTCAACAATCATCGTGCTCACTCAGAAATTCTTTCACAGTGATTAAGAAAAAACTGACCTAATATTATTTTCCATTGAGATGATATTTTTATAGATACAAAGCTTAACAAATTAATTTCTTAGACATTGTCTGAACATTTATTAATTTCAATTCTTTTCATATTTTGGTGTCAGTTAAAACATATTTTTTAGGCCTAAAACATTATCCTGGGACTCCCCCAAATCTTGTAGGCCCCAGACTTTGTGCCTACAGCCCCTGATGATTGAAGGGCCTGGGGAGGCAGGAGCCGAGTTTGCAGAAGATCCTGACTACGTGGTCAGGAGGGCCCACGGCTGTGGAGACCCCTCAGGCCATGTCACCTCCACCCAGAGGCAAGAAGCTGAGGGTCTGGCAGTGGGTACCAGCAGCAGAAATGAAGAGAGGGAGGTAAACTGAGAAAAGAGTCCAAACCCAGAGAGTCTTCAGATCTAGGAGATAATGGACATCTAGGGAGGACAAAAGAATGCTTGCTTTCAGATCCCAGGGGGTGTGGGCTAGGAGGGAAGATGACGGGTTGAGTTTGGGATTTATTAATGAGAAGGGCTGGTGTGTCATTTTCCTTATCTGTAAAGGGGATGTATTAGTCAGGGCTCTCCAGAGAAACAGAACCCATAGGAGATATACATATATGTATATATATATATCCCACCCTAATCCTCTCCATACCTGGGGGGGGGGAAATACCTACGAATCTGCCAATCATAAATAACTTAGTGCGCCAGCTGCAGAAGAATGCAGAAGACTCTCTAGCCCGTGGGCCAAGCAGCATAGGTACCATAGAGTACGGAAATTAAACTAGAACAACCCACATACGTAGCAATGCAACCCCCAGCTGTTCAATCAAAGTGGTTCCACAGTGATGTCTGAGCCACTAGGGAGGTCTCAATCCAGGCACTATAAAACAAGTCGCAGATCATAACCAAACTCTCTTTTCCTGCTGTGACAATGGGTCCGGTTGTCATCTATGGCATATGTATCATGCTCTGTAAACCTATATCTTGCTCTTGCCCTATAATCCTATCTCTCTCTCCTCAATAAACCTCATTTTTGTGGTTGTCTTACTGTGGTCTGGTCATTCTTCAGTCACGAGCACACTAAGAACCAACATTTTCACACTGAAACCTAATATATATGTATACATAGAGAGAGAGAGAGAGAGAGAGAGAGAGAGGAAAGAAAGGAGGAGGGAGAGGGAAATATTTATTCTAAGGAATTGTTTCACACAATTATGGAGGCTGACAAATCCTAAGACCCGCAGGCAGCAAGCTGGAGCCCCAAGGGAGCTGATGGCATAAGTTCCAATCCACTTCCAAAGGCCTGAAACCCGGATTGCCAATAGTTTAACTCCAGTCCAAAGGCTGGAAAAAACTGATGTTCCAGCTTGAAGGCAGTCAGGCAGGAGGAGTTCCCTGTTACTCTCAGGAGGGTGGGTCTTTTTGTTCTACCCAGGCCTTCAACTGATTCGATGAGGCCCACCCACATTGGGTGGGGCAACCTGCTTTACTCAGTCTAGTGATTCAAATGTTAATCTCTTTCAGAAACAGCTCAGCCTGAGCAAGAACAAAACCCTGTATCTACAAAAAATAGAAAAATTAGCCAGGTGTGGTGGCACGCGCCGGTAGTACCAGCTACTCGTGAGGCTGAGGCAGGAGGATGGCTGGAACCCAGGAGTTTGATGTTGCTGTGAGCTATGATGATGCCACTGCACTCTACCTGGGCGGCAGAGTGAGACTCTGTCTCAAAAAAAAAGAAAGAAAGAAAGAAACCCCTCACAGACACACTCAGAATAACATTTGACCAACTATCTGGGAACCCTGTGGCCCAGTCAAGTTGACACATAAAATTAACCATCATGGTGGTTAACCTATTACATAAGGTTGTGAGAATTAAATACAAGTAAAGTACTTAGCACAGTGTCTGGCACATAATGAAGGCTCAACAATTGGTAGCTATGATTATTAATTTTATCAGAACAGAAATTTCTGGAAGGTGATTCCCCTATTAAAGCATATTTACGTCAGTACAGTACCTTTCCCTAGTAAACACAGAATAAATGTGTGTTGGATTGTTGAGTTTAGAGAGAGTTTTGCCAAAAGTTGAAGATCCCACATTTCCCTTCCTGGGACACTGACGTTGGTCCAGTAATTTATTCATGTGAGCCATGAGCAAGTCTGTTCTGATTAGGCCCAAAGAAAGCTCGAAATAACTATCGCTTCGGCCCTCTAGTGCAAACCTTAATGCAGGAGAACACCAGGTCTACGGGAAAATGTGGTAAAGTTGCCGCACTCCATGTTTGGTTAAGGCCTCCAATAGCTGATAAGAGGCAGGGCTTATCCCAGGACTGTTAGTTTTACCCATCACACTTCCTCCATATGACACACACTTAGTTCTGTCAGTTCTCTCACCCATCAAACTGGAGAATGATACCCATCTTTTCTGTTACTCGAGGGCATTCTAAGGACCAAAAAATTATGCACATGAAAGCCTTCTATAAACTCTTAAGAGCTACATAGACAACACTGCATTCAGTCTATTCCTCTAATCAAGGGCAACATGGTCAACATATGCATATATTACTGCACTCATGAAAATTTATTAAGCACCTACTATGTGCTGAGCTCCCTAGGAAGTGTGAGGGTGGGGTGAACAAGACGCATGTTCCTTGGAGACTTTCTGAACAACACCTTCTCTGATTCCTATAGTCTTAGATGGGTGGGATGCTTTGCGAATAGCTCCTTCAGAAATTTGCTCTTTTTCTTTATAATGTTTTATTTGGTTTCTTGTTCTGTAAGCATTTTAGTGATTATTTAATTAATGTATGTCTCTGCCACTTAGATCTTAAGCTCTGTCAGGGCAGGAATCTGTCTGGTTTTACTTACCGTTACATCCCCAGGCCTACCACAGTGTCTGGAATGTAATAGGAACTCAGAAACACGTTGTTGAATGAATAGATACATGGATGGATGGATGTTTTCTAAGTGTCCAGGATTTAAAACACTAACTTAAGGCTCAAATGTGCATGCTAGTCATGATTGTTCAATATGCCATTGGACCGAGGGATTTGGATTGAAATCCTCATTAAGGAGCAACTAAAAGTCAAAGTCAGCCATTCCCTTTGAACCTGGTGTGACAGAGTTGAGACTGGATGTTATCTTCTGAAGCAGCTAACTGTTGCATGCCGAGAAGCGAGTGGGAGGTCTCCTAGGCCCAAATCAAGTGCATCAAAGACCAGGGTGTCCCTTCCCCAGATCCCAGCTGCTCACACAACACGGCCCGAGAGATTAGCGCTGGCCTTCCTGTGGCTCCCTGATGCTGCCATCCAGTTGTTATCTGACCCAACCTGCTGCCTGGCCTTGGGGAGGCTGAGCCACGGCCCTACCTCACAGGGGCCCTGTCTTCTTTCCATCACAGCTATCTCCAGGACTTCTGGTGAAGGAAGCGTCTCACCAGACACAGGGCATTGGTTCTTGGTCTCCAGAACCACCTCCCGTCAATCAGCCGCCTCCAACCGTTTTGGTGCCAGAGGGATAGAGATTCACCTCCGTAGCAAAAGATATGAAGCTTGCAATGTGTTTCCTATTGACCGAAGGAGTCTCCTGATTTCTTTGACCTCACCCTCCCGCTGGAAAGAAATTGATAAGTGGGGACAGGTTCCAGCCTCAGGAAAGAACTTTTAAGCATTTTGAGGGGAGCTATCTAGGAAGGTGTATATCAACGTTCTTGAAATATTTGAAGGGTCTCCACACAGAACAGAGATCAGACTTAAATTTTCTGTGATTCTGGAGAGCACCGTAAGAACTAAATGATGACCCCGGAGAGACAGCCTTTGATCCAATGAAGAGAATAAATATCAACCAGAACTATCTGAAAATGAAATGGGCTACCTAGTAGAGTAGCGAGTCTCCTGTCCCTGGAGGTGTTCAAGCCTGGCATGGATATGAGTTGTATGTTCAGTTCTACTACGCATGTAATGAGGACTATTTCATAGGCCAGCTGTTCCTGAGGAAGGACTGGATGCTGGGAGTGGGGGAGAAGGATACTCTAGCACAACATAAAGGTAAAAGCCACGAGTAGCTCGAAATGTGAGTACTGAACATTTACATGCATCAGGCACAACCATCCTGAGCAGTGAGCCCTATAATTGTCACCATGATATAGACCAGGAGACTGAGACTCAGAGAGGCGAGTAACTCACTTCTGCAAGGTTGCACAGCTAGGAAGTGCAGGGCTGAGTCTCCAATCCTAACAGCCAAACTACTGCCCACTATGCTATAGCACCTTCTGCCTTTCTGTTTCCATTCTACCTCCCCAATCCCACCTATTAGAGCATAAAAACTATCAGAGCTTAAAAAAGAGATTTCCAACAAGAAAATTCATCAGAATGGGCCCCAACACAGAACAGCAACTAACAATACAAAAGGCCTAAATCAGAGGAAATGACCATGCTTGAGTACAATTTGCAAATCACCTTGAAAGGGAGTCTTCCAGCCAAGTGAGAGCCAATTTTAAAACACCCACATCCTCTGGGCCACTCCCTTCTCCCCAGAGGTCCTTCTGGCCTTGTTCAGGCAAAAATCCCTTTGCCTTCATTTGCATTGTCCTTGGGCGGGGCGAGGAGCCAGCTCTGAAGTCACTCCCCTGAGAGGAGGGCCAGAATCACACCTCATTCAGTTTGACCAGCCTTGACCTTCTTGAGAATTTGGCTTAGGGGTCCAAAATGAGTCAAACTAATTAGTCAACTTCTCCCCCAGAGAATGTGGACACTGGACCCTTAGCAAGAGAGTGGGTATGCCCCACCCAGTGGCAAGAAATGAGGGCATCGGTCACCAAAATGAAAATAGAAAAGTGGGAAGAGCAGTGTTTTAAAGTGCTTCCACCCTGTTTGACCCTGAGCCTGGGTAGCAGAGCCAGGCTGGGCCGCTAGGCCACTATTGTTTGTCAAACTACATTCACCCTGGGCATTCTGGGAGGCCCTGGAACTGTGAAACATTGCCTCCCAACAGCAGCCAGAGGACTGCAAAGAATTGATGAAGGGCTAGGTCATTTTCTCAGGAATTTCTCTGTGCCTTGCAAAGCAATTTATTATAAGGATCTGAGGCTCTTGACTATCCCTGAATCCTGGTATGATCTAGAGGTCATACTGTATTAACTTTGTCTTTTTTTAATTTTTTTTATTTTTTTGAGACAGAGTCCAGCTCTATTGCCCAGGCTAGAGTGCCATGGCGTCAGCCTAGCTTACAGCAACCTCAAACTCCTGGGCTCAAGGGGTCCTCCTGCCTCAGCCTCCTGAGTAGCTGGGACTACAGGCATGTGCCACCACGCCTGGCTAATTTTTTCTATTTTTAGTTGCTTGGCTAATTTTTTTTCTATATTTTTAGTAGAAATGGGTTCTCACTCTTGCTCAGGCTGGTCTCGAACTTCTGAGCTCAAGCGATCCTCCCGTCTCAGCCTTCCAGAGTGCTAGGATTACAGGAGTGAGTCACTGAGCCTGGCCTGTTTCAACTTTTTCTAACTCCTTGCTCCCTTCAACCACCTTCTGAAGTGCCTACTTGTTTGGGGGTCTCCGTTTTAGGCTGTAGGGGTCCTGCTTAATCCAAATTATTGATTCTCCACCAAGATTCCAGGGGTGGCCCGCAGAGTCATGACTTATTTAGCAGGAAAATGAAAATAATTTTCATCTCAATGAAATTTCAAAACTAAGCAGAATGTGCATGGCCCTCCTTGGCCTCCTGGGACCCCAGGCCACTGTGGGCCCCGTGCTGGCAGGGAAGGGAGAAGTGGCTTTGCAGTACCAGGGCTATTCGTCATTAGAACAACAAGGCCGGCAGCGGCGTGGCTCTGGCCTTATCGGAGCAGGAGGCCTAGCTGGATTCTATTAATTGCCGAATGCTGTTGGGTTTGGCAGATACAGGAAGCAGTTTACATGGCTACACAGTGCCCCGGCTCACAGTTTCTCTGAAACGGTATTATTGTAGCGGGATAATTGTGATTAGGGACAGTTCCCCGAGGAAGACCAGGACTTTGATGATTGAGTCACTTCCTCTTCACTCCACTTCAGCACGATAGCGTGGCTCGCCCCACAGACACACGCACCCTTTGCTGGCCAGAGAGTCCCGAGTCCCACGGCGAGGTTCCCAAACAGGGCACCGTTGGAGAAATGCGAACAGGCCAGAGACCACTCCTCCCCCCATTTCTTTTTTAGGTAATGATGACAAGCAAGTGGGTTAATGATTTCAATACAAAGTATGTCCCCAACTCCTACGACAGCATGTAATTTGGAACTGGGGAGACCAGGCTTTATGTTTACTGGCTGAGTGACTTTGGGAAGTCCATTCTTTGAGCCTCAGTTTCCCCATTTGTAAAGTGGGGATGATAAGAACATCTAACCCAAATGCTTGTTGTGAGGATTAAATGGGATCACGTTAATGTTTGTCAGCAGTTAATACATAGTAGCTGTTACTGTTATTATTGCTGTTGTTGCTGTTGGGGTTCATTACTGTTCCTCCCACCCCAAAGCAGCGGTCCCCTGAGGGCCAGACCAAGGTGCCTTCACTTGGTGGGAACACCGGCCATCTCTGAGGTGAAGGCTGGGGAGGGGTGAGGCTGGCCTGGTGTGAAGGCCTGAGGGACAGCCCCCTCCCAGTCCCGGTTCCCTCAGGGGCTACTCCCTGGGCTGAGCTCCCCAGGAACTCCTCTCTCTCACTGTGCACTTGGCACACACTCTCCAACACTGCTGGGTGCTTCCATACACTCTGCCCAGGGGGTTTTATTCAGAACAGCCCCTCATGAGCTGCCCTGACTCATGCTTAGCTCAGCCTTGGCCAGGCCTCTGTGAGAAAAACACCCCTCTGTGCTCATGGGCGGAACGGCATTTGCCCAGACAAGGGCCTCCGCCTCATTACTGGAACCCATGAGTGGGCCCCGCAGCTGCCTTCGGATGTGAGCAGGGGTGGGGTGGGGTGGGGTGGAGCTGGCCTGCCTCGTGCCCTGCCCTGCAGAGGATGGAACCAAAGCAGAGCGATTGGCAGCATGTGCGAGCTCAGAGTCAGGTGTCCTGGGTTCACACCTGCCACTCGCTAGTTGTGTGCTCTTAGGAAAGTCGCTTTTCCTCTCAGACCCTCAATTTCTTTGTCTGGTAAAGGGGGATAAAAGTACCTATCTCAGAGCACTGTGGTCAGGATGAAATTATTAATAGACATGTATGCAAATCACTCAGCATAGTCACTAGCACATAGAAAATACTTGGTAAAGGGTCGTGGAAGGAGGTAGGTCAGGCCAAGGAGAGCGCCAAGTGCCACCAACAAGCTCTCAGCGCCAGAGGGGGCAGATTTCCCGCTGCCCCGGAAATGCTTCCGGGACCTAATGTGTTTTAGGAAGTGTCTACCAGACCCAGAGTCCCCAGACATTGGGGATATTCAGCAAGCTCTTCAAGGGCAAAGACCATGTTTATTTTGTTCATCTCTAGACCCAGTGCCAGTGTATTAATTTCTTAGGCTGCTGAAACAAATGACCACAAACTTAGTGGCTCAAAACAACACAAATTTATTATCTGACAGTTCTGGAAATTAAATGCCTAAAGTGGGTCTCGTGGGGCTGAAACCCAGGTGAGAGGATCAGTCCACTTGAATCCTTTGGCCCGTGCTGTTGTGTCACACAGCGTAGCCACGGGTTCTGGAGGTTGGAATATGGATGATTCTGGGGAGCCATCCTTTTGCCCCTTCTTCCAGCTTCAAAGTGAGCAGTGTAACATCTTCATTAGATTCAGACTTTTGCTTATACAAAGACCCTTGTGATTACACTGGGCCACCTGGATCACGCAGGAGAATCTCCCTATCTCAAGGTCAGCTGATCAGCAGCCTTGATTCTACCTGCAAACTTAATTCTCTTTGCTGTGTGCAAAATAGCACACCCGCGGGTTCTGGGGATTGGGATGTGGACATTTTGAGGAAGCCATTATTTTGCCTACCACGTCCAGTATAAAGGAAAGTAGATAAAATGCCAGATAAGGACACAGACTGAGCAACTATTTTGGACTAAGCTTCCTGCCAAGACAGCCCAGAGGATCTTACAGTCCACCCCAGGGTACAAAGTATTCACTTGTGAGAACAGTCATGAGCACATGACGAGTGATCACAGCACAGAGAGTGCTGGCAGGGTACAAAAGCCCTTAGGGAAGCGATCTCCAACCTTTTTGGTACCAGTGACGGGTTTCATGGGAGTCGCTTTTTCCATGGAAGGAGGTTGTGGGGGAGGCAGAGCTCAGGCGGTGACATGAGCCATGGGGAGCGGCTGTAAACAGTGATGAGACTTCGCTTGCATGCCACGGCTCACCTCCTGCTGTGCAGCCACCCCAGTTCCTAAGGTTCATGGAAGACGATTTTTCCATGGACCCGGGTCGGGGGTGGGCAGTGGCAGAGCTCTGTGGCCTGGTCCCTGATAGGCTATGGACCAGTACAGGTCCGTGGCCCGGGGGTTGGGGACCGCAGCCTTAGGACATGAAGAGTCTCTGGTCAATGCTCCATAAATCGTATTTATTCAGCAAATATTTTGAGCATCAATTAGGAGCTAAGTGCCAAGAAGGCAGAGATGAGTCAGATTACTATTCCCACCTGCTAGGAATTTGTAGGCTCAAGAAAACATCCCGGAAAAGGTAAGGATGGAGCCTGGGTCAGACCCAGGCGGAGCTACGGATTAGGGGAGGGCGTGATGGTTTTGAGAGGTAGCTGGTATGGTGGTTACAAGTGCAGAATCTGCAGCCAGGATTGCCTGGGTCTGGAGTCTGGCTGTGCCATATACTGTGTGACCTCTGGGCAAGTTTCTTACCTCCTCTGTGCCCAGTTGTCTCATTAAAAAGCGGGAATAATAATACGGTCATTGGGAGGACTGCACGATTTAGTATATGGAAAGTGCTTAGAACGGTGCCCGGCACATTGCGAGCGCCAGGTAAGCGTTAACTAATATCATGACCCCCCTTTTGTCCTTTTCTCAGTCTTAACATAGCAAGCAAGGAGTGAGGGATGTTCCAGCCAATACTGGAAAGGAGACAGTTATGACAGCTAATGGTCTCTGCAAGGGATGCTTATTTGGGGGTGATAAATTCCATTTTCAAATCTCCCAATGGGGGTAAAAAGCAGTTTTTACCTTTGGCTGTTGGGTGACAATTTATTTATCTTTGTGCAGATTTCCTCATGACCCCCTCATATATACAGACCAAGGGGCACCAAGTTTGACCTGAGCAGTAAGACTTGTCCCAAGCAGACCAAACACTGGGGTTGATGTTCACAGCCCCCGGTGCCCCTGCTGGCCCCAGATGCTGTGGGGTTGATGGTTGGGAGATCGCAAGAGCCAGGAGCTCCAGGCCCAAGCGGGGAGAGGGGAACCCAGACTCCCTGGGGAAAAATCTCCTTTGGCCACAGAATCTTTTACCAAACAGACCTAGGAACATCATTCTGGTCCTAAGTGTCCACTCTTCCTTAAACTTGGGGCTACTTGTTGATGAGTGAGCAAATGCCTCCGTTATCAGAGGGCTAAAACTGGATTTGTTTAGAGCGTTTTCTCCTTGGAGGTGCAGTAATTGCTCTCCGATCAGACAGGAAGTCCTATTGCTAGAAAGGAGCCAGTGTTATCAAGAGAAAACACATCAGCGCCTGTCCTCTCGGGAAGGGACTTGTGAGTAATCAACAAGGCCCCTCTCCAGCCGGCTGCAGGGCCTTTGTTCAGACGCGACAGGTCAGGGAAAGTTTGAGCAGGCAGTGCTTTTAAGGGGCAGGGGCAGTTCCAGTCCTCTCTCTTCATATTTTCCTCTCCAGGGGACAGGCTTTCCCCGGGGAAAGGGGCCAACCTGGGTAAATGGTTCTGAAGCCATCAGAAAAATCTGACTACAACACTCTCCTACTTGAAACCCATCAAAAGCACCCCTATTGCCTTCAGGATCAAGTCCAGTTCCTCATGTGGTCTGCAAGGCCCTTTGTCACCTGGGCTTGACGACCCAACTCCTCCTCCTCCTTTGCCTATCACCACCTCCAGCCAGCACTTTTCTTTCCAGACCTTTCAGCACCCGAATGTGCTCTCATCGTGCCTGGAGCGCCATCTCTATGCATTATGGTGTTTTGGGTCTTAGACCAGCCGTGCGGACAGGAGAGGGAAGCCCTGCAAAGCCGGGAAATGGATGAGACAGACCCGATTGAGACAGACTTCTCCAAGCCATTCCCCCGACCCTAGCAGCTAATCTCAGTGTTGCTTTCCCTGTGTTCTTCTTCTAGTCTGTGTGCTTCCTGAGGGCAGGAGAAATTTCCACGACCTCAGTGTCTCGCACCTGAGATCTAATATCGATGGTGATAATGATGAGACCGACAGCGGGTGTGTTGTATCATAAATGCCACCGTTAATAAGCACCGGTTATTGAGCACAGACCTAAGCCTGGCCGTGCTGAAGACTCTGTGTGCCTTATCTTACTTAATCCTCACAATGACTCGACCAGGTAGGTATTATGATCCCCATTTTCTAGGTGAGGACGTCGAGGCTCCCCAAGGAGCTCATCTGCTCAGGGTCACGCAGCTGGGAAGTGCTGGGATAGAACATTTCAAATCCAGGTTTTCCTGAGCCCAGACCCGTCTAGAAGTCAAAGGCCGGCGCCACGCTGCTTCCTACGTGTAGACACATGCATGGAGGGTCCATGAGGCAGAGCTGCTGCTGGCCTGGGGGGACTCCAGGAAGGGCAGGACAGACACAATCAGGGTAGGGCCTCTTTTGTTCGGCTTCACTTCAAACAAAGACAACAGCAGGGAAACTAAAGCCTCCAACTTCCCTTCTCTGAAGACCAAAGCAAGGCCCAAAATAGGAAAGACAGGAAGCATTTGATCCCCAAGTGTCAAATGAACATAAACATCCTGCCAACTCTGCCATCGGGGAGTGTCCGGGAGCAGCTGCCACGCAGGGGCTGGTCAGGAGTTCAGCCTGCTGGGCCTCTTAGGTGCCACGGGTCTGCGGGCACGCAGAGTATTCAGGGTGCTTAGAAGTTACTATGGCCAAAAGAAGGCGCCTTGCAGGCCTCCAATTACAGGAGGCCCTGGCTGCAGGCTCCGAAATTCATCACCGTGTTTGCTCCAAGGCTAGGCCTGCCCAGAGCTGCTCCCAGACGACAGAGTACAGCAGAGATACTAAGGCAGGCTTGCTCCTGGGAGACACCAGCCTTGGCATCTGCTTCTTGGAGGACCTAGACTGACTCTGAGAACATCTAGTGACTGCGTCACTTTATAGTTGAGAAAACAGAAGCTCAGAGAGGCGAAGAGATTTTTCCAAGGTCACACAGTAAACTCATGGAGGGCAGGAAATGGTTCTCCCAGTGTGCAGGGTGTATCTGTTTCCTTTCCATCATGTGTGTTTGGGACAGGAGGGGAGAGAAGCAATGCATGAGAGTTTCTTCAGAATAAGGCCCCTCGCACATTCACTCAAAGCTTCCTCCAGACTGAGAGCGCCCAGAAGGTAAAGACGGTGTCTGTCTTTTTCACCCATTTGTTCCAGACACTCTGGTCTCCAAAGCTCGTGCCCTTAGCCACACCGTCTGCCTGACATAACAAGTGCGAGAGCACCACTCAGATGAGAGAGGTTTTTATTGCTCTTGCAACTGGGGCAGAGGCGAAGTGGATGGGCAGACACCAGCAAATGTGTGTGGAGAGAGATCAGACGATGACTGGGAAGGAGAGGGGATCTTCCCAGTCAGAGGAGAGGTGGCACCAGCCTTTGCCGGGGGCCGTGCTGACCTGTCAGTTAAGAGGCCTCCTACTAATTTCTTCTGCGCCTAGCCAGGGGCGGGGGCGCTTCATGGCTTCCATCATGCTAATTGCCACCGTCTCCCCAGTGACACTGAGCTCTGTTCCTGATAAGGCGCTTCCTTAATAGTCTCCCATTTCCCCGCTGACACCAGAAACTAACCTGCCTTGGCAGTGTGTTACGGCCCTGAGCAAGGCAGAGTTGTCACGCCAGCCTCACAGCCTGAACCGTTAGTGGGCCCGGAATCAATAGTGTTCAGGCAGCCCTCGTTTCCCTGAAAGTGTTCACTTGGCACTTTGCTCTTTGTCAGGCAGTTCCTGTCTCTAATGTCCCACGGTCCTGTGGCCCGGGCGCCCGAGACTCTCCTCCTTCCACAAAGTGCTGAGGGGACTTTGCAAGTTCCAGACAGCATCAGCTTTCCTTCTTTGGAACAAAAGAAGAATAATAAGACTCGTGTTTGTCAGCCCCAGGTCATGATTAATGATGGTTTTGGTCACGGTTGTTGGTTGTAAGCGACAGAAATCAGCTGTGGTGAACTCAAGCAAAGACTTAATGGAAAGTCTCGCAGAACTCAGCCGTGGGATGGATTAGCACTGGCCACATTTCTTAAGATTCAAGTTCAAGGAAGAGAACATCAATTAGGTCTAGTTTGTGTCACTTGCTTACCTTTCGGTCAAAGGAGGGTGGGGCAACTAGATGGTCTGTATGGAATAAAGGTGAGTGATGATACCAGAAGAGGAGAGAATGGGTGTGGGTCAGGCAAAAACAATGGAAGTTCATTAGGTAGACAAACATCTGGGGATGCAGACCCAAAGGAGGTGCTAATGGCCTGGGATGTAGGGTAATTCAGGTCCACTCTGGCCTTCAGATTTCTCTACCAGTCTTGTGTGAGGAGGAGACGACATAACCCGTGGAAAGGGCCTGGCACTGGACACATGTTCTGTGATCGATAGCTAATAGCATTAGTGTTTGAATTATTTGCTTTCGTAGCATAATTTTAAACACAAGGCAAAATTAAAGCACCTGGTGGAGGCTGGAGGCATGACTTAATTTTCATCTTGAAATCTGTGAAGAATCCTGCCAAGTGTTGTGACCAGCACTTTTTTTTTTTAAAGATTGCTGTGAATTTTTTTTTTTTTTTTGAGACAGAGTCTCACTCTTTTGCCCGGGCTAGAGTGAGTGCTGTGGCATCAGCCTAGCTCACAGCAACCTCAAACTCCTGGGCTCAAGCGATCCTCCTGCCTCAGCCTCCCAAGTAGCTGGGACTACAGGCATGTGCCACCATGCCCGGCTAATTTTTTCTATATATTTTTAGTTGTCCAATTAATTTCTTTCTAATTTTAGTAGAGACGGGGTCTCGCTCTTGCTCAGGCTGGTTTCGAACTCCTGAGCTCAAACAATCCTCCCGTCTCGGCCTCCCAGAGAGCTAGGATTACAGGCGTGAGCCACCGCGCCTGACCAGATTGCTGTGAATTTTAACAGATAACGGGAACAACCTGAGATGTTTGAAGACTTGTGTGAAAGACAAAGGAAGAACTTACAGCCTCCAGAAAGTGCTATGGGGGAGCATTGTGGGTCCTACTTCTTGGTAGATATTGTTGGACAAACCAGAATTTTATCCAAGTGGGACACCTTAGCCCTCTCGCAGCACCGCCATGCAGAATGCGTAGTGACCGCTTGTTTCCTTGCCCCGATCCCCTTCTAGACGGCCAGCAAGTTGAAGAAGGAGGGCAGGGACTGGCATCTGCCCACTGCTGTATCCTCGGGGCCCAGTACAGGCCATGGCATGTGGATGTGCTCAGAAAACATTTGATGAATAACTAACAGGGGGCTGATGACCTTTCAAGGTCACTGGTTGGCTAATTGCAAAGGGTTACAGCCACTGCGCCACAACTACCTGTAGAGCCAGAATCAAACCTCTGGTGCCACTTTTGGGGCTGCGGAGCTGACCTTATAAGGTTTTCTTATCTGAAGCCTTGTAAAGCTCACAGAAGCGGAGGGGAGAGAGAATGGAGGAGCTAGCAGGGCAAGTCATGATTCAGAGGTGGGGCCTGGAGGAGAGGAAGTGGAGGGCAGAGGGCGGGGTGTTAACAGGAAATTCCTGCAGGGACCCAGGGGTGGCTCTGACCAGGGTCCCCTCCTGACTCAGATGCCCAGGGGCTGACAGGAGAGAGACCAACCCTGTGCTACCCTTCCTCACCAAGAAGAAAATGTTCCACAGGACATGTCAAAGGCAATTCTTGCCTAAGGGCCGTGTACGGGTTGGGAGAATAAATGCCGTAGGAGTTGAGATGAACAGGAGACTCCTGTGGCCAGAAGTGGTCAGAGATGTCTTCATGGGTAAGAAGGTGGGTTTCAGGTTGGCCTTAGAGGATGAGAGAGATGTGGATACATGGAGAAAAGGGGGCACAGGCAGGGGACAGAGCCCAAACAAAATACAAAAGTAGAAAAATATGGTGTGTGCTTCGGAGCCAGAAGTTCCTGGCAAACTCAGAAAAACGAGTAGTCAGAGAAAAGGTGAGACAGAAAGGTCAAGCGCAGGGGAGTCCTTACCATCAAGCTACATTATTATTTTTGACTCATATGTAAGAACTACCTACACAGGAGCTAATGAATGGATGAACGATTGTGAAAATGAACAGAGGGTGAGCAGGAAGGAAGGCGATGGCTCTTCTGCTGTTTGAATAATCCTGTTCAATCCAGCGATGACAAGAGGTTTAAACAGTCAGCCTCCCAGGTGTGCACCTCGATGCCTCGGGGCTGGGAAGCTGCCTGTGAGCTGTTCTGCAGAACCCCGGCAGAGGAGGTGGCCCAGCCGAGACAAAATGTGCTGGAGCTTCTGGGGCAATGACTACCGTTGAGTGAAGATCTCCAGGGATCGCTCTCCTATCAGCCCATAAAGGGGTTCAGCCAAGTGGGTTAAAACCTGGTAAGTTAAGTAAAATAGGCTATTTCACCTGGGTAAAATTTTAGGGATGACCCAGTTGGAGAATGCCTGAAATTCCATAATCAAAGCTTCATCTCTTAGCTAGAAGCTGTGGTCACTAACATTTAAAGCTGTTATCAGACTGTGATACCCTACTGTAAATGAAGGATCTGAAGGCAGGTTTTGACAGGGAGGCTGGAGAGGGAATGAGAGAGGGAGTTTGAGTACTTGAGGTGGAAGATATTATCAGGGACAGGGGAGGCGGTGGAGGAGCTGGAATCGCCACCAACTTTGCCAAGGGCGATTTTGCTGAGTTCTAGCGACAAATCCTACCACTAGCCAGACTGCCCAGTTATTAACGAAAACGTTTCATCCACTCGGTCTGATTACAGCATCGGCCAGATGATTTAAATGACTGCATTAGGCGGCTAAATCCATAATCGCTGGCCTCTCTAACACATAGGGGAGCTCGGCTCATCGGAACATTAGCAGGTTGCAGCGCCTCGTCAACAGCTGCCTGCTACGGAGTGTGACTGATGCTGTTCTCAATATCCCGCGGAGGCCCAGGGAGTTCATGAGGATGGAAGTGTTCATTCTTATTATAAAATCCCCTGAGAACAGCAGGCTGTTTAAAGGATCAGTGTGTGGGCCATTTTTCTTCTGAGGATCTTGCCTTCCAGTCTCATGCTGCATATTTCCCGGGCATAATAGTTGGGAGAAAAATATTGCTAAATGGCTGCATAAACAATTTTAATTGGCCTGGTCTCTCAAAATGTGTTATTTTTGTTCCACTGCCAAGCTTTGCTTTTTTACTAGCTAATTATGCCCAACGTTTAACTTTCGGCAAAAAAAAAAAAAAAAAAAACAGGAAATAGGGCATTCATTACTCGAGTGACAACTTTTCAACAAGCCCACATTTCAACATCCATTGTGTAATTTCCTCTCCCCAGCTTACAGTTAGCTGTTCCATCGAGCCTTTGGAGACAAACAGCTCCTGCAGTGGGGGGCTGGGAGGGGCTTTGTTCAGTTCCAAACACTTGCTTATCTCCAGTGCAGGCAGAGGGACAGGTTCCCAGGAGCCACCAGTGCCTGTGGGGCGGGTCTCTTACCTCGTTTGAGCTCCTCCAAGAAATTCCCCAACTAGCGTTTCTTTTCGTCTCAATGTGCTGCCAGATTGGGCTCCACCAGGAGCTGGGCTGTGCCTGCTGTTCATGCAGCACCCTGAGGCTCCTGGGAATTCAGGCGACTCTGAGAGGGATGCTCTCTTGTCCCTGGAAGAGTCATAGAAGGCAGTCAATTCCAGTTTGTTAAGCATGAACTTTTACAAAGTTCTGTAACGCTAGGTCTTATTGCATGATCCATTCTAAATTTATTATAATAAAAAATGTTTATTGCAAACTATATCACATATGCATAGAAAGTCCACAGACTATTAAGTATACAGCTCAATGAGTTGTCATAAAGCAAACAACATGTGACCACCATCCAGGTGGGGAATAGATTATTACCAGCACCCAGGAACCCCCTCATCATTCCATCAATCACTGCTTCCTCCCTCCTCCCCAAAGGTAACCCCTATTCTGATTTCTAATAAGAGTTTAGTTTTAGGTGTTTAAACTTTAATAAAAGAAACTATATAATATGTAGGTATATGAGTGGGTATACATTTTAATATCTGGCTTCTTTTGTTCTGCTTTGTCTTGTTGCTTGTAGCTGTACCTCATTCATTTTCATTACTATGAAGTATTCCCTGCATGGATACAACGAAGTTATCAATTTTATTAGAAATGGACATACAGGTTGATTCCAGCCTGTGGCTGTTCTGAATTAATGCTGCCATGAATGTTCCCGTGCGTGTCTTTCAGTGCACAGGCACGCACATTTCTGTCCAGTGTCAACTAAAAGTGGGCTGTTGGGTCATTCGCACAGATGACGTGCAGTTCAATTTCTGTAGCTGCAGCCAAACTGACTCAAAACGGTGTGGGTGAGTCGCCACTGCTCCCTATCCTCCCCAACACTTTGTATTGTCAGTCTTTTTAATTTTAGCCATTTTTGGCAGGTGTGTGGTGGTATCTCAGTGTACTTTTGATTTGCTTGTCCTGGCCTATTAATGAGGATGAACGCTTTTTTCGTATGTTTGTTCATGATTGGATTTAGAATAAGGTGGAGGGTGAAGAACAAATGGTTGAAATCAGAAAAATGATGCTTTGATTGGAGAGGACACTGCCTAAACTTCCACCTCCTAAAGTTCTGGAATTGACTGTCAAGGAATTATTGAACCCTCGTGGAGGACCTACAGTTGTGTTAGGTGATGTGGGAGAATCAAAAGAGCTGATCACCCTTGCCTTTCTCCCTAAGCAATATATCATCAGCATCTTCCTATGCCATTAAATACCTACCACATCATTTTTAATGGCTATGTTGTATTTCATCATATAAAGGTGTTATATTTTATTTAGCCAATCTTCTATAGGTTCCAATTTTTCATCACTTTCAATAATAATGGGCTTAAAATCCTTGTAGCTAAATCTTTGAGCACATTTGAGATTGTCAGTGCCAGCACACTTCAAAACTATGGTACTTTGGGGACAAATTGGAGAGCACGTAGGGACATTTAATTAATTAATTAATATGGGGATTGATACTTCACATTTCTTTTTTCTTTTTATGAGTCTGCCTTCCACCTTTACCCAAGCTCAGTGGCATTCCTGACGGTGAGCTACATGGATTAAAAGTGACCATAGCATGAGGGTGAATCCAGGCACTCCAACTCCTGCTTTGGCTCTTATGAACTAACAATAATAATTATTATTATTATTTATTGAGCACTTATGTGACAAGCCATGTGTCAGGCACTTCATAACAGATGTTACTATTGAATCTTGATAAACTTATGATGTGGATGCTGGTATCGTCCCTAATTTTTAGATGAAGAAACTGAGGCTTATAAAAGTAAAGAATCTTGCCTAAGGTCTTATAGTAGTAGCAGAAGAGGAATTGGAATCCAGCTATCTGACCCTATAATTCCAATTACTAACCATTATGCCAATGGTTCTTAACCTGTGTACTTTGGCATTCTGATGTACTTGCAAACCTTTCCTGGGCGTGCTGCTAAATTTCATGTATGTGTTTTGCTGCTGAGTGGGAAATGCTCTGTGGTAGACTGATTTCAGAAGTAGCTCTAATTCTTCACTTTTCCCTATACCCATGTCTTTTGCAATTTCCTTTGCAGCTCCTCCCATTAAGAGGTGAAAACTCTATCCCCATCATGGACTGACCTTGTGATTTGTCCTGGCCAATAGAAAGTGGTGGAAATGACAATGTGCTAGTTCCAAGCCTATCTCTTGCTCCTCTGATGGAGGATGAGACATCAGGGGCAAAGCCTCAGAGACGTGAGAGAGCCCAGACCAGCCAAGATCAGCCAAGCCTCCTAAGCCAACCTGCAGTTGATGGCAGATGCATGAGTGGTCGGTCATTCCTAAGCCCAGCGAACCACCCAACTGGCCCATAGACTCGTGAGCAGAATGTAAATTGGTGTGCATTACTGAAGTTTTCTGGTTATTTCTTTTGCAGTAAGATTGCGGCGATAGGTAATACCTCCTGTGGTAGCTATGTCTAATGCATGGAATACTAGCTGGTAGGTCATGAAATACTGGATAGACTGGGGCACAACTTGGCCTCAGCACAGCAAAGTGTCAGGCTGCCACCTAGGAAAGTGTCTGTTTACTGAAGCATACCAGACCTATGTTCTAAGAGCATACGGGGACATGATTTCATTCAAATAGCAGCCTTGTACCACTGGACTACTCAGGAATAGTATGATGCCATCACCCCTTGCTGAATAAAATATACAGGGACTGAAAGTAATCAAGTTTCATTTTGGTCACAAGCTACATGTCATGTTATTCACATACTGGTTATACGAGCTGAGCTGGATTTCTGTCTCTTGCAACCCAGAGTCCAAGTTCCACAGAGGGGAGCATTTGAAAGACTACAATGCCTCCCCTGCCATCTGATGCTCGTGGTCCTTCTGCAACTGACATGGGGCTGAGCAAGCACACTCAGAGGGCAGACTGGTTGTTCCTATGGCAGCCTCCTCATCTTACAGAGATAGCCTCCCTCCAGGGCTGGCCCAGGTGTAGACCAAAGGAGGCAAAGTCTCTCTGTAACAAGCCACCCTTGCCAACAGCCCTAGGCTCCCAGCCTCTGGTATCTACAGACTGCCACTGGCATTCCACTATACTCTGCTGCATGTGCCAGCTAAACAATGCTCCATACTCTTAGACTTTTTCTTATTCCCTTATACACTTATGTTTCAGTTATATGTTGCCGTGTATCAAATTACCCCAAACTTAGTGACATGCAGCGATCACAGGATGGAGCTACTTGTGCCTCCCCAGGTGGGATCTGGAAAGCTGAAGCTACGGAGGGCAACTTGGAGCAGTATTCTTCTATCCGTAAACACATGGGAATTTATTTCAGAGGGCAATCTTCTCAGATCTTTCTTCCCCTCTCTAACCCTGGGGCTGACTCTGACCATCCCCAGCCTAGTAGATTTAGTCATTCCTCAGTCTCTTGGGTGCGTGGCACTGTAGCAGTGAACAAAACACTCAGGATCCTGATGGGATAAAAAAGCACTCTGACCTGGGACTCAGCACCCCTGATTCTATCAGTCACTCTCCAAGTGATTTTGGACATGTACTCAATCCTCTTGGGCCTCAGTTTCCCCATCTGTCAAATCAGAGCCTTGACCTTGAAGGATCTCTAAGATCTCTTCAGAACCTCCAGGAGAAAGATGATTCTGACACACAAGGAACACCTAAAAATTCCATCCTCGACCTCGAGTTTATTTTCTGTCTTTTGCCCTTACTGCTGGCTGGCTTACTCTTGCTGTAATTTATTTAACTGAGCCGCGCCGAGCAGTTTGGAACTGAGTTTGCATGAATCACTGTCCATAAAATCAAGTTAAGTGGATTTCATTCCACACGGTGCACCTGTGTATATATGCGGGGAGAAGAAGCTGGATTTTCTTGGCTCTCCCAAACCGCTGCTGGAATTGCTTCTTTACAGATACAGCATTCACCCTGTATTTATAGTCCATTGTTATAACAGCCTCGTGTTGGATGCAATTTTTCCTACAGATCATTTTATACAGCTGTCCCGTTTCCCTAGCTCTCTGGAAAAGCTGACGTTGATTTTCTCTATTTTATCGGAGTTGGCAAATCAGATTCAACTTCATTCAGTCATTCAACAATTTTTTATTGAGTGTTACGTGAAGTCACACCGAGCTTGGTATAGGGGTGGAGGTGAAGGGGAAGTGTCATACTGTTCAAAGACCCCCCCAAACTCTGTGAAGTGTTAAGTAATAACCCAGGGATTAAATAATGCAAGAGAATGTAGCTAGGCAGAAAATGGGAAATTCAGCGTGTTGGGTGGAAGAAGCAAACCAAGGTGTGTGATTGGAGGAGGATTATAGGGAGTTTGGGAAGGATATTAACCTTGTGAGGTTGATTTCTGTTTGGACCACTGCCCACATTTCCCCCCTCCTCACCCCTATCTGACATAACCTTCACAAGAATCATTTCAGCTCACCATTTGTAAAAGGATATGATCAGGAAAAAAAAAATGGTTCGAGTGGTGATGAGCATTTATAGGAAGAAATGCCCAAAGGGTCTGCTCTGGTGCTTGTGAAAATATATTTTGGAGCCAGTGTTGAGGGATTATAAAGGGATTTATTTCATTTTGTAACACGGCCAAAAGTACAGGCAGACTATGACTAAAATGGTGGTTTGGGGGACTGGCTGTTTGGATCTTTGTTCGTATTTTCTATCTTGATAGAGACTGTGCAATCTTTACTCTGTCACAGGGTAAATGCTTCACAGTTCTTCTGGCTGATTTCAAATATTTTGAAAATTCTATCCCATTTACCCTCTCTAGGACTCTGGGAGACATACTGGGGTATCAGGGAAGGGCATGGTGGGGCCGCTTCCCTCCACTTACACTATGTTTATGGCCATACAGTCCTTTTGAGAAAAATGAGTTGCTTAAAAAGACTTTAAGTTTTGGATACACCTGTGTTTGTATCCAGGACTTATGCAAAATTTGATTTGCTTAATAGATTCTGTTGGTTGTGCTGTCTTGGGACGAGATGTGCCCACGTTTCCCCAGCAACCATTTGGGAAACTCGAATACCCAGAAGGTGCTTTAGGCTGGCTGGTCTCTGCCACAAGACAGTGCCACTTCTGCCCTGGAGGAGTAATACAATGATCTAGTGAGCAGTGTTGTCCAGCAGAAATGTAATGTAAGTGTACATATGTAATGTAAAATTTTCCAGTAGCCACATAAACAAGTAAAAAGAAACAGGTGGGATAAATTTTAATAATGTATTTATTTGACTTGAAATGTCTAAAATATTGTCATTTCAACATACAATCAATATAAAAATGATTAATGAGCTATTTGACATTCTTTATTTTCATACTAAGTTTTCAGAGTTTGGTGTATATTTTACACCATAGCATATCTCAATTCAGACTAGCCACATCTTAAGCATTTAATGGCTACATGTGACAAATGACTACCATTTTAGGTAGCACAGATCTAGAATTCTCTACCAATCCTTCCACAGACCCCTTGGAGCCCTGGAGGGTCTCTTGTTTTAACTTTTGTAGGCAAGGAAGAGCCAAATCCTTTCGCTTTTACTAGGAATCTCTCTCTACTTAGCCCCTCAGCTGTATAATGATCTCTTTTAGTCCCAGAGATGGAGTCTTGTAAATTTCTAGGGCCTTCTGTATGGTACCCATCACCACCCACTCCTGTTTATGCCACATGCACACCTTGTCTGTCCCTCCCCCGACCTCTGGCTACACTAATCTGCTTTCTGTTTCTATGGATTGGTCTATGCTGGATATTCCGTATAAATGGAATCACACGGTATGTGACCTTTCATCTCTGGCTTCTTTCACTTAGCATAATGTTTTCAAGGTTTATCCATGATGTAGGATCTATCAGTACTTCATTCTTTTTTATTGCTAAATAATATTCTATTTTATGGAATTATTATAATTTATTTCTGTATCATCCACTGATGGACATTCAGGTTGTTTCCACCTTTTGGGTATTGTGAATAGTGATGCTATAAACATTCATGTACAAGTTTTGCTTGACTATCTGTTTTAACTTCTTTTGGGTATATACCTAGGAGTAGACTTGCTGGGTCATATGGTAATTCTATGTTTAACTTTTTGAGGACTGGTGCATCTGTTTTCCAGAATGGCTGAATCATTTTGCATTTCCACCATCCATAGATGAGGCTTCCAACCAATTTCTCCACATCCTTGCCAATCCTTTTTATTTTCCACTTTTTGTTTTGTTTCTTAAATTTTAATTATAGCCATCCTAGTGGGTCTGAAGTGGTAGCTCACTGTAGTTTTTTAATTAATAAGCTTTATTTTTTACAGCAGTTTTAGTTTTACATCAAAATTAAGTGGAAAGTACAGAGAGAGTTCCCATAACCACTCTGTCCCCACACATGTCCCCGCTAGTGACACCCTGCACCACAGTGGTACATTTGTTACAACCGATGGACCTACATTGACACATCAAAAATCACCTGCAGTCCACAGTCTACATTTAGGTTTACTCTTGGTGTCACACATTCTGTTGGTTTTGACAAGTATAAAATGCCACGTATCCATCATTGTAGTGTCACACAGTGTAGTTTCACTGCCCTAAAAATCCTCTGTGCTCAGCCTCGTTGTGGTTTTGATTTGCATTTCCCTAATGACTAATGGCATTCAGTATCAGTCTAGTGGTTTTTAAATAGTGTCTTGAGAAGCCCCCTAAGGGGCCACCATGGTGAGGAAGAGAGGGCGGAGCAGTAGCAGAGGTGTTCAAGACCCTGCCTGCTTGCTACCACAAGTGCTCCACTTACTGTTTTTGACGTGTTTTGACTTCTCATGAAATATTCTATTCGAGCAAAGGGTTCTGAGGCTGCCGTAAATTTGGCAGCCGCTTACCTAGTTTTGTGTTCTCCACCTCTCCACTTGGCTGGTGTCTTCAGAGAGGCAACTTCCAAAACCAAGAGTGGAGCCCTATTTTGCTGACTCCTGGTCCCATTCCTCTTCCACTATACCATACTGTCAGTAACAACAGCAATAATAATGATAATTGCCACCTATTGATGCTTACCCAGTGGCAGGCGCCGTTGTAAGCACTGTCATGTAATCCTCTCAAAATAACTCTGCGAGGTTTGTGCCATCATGAGGCACATACCGCACTTAGACATCTTCACCGTGGCCTGCAAGATCCCTTTCATCCTGCTCTTCTTCCGTTCTACTCCAGCCACGTGACTCTACCCCAGCCACACGACGTTCCTGCTGTCCCGTGTGAAGGCCGGCACATTCCCACTCTCAAGGCCTTCTCATCACTCTCCTCTCCTGTCTCCCTTCATGACAAACTCTTATATTGTGTAATTTTAATAGATCTTTTTTTTTTTTTTTATTTTTGAGACAGAGCCTCACTGTGTTGCCCGGGCTAGAGTGCCGTGGCGTCATCCTAGCTCACAGCAACCTCAAACTCCTGGGCTCAAGCGATCCTCCTGCCTCAGCCTCCCGAGTAGCTGGGACTACAGGCATGCGCCACCATGCCCGGCTAATTTTTTCTATATATTTTTAGTTGTCCAATTAATTTCTTTCTATTTTTAGTAGAGACGGGATCTCGCTCTTGCTCAGGCTGATTTTGAACTCCTGAGCTCAAACAATCCGCCTGCCTCGGCCTCCCAGAGAGCTAGGATTACAGGCGTGAGCCACCGCACCCGGCCTAATAGATCTTTTGATAACAGATTATGGGGTTTTCTCCAAAGCCCCTATAGTCAGCAGCGATACCTCCTTCTAAAATTAAAGAAGCTGAGTCTTAGTTCCGTAAAATTAATTGCTCAAGCACATACATTCCCATATTCACATGCTTATTCATTTAAAAAATGTTTTTAAACCTATATTTGATGCCAGGAACTGGGATAGATGTTATGTAGGATAAAAAGATAAAACAGGAAAAAAAAATCCTTGTCCTCAAGGAACTTAAGATTAGTAGGAGAAGTGAGACAGGAACGCAAATATCTATAGCACAAGGTAAGAATCTGCCATACACATGCACGTGCACAAAGATTTTATCAGAACTGGATGCAGTCGCATACCAAGGAAAATCCCAATAACAGAGGCTTAAATAAAAGAGACATCTATGGCTTGGTCACATAAAGGAGGTCTGGAGGTAAATAGACCCCTGACTCTGGGGCCATCAGAGCTCCAGGCTCTTTCCGCGCTTCTGCTCGACCACCTTGAAAGTGGCTTCCATTGTCGTGATTCAAGATGGCGCCGCACCCTCTGCTGCTCTGCTGCATTCCAAGCAGAAGGAGGAGGAAGTGAGGGAGGGCAAAAGTAGAGCCCTTCCCAGCTGATTCAATTCCCTCTAAGCATCCTTCCCTGAGGTCATTCTTATACTTCTACTTAGATCTCACTGGCTGGCATGTGTTCACTTAGCCTCAGTCAATTGGAAGGGAAACTGGAAAATGAAATCTTTTTAGCTTATCTTTTGTCACATCAAGTAAAATTAGGGTTCTATTCCAAAGGATAAGGGGAGAATGGATATTTGGAGACACCTAGCAGTCTACCGCAGACATTTATTTGAAGCACTTTCTAATACTAAAAATTTGGAAATAATGTAAATATCTAAAAACATGATTGGCTCAATAAATTAATTGATTCATTAATACCATGCATGCTTAAATATTACATTTTAAAAGGACATTTAATGACATGGTAAAATGTTTATGATACTATATTAAGTGAAAATAATAATTACTACTGTTCTAAGAAAACAAGACTGGACAAGGTGGCTCATGCCTGTAATCCTAGCACTTTGGGAGGCTGAAGTGGGAGGATCACTTGAGGCCAGGAGTTTGAGATCAGCCTGAGCAACAAAGTGAAACCCTGTCTGTACAAAAAATAGAAAATTAGCTGGGCATGGTGGCACACACCTGTAGTCCCAGCTACTTGGGAGGCTGAGGCAGGAGGATTGCTTGAGCCCAGGCGTTTGAGGTTGCTGTGAGCTACGATTATGCCACTGCACTCTAGCCCTGGCAACAGAGTGAGACCCTGCCTCAAAAAAGAAAGAAAGAAAACAATTAAGATATTATGTAAGAACCACAAAAGAGAAACAGCTACTCGATGATATAAAAGAATTATGGTACTGCGGTTATCTTTAATAAGAGTCCTTATTGTTTACAGACATATTTATGGATGAAATGATATGCTGTGTGGAATTTGCTATATAGTGGAGGAAGGAAAAGGGTGAGGCAGGAGAACATAGATAAAACCAGAATGGTCATATGTTGATAATTGTTGAAGCTGTGAATGGATAAATGGAGATTTATGATCTTATTTTCTTTTTTATGCATGTCTGAAAATTTCCATAATAAAAGGTTTAAAAATGGAATAAGTATGAGTCGCTCAATCTCAGTCTCATTTTTCAAATGGACTAATAATACCTCTCTCACAAGGAGGAATGGGGATTGCATGAAACGGTAGGGTATGTGAAAATACTTTGAGATGTGTAAGGGCGTCAGAAATGCCAGCTACCCCCGTCAGGATGCGGCTGGCATAAAACCCATCACTGAGGGGCAGCGGCCAGGATCTCTGACTCTTCACCCCAGGGGGTCTTTCACTGCTCACCTTGCCTTCCTCCTCGTCCCTCGGGGTGGCAGGGAGCTCTGGGACAGCTGTATGCAATGCACAACTCAGGGAGGCAGGTTCCATTGCCAGGCCCCTCAGCCCTCCACCGCCCCCAGAGATACTGACAAGACCACTGTACACACACATGCTGCCCATTTGCCTGTAGGAGGCTGGGTCATCGTCAAGGTGCTCCACTAACTGGCTGTGTGGTCTCAGGCAGGTGAGGGCCTTGTTGCCTCTTCTAATCAAGGAAGGGGTTGAACACATTGGTTTCCAAAGAATCTTTCAACACTGATTTTCTCAAGGACCCTGATTCCTTGGTTCTGGGACTCTGTGCCCTTGATGTTTTCAGGAGATAAATGTTAATAATATTAGCAACAACAACAGCCAATGTTTACTGAGTGCCAACTATGAACCAGGCATAAGGCTAAGCACCTTATAAGCTTTAATTCATTTAATTCTTACAACCTTTATGAGGAAGGTCTCCTTTTTGGACATGAAAAGATAAGCTCAGAAAGGGTAAATTGATCAAGGTTGCAGGGGTGGTAAGTAGTAGAGATGGGTTTCAAACCAGAGCAGTCTGGCTCCAGAGTCCAACAGGAGAAAGCAGCAGACTGCCTGGCACATAATTCCAGCTCTGTTCAGAAGGCTACATCCATCTGACTGTTGCCATACCAAATTCTGGAGTCCTGACAAAGCCCTGAAACTCAGGAAAGATGACACCAGTGCTTCTCCCGGGGAATGAGAAGCCATCTTGGCATTCCTTGTGGGGACCAGAAGGAACAGGCTTGCAATGACCCATTCGGGTTAAGGAGACACCAGACTGATGGTCAGTTGGCATGGACCAGTGTGGTCTCATGGGTTCTTCACAACTGTGATAGTTTTGATTAGTCCGTGCCTATGGCGTAGCAGTTTAGCAAATATTTTTGATATCACCCTGGATAGAGAGAAGAATGTCTTGTTTGTAGGGATTTAGAAGTTGGATGGTCTTCTCGGAGGAGAGTCGGGGGATTCTCAGAAAATGGTAGCCCTGGCTTGGGCAGATAACTGAGCCATGTGCCTGATAGCTCTTCAAAGTCCTGCACAGGCCCCAGGGCCTCTTAAATACTGCTGGATTGGCTGCTCTCATTTGGAAAAAACTTGTAACCACCAGAAGCATTCTAGAATAGAAACGTGTTGTCGCCAGCCCGGTTTCACCATACCCTTCTTCAGTAACCTCCACTTGATATTTCTTTGGGGAACCAGCCCTCCCTCTCCACTTACATCCTTGGTGGGACTGTCTACCAGGGGGCCCATGCTCCAGGGCCAAGGGAGGGCCAGGGGACCCAGGGAGGCTGCTCCAACATCTGCTTGGAATATGAATCTTGAATGCAAAGACAGAAAACAGTGCAGATGTATCCCTAAACAGCACCGACGAGAAAGAAGCCCTGGTGTGTAATATTTCTGAGACCCAGCTATTTAGCCTTTTTCTCCAATTACGCCCCATAGAGTGACATTACTTTTATTTTCTTAAGTTATCCAGAGTCCTTTTTTCTGTAACCAAAAAACCCCTAACTCAGTCGGGGTTCAATATCTAATGTCAGTGCTTTTTTTCTTAGAAGCTTTCAATTCTAAAAGACAGACCTTTCCTTCCTGGCCCAAACTCCCCCAACCCCAGGACCTAAGTCCTTTCTCTCTCATTTCCTTCCAGAGCTTCCTGAGCCGGGGTGGAAAAGGGCTCTTTTCAATGTGCTAAGCTTTACCTTGAGGGATGAGTGAAGACACCCTTTAAATTACCTATAAAACCCTTTGATTCACTCAGCAGAGGTTGCCATGGGCAATTTGCTAAGCTTATTGATTATTTTCTGTTTAAATTAAAGTTTGATGTCCTGGAACAGGCTGTGCAGCGCGTGGACTTAATGGAAAAGGTTGAGATCCAGGGGAGAGACACTCGCTGGGGAAATGGAGGGTATTCAAGGGGAAAACAGGGAGTCTATGGAGAGGAGATTGTCAGCACCAAGTTGTAGTAAATATGACGGTGATAAAAAAAAGATAGAGAATGGAATTCTTTTACGGAGAAAGGCAGCTTCCCAGACATTTAAAGCCTCGGGGAGACAGTGGGAAAAAATGTATTCATTCCACAAATATTTGCTGAGTGCCTGTTATGTGTCAGGCACTGTGCTGGGCACTGGGGAAAGATAGTGAAGTCACCGTCCTTGACTTTGTGCTCTAAATCAGTGGTTCCCAAAGTGTGAGCCCTGGTGCAGCTGAATCCCCATTGCCTGGGAATGTGTTGGACATGCAAAGGCTCAGGCCCGGCCCCCTCCAGGTGCATCTGGTGTGTGCTATAGTTTGAGAACCACTCTTCTAGATCTTAAGGCTTGGAGGAGCAGCCCTCGGACTTCTGTGAACCAAGAGCTTAGTTCAAGTCAGTGCTATTTTTGACAACATCTGTCAAGTATTTGTCCTTGCCAGATATTATGCTACCATGACGTGTGGCTCATCTCATTTCATCCTTACAACAGCCCTTCAAATAGAAGATGAAACAGAGGCCCATCGGAAGTAAGTGGGGTAGGCAGAATGCAAACGTGAGAGCTTAACGGCTCTGCCCTACTGTCTCCAGACACCAAACTCCCACAAGCTCTGTGACTCACTCTGCCCTGGTGAGCGCTGATCTTCAGATAGACACAGAACCATGGTTTCCCCCGGACGATCTCTATTGTGAGGTTGGGTTTTTCGACGCTTGAGGAAGAAGAGGATGTAAAAGCAGGGCGGGTGAGTGGAATGGACTGGGAAGGAGGCAGGTGGCATGTCGGCGGCAGGAGAAGCCAGGCCAACAGCCCCACCTGCACAGTTATTCTAGGCTTATGGGAGACTGGAATTCAAAATCATCACGGACTGATCGGCTATGGGAAAATCTCATCAGTTCAGACGAAAAGGGGCTTCACATCATGACAAGTGAAGTAGTCAAGCCCTTTAACTCTTCCACTTACAGTGTGTGTCAGCGTCACAAAATCAGTATTCATTTCCTGTGGCTGCTGTAACAATGACCACATGCGTAGTGGCTTAAAACATCACGGATTTATTCTCTTACAATTCTGGAGGTCAGAAGTCTAAAATCAAGGTGTTGGCAGAGCTGCATTCCTTCTGCAGACTTCGGGAGAAAATCCGTTCCCTTTCCTTTTCCAGCTTCTAGAGGCTGCCTGCATTCCTTGGCTTGTGGCCTCTTCCTCTATCTTCAAAGCCAGAAGCATAGCCTCCTCTCTCCTGACATCTGCTTCCATTCTTCTAGCTCTTTCTGACTCTTAGACTCCTGTCTTTATCTCTCTCTCTCTCCTTTTTTTTTTTTTTTTTTTGAGACAAGGTCTTGCTCTGTAGCCCAGGCTAGAGTGCAGTGGCTTCATCATAGCTCACTGCAACCTCAAACTCCTGGGCTCAAGCGATCCTCCTGCCTCAGCCTCCCGAGTAGCTGGGACTACAGGCATGCGCCACCATG
>NW_012148619.1:3225458-3239449 GCF_000956105.1 Propithecus coquereli
GCCCAGGCTAGAGTGCAGTGGCTTCATCATAGCTCACTGCAACCTCAAACTCCTGGGCTCAAGCGATCCTCCTGCCTCAGTCTACTAAGAAGCTGGGACTACAGGTGTGCATCACCACACCCAGCTAATTTTTCTATTTTTTGTAAAGAAGGGGTCTCCCTCTTGCTCGAGCTGGTCTTGAACTCCTGGCCTCAAGTGATCCTCCCACCTCAGCCTCCCAAGTGCTAGGATTATAGGTGTGAGCCACCGTGCCCGGCCTTGCCTCTCTCTTATAGGGACACTTGTCATTACATTGGGCCCACCTAGATGATCCAGGAGAATTTTCCCATCACCAGAACCTAATTTAATCACATCAGCAAAGTCATTTTTGCCATCTAAGGTAACGAATGTATAGCTTCTGGGAATTAGGAGGTGAACCTCTTTGGGGAGGGTAGCATTATTCTGTTTACCGTATTCTGTGACCTTAGGAAAGTCATTTTTCTTTCTGAAAGCCTTCATTTCTCAAAAAAATGGGGATTATAATACTTCTGGGTCTTAATCTTACAGGAATATGTACGTAAATCATTTCGATCACAGATGTAAATATTATGATTGCCTCCATGTCCTCATCTGACAAATGAGACGAGTGATGTTTCTTCTTTACTCAGGTAAAGATATGTATTGTTACCTACCCTGTGCAATGTTGTGTTCCTGTCGCATTGGAAAGGGCTCACACAGTGTCTGCTACAGAAAAAAAACTCGATAAAAGGTAGTTGCAGTAGTTGTGTAAGTTAGTTAGATTTTCGAGCCTTAAATATGTGTCAGCAGCAGACAGAGATGAGGCCAATTCTCTCGAGGAACCAACCATCTGATGACTCAGATCATCATGCAGTGTTCAGAAGGAAAGCAATAAGCTCAGGCCCCAAGATGCTCCCGTGATTGTGAACTTGAGGGTCTGTCCACTGAGCTAACAGAGTGTCAAAACGAGCCTCTGCATCTTTCCTGGTAGGTGACAGGCTCAGGGCCGCTTGTGCCCACCAGAGGCTGTTGTTGCCACTCTCCTGGAACTGCATTTGTTGGTGATCAGGGGAACAAAAAGCCGCAGCCCTGTCCACCAGAAGAGAGACATTAAAGTTGATTAAGTGAGTGGGCCAATTAGCATCTGGCTTCATGCAGTGTGGAGTTAATTAGCCTCTACAAAACAACAACAGCTGCCTTAATGGTGGGGCAGGAGGCCCAGCAGAGAGGAGCCATGGGAAGAGAAGTGATAGACCTAGTGCTTAATAACTTGCTGCTGTGGGCCCTGCCCCACTAAAATGGAGAGTGAAACCCAGGGCAAGCTTCCTTGCTGCTTCCAGACCGTGCATGGTGTGGAGAATCACAGTCTCTGCCCGGTAGGGAGAGGCCAAACTCAAATCTCAGACTTAAGTTTCTTTTTGAGACTATCTGGCACAATTAGGTTGCATCTGACAAAAATCACTACTCTATACACTTTGTCTGGGTCCTCCATAATTCACACTGTTTTCTAGTGGCAATATTTTTTTCCTTATTATGAAAGTAATACATTCTTACTGGGGGACATTTGGAAAGTACAGAAAAACACAAGAATAAAACAGTCCCTTGATCCTGAGAAAGATTCATTCATTAGCCATTTATTGTTCACCTACTAAATGCCACTGCTGTTCAAGGCATTCAGAAAAACATACATCAATTTACTTTTCTTCTCCCTGCAAATACATAAGCTGTTTTACAAATTGGATTCACTGCATACAATCTTTAATAACCCACTATTTTTAGCAATATGTCACCAACATTTTCTCTATCTCATTAAAATATTTTTTTAACTACTAAGCCGCTATAGTTCCACTAATTATGCTACCTTGTAGTCGTCCATTTATTTACGCCTCCTGCCTCCTCTTCTAACAAAGTGCTCGAGGGTAGAGACAGCATCTTTTATTACCACTATATCCTCAGTAGATCAGAGCCTAGATCAGAGCCAAGCTTTCGGTAGCCACTTATTAAAAATGTGTTGAACAAGTAAGCAGATGAGTGAATGAATTTAACCAATTCCCTTCTCGTGGGTTCAGGGTGTTTACACTTCTTTACCATGATAAAAAAAAGATGTCGTTGTATTAACTGAGATTATGTTCAACTGCAAGTGACAGAAAACATTCCAAAGCAGTGGCTTGAACAAGATAGAAGTTTCTGTGATTTCTTTTTTGTAAGAGTTCAGGAAATTAGTCCAGGGCTGGTATGGTGCCTTGCTCTCCATTGGCATGGACTCCATCTGCAGCGGCACCTTGTATTCCTTGTATTCCTCATATTCCGACCAACAGCAAGGAAGGGAAAGGAGAAGAAGGACATGGACACTTCCTTTAAGGACCCTTCCTAGAAGTTCCACATACCACTTCTGTTTGCATTCTTATTTGTGAGGATTTAGTCACATGACCATATCTAACTGCAAGGAGTCTGGGAAAGGAGGTCTTCCTTATGCAGCTAATATTCAAGGCTCCTGTTAACAAGAAGAAGGGGAAGAAAACTGGGGAATCATTAGCTGGGTTGACCCTGGCCTTTCTAGCCAGCCTTTTTCTAATTCCACCCTTCGTTTCTCCAGACAGGGATCTGCCTATCTGTCGGGTCAGCCTGGCTTCTTGGACTTAGGCCTGGGACCAGTGCACTGGGAGGGTTTTAGTGCCTTCATCTCCCTGCTGTAAGCTTCATCTTGCCCGTTGACGTAGTCATCGCCAAAGATTGACTCGATAAAGATGCCCCATTTCCCAGAGGATGGTTTTCCAATTAGTGCAAAGAGGAAGTTCCAGCTGTGAGGACAAGAATCCGAGCTTCGGAAATGCGATGATTATTAGTAACAATCAGTCAAACAGCTTCACAGAACAATGGAGAAAAAGGCAGCTCTCACGGATGCTATGTGGGACAAGGACGACGGGCTGCCTGTGACAAGAGGCAGTGGGCTCAAATGCAATGTGGCCAAGCCCCTGAGACAGCGAGGGACTTTGTAACAAGGTTTTACTGCCTGCAGTAAAAATCCTGCCAAAACGCATTCAGGAACGTGCGGGGAGATGTGTATTCATTATTATGCCCCTAGCAGCTATCGCAGGAAACCATCTGGGCTCAGTTGGCCTATAAATTTGCAACTCGCAGTTGGGTGGGCTACAGGGAATCGGCCAAGCAGGAAGTCAAGGTGTGAAGTGGATCTGGCAGGTTCCACACACAACTAACTCCAAAAGTTGCCATTCTTGGCAGTTATTTTTCCTCTTAATTTTTTATTGTGAAATATATCACACATACAGAAAAGTGCATAAAACATAAATGCACACTTTAACAAATTATCATAAAGTGAATACATCTGTAATAATTACCCAGGTTAAGAAATAGGACATTACCGGCCTTCCAGAAGCCTCCCTTTTCCTAAACGCAACTCCCTTTTCTCCCCCAAGACAACAATCCTTAGTTTGCGTATAACTTCCTGGCCTCATTTTGCTGTTTTGTCATTTCTGTTCACTCCAAAATGATAGTTTGTCAATTTTTGAACTTTACATTGTTGTACAGAATCGTAATGTTCATATTCTTTTGTGTCTGGATTTATTTTTTTGTGCTCAACATTATCTTTTTAATATTTACCCGCATCGTATAAGGCTTTATACTCCATAAAGCCTAGTTTGTTCATGTTTTTACTGAATATTTTGCCACTTAATCTCTTTTACTGCTGTTGGTCATTTTACTGTTCCTGGGCATTTGGGCTGCTTTCAGTTTGGGTTTATTACAAATAATGCTGCTATGAACATTCTCGTACATATATCCTTGTGCACATATGTATGAGTTTCTTCACAGCTGTGATTCTCAAACTTCAGTGCGCATGAAAATAGCTTGCTAAAAGTGCAGATTCCTGATCCTTCTCCCTAGAGATTCTGATTCAGTAAGTCTAGGGTGGGTTCCGTAAGTTTTCACTTCTGACAAATTGTTGGGTGATAATGATGCTACTGACCTCCAGAACCAGCCCTTGAGTAGCGCTACAGGCAGGGGTTGGCAAACTTCAGCCCATAGGTCAAACCTGGCCTGCAACCTCTTTTGTACGGTCCATGAGCTAAGAATGTTTTTTACATTTTTTAATATTTGGAAAAAATCCAAAGAAAAATAATATTTCATGACACATTATATGAAATTGATTATATGAAATTGAAATTTCAATGTCCATAAATAAAGTTTTTTTAGGCTTTTTTTATTTTTTCTCAGAGATGGGGTCTTGCTATGTTGCCCAGGCTGGACTTGAACTACTAGGCTCAAGCTACCCTCCCACCTCAGCCTCCTATGTAGCTGGAACTGTGGGCATGCACCACCACACCTGGCTCATAAATAAAGTTTTGGGGCACACAGCCACACCAATTTCTTTGTGAATTATCTACGGCTACTTTAACGCTCAGCAGAGCTGAGTAGTTACAAGAGATCCTATAGGCTGCAAAGCCAAAAATATTTACTTTTTGATCTTTTACAGAAAAAGTTTTCTGATGCTTGATTTAGCGTATATGCTCTTGAGTGGAATTACTGTGTCATACGGTATGCATTTGTATTACTATCACCGTTAGCAGATAATGTCCGTTTTTCAAGGTGGTTGAAACACTTTACATTCCCATGAGCAGTGGATGAAAGTTCCTATTGCTCCACATTCTTACCAACATTTTTTTTTGTCAGATTTTAAATTTTAGCCAATCTATTAGTTGTGCAGTGATATCCCATCATGGTTTTAATTTGCATTTTCCTGATCACTAATAGACGTTAAACACGTTTTCTAGTGATTTTTTTTTTTTTTTTTCGAGACACGGTTTTGCTCTGTCACCCTGGCTAAAGTGCAGTGGCATCATCATAGCTCACAGCAACCTCAAACTCCTGGGCTCAAGCGATCCTCCTGCCCCAGTTTCCCAAGTAGCTGGGACTACAGGCCGATGTTACCATTCCCAGCTAATTTTTCTATATTTTTCTATAGAGATGGGATGTCTTGCTCTTGCTGAGGCTGGTCTCAAACTCCTGACCCCAAGCAATCCTCCCACCTTGGCCTCCCAGAGTGCTAGGATTACAGGCATGAGCCACTGCTCCCACCCATTTTCCCACGCTTACTAGCCTTTTGGATTTCCACTTTAGGAAATGCCTGTTCAAATCTTTTGCCCCTTTTCTATTGTGTTAGCTATCCTTTTCTCTATGTATTCTGGACACAATTCCGTTGTTGTTGATATGTGTTGCAAATGTCTTCTCCTACTCTGGGGCTTGTTTTCTCACCATGTCTTCCGATGGACAGAAGTTTTCTTTTTCTCTCCACCCTGCTAAGAAAGAAGTTTTTAATTTTAATGTAGTCAAACATCAGATTTTTTTTGTGAGTTGTTTAAGAACTCTTTCCCCACCTTGAGACCATGAAAATATTGCCCTGTATTATCTTTTAAAAGCTTTATCATTCTACCTTTCACATTTAGGTCTCTTAGGTCAACTGGAGTTGACTTACTGAGCATGGTGTGAGGTAGGGGTCCAATTCTATTTCATGGATTTGTCTTTTTCCAACACCATTTATTAAAAGACCCCCCCCCTTCCCCACTGCTCTGCAGGGATATTTTTGCCATGAAGTCAATATCTATATATATGTGGATCCGTTTCTGGGCTCTGTTCTATTTCACTGGTTTCTTTGTCTATCCTCATGCTAATATGACATACACTTAATTGCTATGGCTTTATATGTGTTGAAATTTGGTAAAGCAAGTCTTTCCCACCATGTTCTTTTTCAACAGTGTTTTCGATATTTTTGGCCCTGGAAGTTTTTTCTTCCTTAATTTGTTCACAAAGAACATGCAGTTGATGGACAGTGAAAAGTCACTCCTGACTGATAGTAGGGTCAATCAGCACAACCTCTTTGGAAACCAATTTGGTAATACTCTAATTATTGAACCCCCTAAAAGAACATCTATTTTAGCCCAGTAATTCTATTTCCAGGACTCTATCAGAGGGAAATATCCAAAGTCAAAATTTAAAACAGGGGAAAAGTGTTTGACTCAACAAACAATCAGATTCGAAATCAGAAATGCTGGAGGTCCAATGATAAGGAAACCCATTCCTGACTTCCAGAAATTTAAAGTCTCTTTAGGAGAAATAGCCATATAAACAGATCATTTCAATCCAATGTAGTAAATGCTCAAATAGAGGTATATACAAATACCATGTGCACAAAAATGTTTATCTCAGCATTCTTTATAACAGGAGGAAATCGAAACAACTTAAATGTCAGGCAAGGGAGGAATGGGTAAGTTATGCTATATCCAGATGGTGAAATACTGTACAGTTATTAAAATAAAGATGGGGCCGGGTATGGTGGCTCATGTCTATAATCCCAGCACTTTGGGAGGCTGAAGTGAGAGGATGGCTTGAGGCCAGGAGTTTGGGACCAGCCTGGGCAACATAGTAAGACCCTGTCTCTACAAAAAATAAAAAAAATAAAAATAAAATAAAAAATAAATGCTGTAGCAACGCACATAGATGATTTTGATATAATGTTAAGTGAAAAAGAGTGGAACGCAATGCTACTGAGAAAAAGTAATTATATCTGTGGGGGGAAAAAAGCAGATTCATTGGAAAAAATACTGGAAGGAATATACCATAATGGTAATAGTTGTTATGAAGATAGGTGATTTTTTTTCTCTTTTCTGTTTCCCAAACTTTTGGTTATGTGTTTACATAAATTTATAGTAAAAATATAAAAAACAACTTCCTATTACCGACTGACTCCTTTTTCCCAAAGTGTCTGCCATGTGCCAGTCAGTGTGCTAAATGCTTTCCAGGTGTGATCTCATTTAATCCTCAGAGCCCTTGTCGGGTAGGTGTTCTAAGTTATTATCTCCTCACGAACAAAGGGAGGAGAACGAAGCTTAGAGAGGTGAAGAAACTTGCCCCAAGTCCCGCAGTGGGAGGCAGAGCTGAGGCATGGCTATGAATCCACCAGGCTCCAGTGGTCTTAACCATGGCACCAGCAGCTTCTACTTTGCCACAGAACTGTGGGGTCTTTCAGGGCAAAGTAGGTTCAAAGGTGTTTAAAGTGCTGTTCTGCCTAGACGAAAGTAGGTCATGAGCCTCTAGAACCTTCCTTCTGAGCCTCATCTCATACCAACCAGCTGGGTGAACCAAATCAGCTTATTCTTTTGTCAAATGCAATAAATAGACCTCATAGGTTGCTGTGTTGATTAATGAGATAATATTTATATCCCATGTCCTACAAAGAGGAGACACTTGTGAATTTATTTTTCTCTACCCAAGGACACAGGAAACTTTAAAAAGCCCCAGCCTTTTCCTGTCACTTGGCCTCTGGTTATTGTCCTGGGTGTAATGGAGTGGAAAACTCTGTACACGGCTCTCTCTGACAGTGAATTTCTAATCTCAGAAAACTTAATGGTTTTTGTCAACCTGATTGTCCAGTGAGAGCGGATTAGGAGAATGACTTCCCTTGTCACTGGAAAGTTGACTTGCTTCACAGCATTTTTCCTGGTGCCAGTGGGAGGCATGATCGATACGACACAGACCCGACTACGCACCTGTGGTTTCAGGGCTGAGGACGAAGGCTGGGAGTTCCATTTAAGTGCCTTCAGCCATTTCCAAGCAGACCCAGCCTGATGTGCATTAAGCAGTTCAGGCCGGTGACCCGGAGCTCCGCGGTCTGAGGGGCAAAGCAGAAATCGAGCAGTTGCTCTCTCCCGAGCAGCGAAGCAGAGGCCTCTCGGCTCAGGCCGGATTTGTCTTCTCTGCTCCAGTTTTCCCGTCTTTGGCAGGAAGGGCCAATTAGCTGCTGTCTGTGCTGCGAGGGAAGGGCGGCCTTGCTCGTTTCTGTATCGGGACTTACTAGACACAAGGCACTACGGCAAAAATGGACGGGGACTACTAATGGAAACTTGGTTCCAAAATCTCCTGCGCCTACCCCGTGCTGCCAGCCCAAGGCCTGGAGGCCACATGTCGCCTCAGGCAGCTCTTGCATCAGGCCACGGTCACAACCGATGCAACTGAGAGACGGATCTCAGCAGGCAGCATCCATCAGAATTTAGTCACGCTGGAAACTCCTGCCACACCCGGGAAAGCTCTCTGTGTCCCGGACGGCAAAACAAACCCCTATTGTAGTTGAGGCACTTAAAACCAAGTCAGAAGACCACTCCTCACTTTTCAGACTGGGTCAGGTTCCCAGAACTTTCCCTTCGGGACACTCATTCTAACTGGAAATAAATCACGCTCTGCATCGGTTAGAACGGAAGCTCCATGAAGGCAAGCGAGTTTGCCTGCTTCGTTTACTGCTATCCCAAGTGCCTGAGAACATTTCTGGCACATAGTACGTGTTCCATCAGTATTTTTGCACACATTGATTAACAAATCTATATAATTACTTGACTCATCTCCCCTATTTAAGTAGAAGCCTCACAAGAGAAGGAACAGTGTCTGATGCACCCTGTATCCTAGCACCCGGAACAATGCATAACGCACAACAGGTGCTCAGTAAACACTGAAGGAATAGTAAAGTACTTAGAATTTTTTTATGCTGAATTAATCTAAAATTAATAATGTGAATTTTAGTTATTTAAGAAATAAAAGCACCATGCAGTTATTTTAGAAAAAGAGAATAGAGTAAAAGACACATCTACTAACATCACCGCTCTTACACAGCTACTTTCATTATTTCAATGCTTTTCCCTTCAGAGGTTGTCCCTTTGTATTTTAAACACAATTTTGATCAGGTTATTTTAAGCGCACATGCACACACACACACAACACAGAAACTCACATCAACAATTGTCCAGGTGGCAGGGAGTTTTGTGAATTTAAGAGCAGGAAGGGAGGCCGGGATGAATAATGTCTCCCTTATTGTTATAATTAATCGTTGGCCCTGCAATGGCATTGATAGCATCATGGGAACTGCGAGCGAGAAGCTCTGCTCTCTAAAGGTTCACCCCTGGGGTCAAGGCAAATCTGGCTATGGGAAAAATGAGCAGGTTAGAAATAATACACGGGAAAATGCTTTATTTTTATGCTCACAAATCAGGGAAACTTGCTGTGGCCACTTCTCAACCTACGCCAGTTATATTCACTGCAGTAGGCTTAGCGGTTCAGGATACGTTTTTCAGCCTTTTTACTCAGATTATTATGTGGAAATCAACCGATTTCTGCCTTTGAGCCCCTGGTGATACAGTGCCAACAAGTGACTGCGATTATAGAAGTGAGGAAACCACTGTATAATTGAAAAAACAAATCTAATCAAAACTGTGTTCTGCTACACTCAAAATATGGTTGTAAATGTTTAGAGGAAAAGGAGTGTGCTCCCTGTAAGAGGCAGCCTGTAACCGAAGAAAGCCTCTTAGCTTACAACGAGGAAAAGTCGTGCACATTTCTTGTTGATAAGTAAGGCAGCCAGGTAGTGGACAGATTACTCCTCATCTATTGGTGGGGGACCTCTTTTGAGGTGGGTCTCAGTCTCTGTTAACTGGAGGAAAAGAGGTACACCTTGATCTTGAACATTTGTCTTTTTTTCCCTCTATTTCTGATCTGGGATAGAAAACAAGAGTGAGGGGTGAGGAAGGAGCATGATCTGAGGTTAATAACGCAGTAGTCCTCCAGGAGATGGTTAGTGGGCCTACAGAGGAACTGGGTGTTACTAAATAGCTCCAGCTCTACGCCCACCTTAGCGTGTGAGCCTGGTCACCTTTCTCGGGTGTTATGGACAGTAGTGACCTCATGCCACCTTCACAGACTTGTTGTGAGGACCAAATAAAATCCTGGTTGTAAAAACACTTTGAAAAGCATATAAGCAAATGTTTTTAAATGAGAGGTGATGTGCCAATGTTGCAAGAGAAAGCCAGACTATTGCAAAGCCCTCATGAGGATTTTTAACATCCAAACTCCAGCAGCCTTATTGGAGACTCTGGTAAGTTGAGAGCTCAGGGCTTTTTATATTCTGAAGGGCTCCAACAACATCGTTAGGATCTGGTCTTCCTCTGCCTCTCCTCTTTGCTCTGCTCCCTTCCATCCTTTGGTCTTCGTTCCACATGGTGGCAAGATGGCTGCAGCAGTATCTGCTACCTAAGGTGACTGTTCTTTTCTGAACCAATGCCAGTGGCCAGGGAGACACAATGCTTTGATGGGCCAGGTATGGTCGTATGGTCTACTCTGGGAGCTGGATGTGGGAACTCCCCCGGAGCACAGACATGGAGAGTAAGGAAGGGGGTGGGGATAGGTGCCAAGGAGGCAAACCACAGTGGGTATCAAGAGGTCAGCAGGGTGCTAAGTTCAGGTCATAGCATTGAGTCCCTCCTGCAGCACTAACTCACCTCTCTGGCCCTTCTAGAACATGGAAGGGGGCCTAGAATCCTCATTCTGAACTCCAGCAGCAAGCTACAAATCCTGTCCCACTTGCCTGAGCCTTCCCAGCCCCTTCAGTCAGGGCTAGTTTCTAGATTTCCCCAACCTGGAGTCGGCCCCATGCTCTGCAGGAGGAAGGGGGAAGCTCTGGGCTCTTTAGTAGAATTTCCTCCTATGGATCTTGCTTTTCTCTCCATTAGCACTTGCCTCTCCGCTTTTTGATCTCTGTGCCATCTCTTCCCCATACAACATTCTACCTGGTCCATCACATTGGGTTCCTAAGTGCCTAATTTGCACTTGGGTTTTGGTCACACTCCTTTGAACCTAACCATCAAGTTCTCAAGAGAGGAGGTTCCATCTGTTTGGTCTTATCGCATTGAATCCTTACCCCACCAGCATGAGACGGGGATTATAATACCTACCTTTTGCAGGTAGCAGAATGGAGGCATGACAAGGAAAATAATGTGTCTACAGTTAACATAACTAGTAAGAAACAGAACTAGGGTTCAAACCAGGGTTCATGACCCCAGAGGCTGTGTTCTTAACCTCTGTATTAGAGTGCTTAGTTTAAAAGAGGCTCAGGTCTTACAAAGAGCTTAAACGGAGCTGGGGGACAGTCCCAGATGGAATATGCCAAACTGAAGCAGAAGCATCAGGAGGCATTGACGAGGGGCTGTCAGGCTGTCCTGACCTAGAGATTAGGCTCAGCCAACGTCACCAGCAGGGAGAAGTCAGACCAGGCACATGAGGGCTCAGAATCAGATCGCCATGGTTGGAATAGAAAGCGCAGGGGGCCTGTAGCTGGGCAGGGCAGGGCTGGAGGGAAAGGGGATCTGCCAGGAGGCAACTGGCCTGGCTCCTTAACTGCGGGAGTTTCCTTCCTCAAGAGCACGTCTTGGCTCACAATCCGACCCATGCGGACTCTTCGAGCCTGGACCCTGAAGCATGAAGCAGAGAAGTTTGCTGTGGGTTGGGAAGGGGGACAGAATTGGTCAGCTGAAGCCCAGAAACCACATCAGAATATTATGTGGGCCAAGTACCCCCAGTGGGGCCACAGGATACCTGGGACTCCCTTGAGATTTAAGGAACGTACAAGGCCACTCCCACAGGAGGTCAGAGACTCGTGCTTGAACAATGACTGTGGTTGCCCCTCAGCGCTGCCCCCCGAAACCCGTGCCATGGGTGGGGGCATGGGTAGACAGGCTGTGCTTGGCAACGTGGGCCTCCTTCCCCCAGTTTGCCCACTCTTTGTAATGAGTTTTGAGCACAAAATGTTGCTCCCCAGGCAGGAAGAGCTTCAGTAACAAGACGCCCAGAGTTAGTTATGACATTCGGGCTAACAGCCTCTTGCAGGAAGGAAATTTTTTTTAATGTCGTCATAAAACTGCCCAGCTCACCTAGTCCTGCCGTGGAAATGGTGCCTTTGAGGACAGGGAGGAGATAAGAGTGTCTGACCTGAAACTGAGGCAAAAGTGGAAGTCGGGGGTACAGGTCCTCCCGCAGCCAGAGTCCAGCTCGCCTTTCTGTGGGGCCCAGGTTTACAAGAAGCAGCAGATCGCGAGATGGAGGGGAGGAGAGCACAAACGGGGGCCCTGACCTGGCCCGGTGCTGTGCAGAGGAATGGAGCTGTGAAAGCCTCCCGGGGACGAGTCCTTTCTCCGTCCTCACCTCCTCTGGGTTTGTCCGTGTGCAGAGGGGGCGGCTGCTCTGAACCCTCTGCCTAACTAGAGTGCTTGACCTGCGTTCTGCCTAGAGTCAGCAAACACGCCTGCCAGGCAGTGTCCACAGACCACTCCCTTAAATGAGAGGCATCCCAGAGCCTGGGCTGTGGAGTCAGGAAGATCTCTGTCCAGATGTCACTCTGCCATTTCCTAGCTGAGTCACCTTGGATGACTGCCCATCCCTGAGCCTCTGTTCCCTCGGTGGTGAGTTGGGGAAAATAGTACCCATCTAGCAGGGCTCAGAGGAGCACCAGGCACACAGTGCTTAAGGCACTGTAATGAAAAATATTATTGAATTATTAAAAATTAAGTTATTAATAGTATTAAACTATTATGACACAATAGTCCAACCCAGAGCCTTTATTACAGTGTTCAAAAGATGTTTCCTTCCACAACAGCAGCATTGAGGGGCTTCCTTACACTGGCCCTAGAGACACAGACACAAATAAGACAAAGACCTGCCCTCAGTGGTACACAGAGAGCAGGGGACACAAGACAGCCCAGTACTCGACTGGAATTATTGCCGAAAGTGCTATGACAGATGAACGTGCAGTTTCGGGAGCTCTCAGGAGAAAATAGTACCCACCTAGGGGATTTAGGGAGTTGTCCTTGGATCTGGGCCTGGAAGAGTGAGCTGGATTTGAGTGCATGGGTAGTTATTGGCAGAGGAAATGACATTTTAGGAAGAGGGAATAGCAGGAACAAAAAGCATGGTGATTGGATATGACCCAGAATATCGGGAACACGTGAGTGGGTGAAGGGCTGGAGAACAGAGTCATGATGGGGCTGTCAGGAGAGGAGGGGAGAAAGGCAAGCTGCTCAGGACTTGGAAGTGACTAATATAGCTGGAAGTGATCCCACAGGATGATGCTGTCCAAGAGGACTTTCAGTGACGATGGAAATGTTCTATATTCACACTTCGATATGGTAGCCATGGGCCATATGAGGCTATTGAGCACCTAACATGAAGCTAGTAAGACTGAGAGAGGAAATTTTTAGTTTTAGTTAATTTTAATCAATTTAAATGGAAATTTCAATAGCCACACATGGCTAGTGGCTACCATATTGGACAGCACATAAAACTTAGGATATGACTTTAAGTGTGTAGAGGGAGCTCTCAAGATGGTCTTCTTACAGTCCTAGCCTCAGCCCATAAAACGGGAGCTCCTACCCAGGCCACTGCTGTGCGCAGAGTGGATGAGCTGTGCTGAAATACAACTTGTTTTCTACTTGCTAAGATATAAACCCTAATGTGGCGGTGTCTGCCCGGAGGAAGAGGCAGGTTTTCTAATTCTTACAAAGGCATCGTATGGGATAGCAGCAGCCCTGCCTGCTCTGAGGTTTCTGTTGCTCAGTGATCTGCTGTCTGCATGTAGACTTAGGTGTCCTCTCAGCTCCTGCTTCCCCAGAGATGCTGGGCCAGACGAGCACACCTGGAGCATGGCCCAGGCAGGTGTGCTGGGTGCTGACTATCAGTCAACGACACTCCCACGAGGTGCGGAGGCCAGGTTCTCAGTATGGCTGTCAGTGTAAAGTTCTCTTCTGCAGCCCCAGTTCTGCCCCAAAGCGGGTCCTTTGGCATGAACTTGGGAGGAGGTAATGACCCTTACTTTGGCCACAGGTTGAGAGGGCGGTCATTATTCAGCCTTACCAGCAAGAGTAAATATCATACTTTCATTCTCACTTGGCTTCCTGGTCTATTTCTTAGTTGTTTCTAATACAAAGAGAGGAAAGGCAAGTAATTATGCTCCTTCGGAACTTCCTACCTCCCAACAAAAAGGACTTTCCCATCCTGAGTACAAAAGCAATGAGACGTTCAAGTGCCAACACATCCATTCGTGATGTACTGCTCTCAAACCAGGCACAGCTGTCAGAGTCAGAAGGAATATCGAATTCTAAAATCTTACC
>NW_012148619.1:3240259-3249318 GCF_000956105.1 Propithecus coquereli
GGTTCATAATTCATTATTGCTTATTATAAGGATGTGGAGTTTAAATCTGTAGACGTTTAAATAAAATATGGATCTTAGAGATCCTGTGGTCAAGCCAATTCATTTTACAGATGAGCATCGTGGGTCCCAAACCACACAAGCCTGCAGGTGAAAACAGGGTCGCAGAGCAGGAGTTAGTTGACTGGTTCCCCTGGTCCTGCTCTGGGGGGGCTACAGACCCATCACATTCCCCCCTCCCAAAAATAGTTTGGGAGCAAATCTCCAGGAATGTTTCTTGTGGACTCACGTGTATCAAGGACACTGATTTCTGCATCAAAGGCATTCATGTCCAACCTGGCACATAACAGGCAATCAAATAAATGTGTTGGGTGAATGAGTCAATGAATGACCTCAAAATTGGGTGCTGCGGCCCAAAGCCAAGGCAACTGAGACTGACCCTTAGGGCATCATCTTCTGGAGCCACCAGTGCCATCATCTTTGCTCACAGCCAAGCAGCTGGCCCCAATGCCTAGTGTCTTGCTGTTCCCAGATATCTCAGTGAAAAGCCTTTGATTCAATTTTCCCTCCCTCTCTTATAGCTCTCTTGCTCTAGGACTCCACTGAGGGCCCCGGAGCTGCCCTCCTGCTGTTACCTATTATCCTTGAATAAGACCAATTCCCCTTCAACTCTGCTTCTCCTTGGGACAAGTTGTTTTCTGAGAAGCTGCTTGATCCTGCAGGTAATGAGGTCCTGGGGTGGAGAGGGCACCCTAATGGGGCTTCCAGACTGGTTCAGAAATGTCTAGACCCAACCTAAGCTACCTTGTCTGTTAAATAAGGATGGTGCCACATCGGAAAGAAAGAGAGACAAGCACTTTGCTGCTGTCTGGTGGAGCAGTTTGGGGCCCCTGTTTAACATTTGCAGGGCTTCACTTAAGAGGAGGGCCTCGCTGGCCTTGGCCACCATCCTGAAATGGCTCTGCCCCTTCAATAGCTTTTGTCAGTTGAAAGTTTTCTCTCCATAAACATCCACAGGGTGGAAACCCAGTGAAAACCCCTTTTGTAATATTTAAATATTAAGTCTCAGCGTGCACTTTGGAACAGAGGACAATAAATTACAACTTACCATGTGCCAAAAATTATACTTAATTGCATATCGTATCAAATTCTCACAACAGTCTTAAGAGGGTTTTATAATCCCCATTTACAGGTGAAAAGTGGAGACAGAGAGAGTAAGTGGCTTGCCCGACTAATGGGCTGAGACACAACTCAAATCCAGGTTTTTCTCCTGACAAAGCTAGTGTGTCTTTCTCTTAGCATTGTCCCTTCCAGAGAGACCGTTTTTTTTCTTTAAAGCATCCCACGTCGCACAATGTCAGCTAGCGTTTTCTGTGGTATTAATACTGGGATCTCATACAATACCACACTCCCACCATAGTCTGAGACTCTGCATAATGCACATGCAATTAACCTGGAAAACACAGTGTTCTAACCTCCCATGTAGAGAGAAAATCCTCAGAACCCCAGAGCGATAGTTAGGCCACGGCAAATGCCATCCGATCGCCCAATCCAAGGCTCAGCCTAAAACCTCCTGCAGGCTCTCACTCTAAAGATAACCCAAAAGTTCTCACAGCTTCCTGGTTGTTAAAACAACAACTACAGTAGCAGGAATTGAGACCTAAAGATCAGTGGGGTAGAAATGAGGAAGGAAATGAAGTAGCATGTTAAATGACTATTTTTCCCTAACTTGCCCTGTTCTTTCTAGATAGAACCCAAAAACTTGCATAGTTATAGTAGGATAATTCCATTGATCAAATGCTGAAAGTTTTCTATCAATTTCAAGATTATTCATATCTCTATGGACTTTGAAGTCTAGAGTGCGATAGAATTCCTCCTTCTGTCTAGGCTAGGCAGGGTTGACACAGGATCACTCCAGCGGAGGCTTTTCGGAAGCCACTGCGTAAACTGTCCTAGGTCCAGCAATTAAAAAAAAAATGTGTCTTTATAGTTCTCTGCTTTTCAGAAGATCTGATCTTAATACCCTTCTATTCTTTTTGTTCCTTTCTGATTTCATCAAATTTATTGCCACAGTTGGGCACAGTGGCTCATGCCTGTAATCCCAGAACTTTGGGAGGCCAAGGCAGGAGGATCGCTTGAGCCCAGCAGTGTGAGGCTAGTGAGCTAGGATCACATCAATGCACTCTAGCGCAGGTGACAGAGTGAGACCCTGTCTCTAAATAGATAAATGGTTGTTACTCTGGTTCTTTCTCTCTCTCTCCCCAAACTTTTTCTACTTCACATCAAAGAGCTTCCCCATTTCCCCACTTCTGGGTTTGCTCCCTGGAAGGCAAAGTTAGCTTCCTTCCCACCCACTTTTCCAGGCACACAGGGTGCCCCTTGGCCAATGAAATCTCCACCCCCAAGAGCCTCTCAGGATTTCAGGCTGACAAGTAGTCGTAGGAGACATGGTTTGGTTTGATGTGGTCAAGTCGGTCCTCACTGCACCTTCATACTCTCAGCCTCAAACCACTCTCCCGCTCACCACCCTCACTTTCCATTGCTTTGGATTATCTTTCATCAGTTTACCGCCAGCCTCCACAGCCTCTGCCAGGGTGCAGCCGGGCAAGAAGGGCAGTACGTTTCCTTCCCTGGGTGAGCAGGTCGAGTGTGGGCTCTTGATGGGGAACAAGAGAAAGAGAAAGCAAGAGGCTGCAAAGACTGTTGCTACATGGTTTCCCCTAAGTCCCAGAAATAGAAAGGCAGACTTCCGAATCGCACAGCCCCTGTGCAAACCACCAGACCACACAGCCAGATAAGAAAAATGTTAGATTGTGTCATACTTCCTTCATCTCCTTCATCAGCTCCAGTTTCTGAAAATGGCCCTGAATTTCAGAGAGCCTCACCACAATCCAGGGATGTAGGGGAGCTTGAAGAGGAGGACAAAGGCATCAGGCATCTCTCTTTTCTGGAGTAAATTTATTTTCAACCGCAGAAGTAAAGGAAAGAAAAGATCATGAAAGATTAGGCATGAGCTAACTTTCTTAGTTGCCTGTATGAGAGAAAGAAATGAACCGGACATCAATAGACGTTGAGAAAGGGGATCTGCCAGCTAGCAATGTGTCCTTGGCCTTTTCAATTCACATGTGTTCATTTATTGAATACCTACTGTGTGCCAGGCACTGTGCTTGGTGCAGCAGACACAAAGGGGAATAAGACCCCTTCTTGCAGCATGAGGAGGCTGGGCTAGATTCAGATTCACCCAGATTCCAACTCTGGTGCTCAGCGCCACCACCATCATGGAAATGATTTTGCCTGGCTCTCCCTGAGCAGCCTCAGCGGGACTGCCTGATGTCAGCCGCTGCAGGAAGAATGATGGCCCCGGTGTTGACAGGCTCCTAATTGGAAGGTAGGAGGTGCCGCTAGAGATCAGCTATAAAAGATATCTTTGGACCGGGGTGGGCTGCTAATGCTTGGGAGAGACTCAGTGTGAGGCCTGTGAGCTGTCACCTTGCGATGGGACCTGGCCCAGCACACAGAGGATGCGTGCAAGGGAGACAGCTGACAGGGCCCGCGTGGGGGGGAGCAGCCATTTCGGGGAACGGCAACAATCCAGGACTTCGGGACTCAGCAGGGCACAAAGAAAGGACAGCTTAGTGGCCCCAAAGCCTAGGATCAAAGAGGCAGCCCCGGGAGAGCAGCTGATAAGAGCTTCATGGTGCAGACAAGGGAAAAGAAAGCCTGGAGTATCTTTTTATTCAGCTAATAAAGCACCAACTTCTGCACACTTACAACTGTTCCAGGCCCTGAGGGGTTCAAAAGAACCAAGTTGGAAGAATTTAATATCTAACTAAGAGATGATCAAATCCGCACACTGAAATTATTGCCTGGTAAGACAATACTGCGTGTGTTACATAACATTGGCGCTTGTGCAAGCTCTTTCCTTGCGTCATCTCATTTAATCCTCTCAACAACCCTGCACGATGGGTACCATCATCCCTGTTTTACAAACGAGGGTACTGAGGTCTGAGAGGCTGTGTATCTTACCTGAATTTGCCTGGCTAGTCAGTGGCCGAGCTAAGATTTCACTCCAGGTCTGTGGGAGCCTCCAAATAGCCTGCAGCTCCCCTTTACAGGGTTATAATGGTGCTGCACTGGGCGAGAGGGAAAGGTGGTGCAGGGGACAAGTTCCAAGGGAGGAGCTCAAGGAGGGAGAGGGAGTCATGTGTGAACAGGAACAAAGCCAGCTTCTTGGGGTTGGAGGGTCTGTTGGAACCAGTTCAAAGCTGAGGATGGTGAATCTCTTCCACGTCCCGGCCAGAGGAGGAGGGTCTCGGTTAGGATTTGGGCCCTGCAGGGCTTACTGTCTGGCACGGCAAAGAGGACGACCCCCGACGGGCCAGGGATTCCACACAGAGCACATCTGGTGTGAGGGAGCTCACTCCCAAGGGCGAAGGCATCGCCCTACTAGATAGACAATCAGGCCATCAACAGGCCCAGCCCTCTAAACTCGGGGTTTGCAACACCCTCAAAGAACGGCAACTGGCCTTGAGCAGAAGTGAGAAGGAAACACCCCCTCATCCCCTGAACCGTGGCGTGGGCTTTGCTATCCACCAGGGCTTGCAGGTGTCCAGGCAGAGAGAGGAGGTGGCCCAGGCACCAGATGTTAGGGTGCCAGGGCCTCCCCAGAAGGAACAGGTGCAAAGCGAGCAATTAGCCCAGAAGGCATCAGTGGGGCAGCGCCCAGATCTGCTCGGGGAAGCCACCAGGATTACGTCATCCGCTGGTGAGCAGGTTTCATTAATCCTCAGGCGAATGGAGGATTGCGAGGGAACTTTTGTATTCTTCTTCAAGGAGCCAGAAGAAGTGGTAATTAAACTTGTCTTTTAAAATAAAAAGATTCCAAGGGGGCTACAAGCCTTCAGGCTTCCCCCATGGTGTTCCAGGCACTCTGGCTTCTCAAGAGGGAGGAAGAGCGTCTATTCATAGGCTGTGACTTGGAGAGGCCCCACGGTGAGTCAGGCATTCACTGCGTGAGCTGGTGGTTGCTAATGTCTTCGGGAACTGTTAATTTACCCATCTAATTTGTTCCTCTACACCGGCCACAAAGGGAGGCCACTCAATTATTCTCATACAAAAGAGAGGCTGGTGTTTACCATGATCTCCCCAGCAACCGTGCGTGCGTGCGTGCGTGTGTGTGTGTGTGTGTGTGTGTGTGTGCTCACGTGCGCGCATAACAAACTTAGGCAATGAAGGGGTGGGGCTGCTGTCCTTGCTAGCATTTTCCAACACATTCCAACTGAGTTGAGGGTTAAGATTGTTATGGAGGGCCTCAGAGAAGCCTTGGCTCCCAAGCAGGTTATGACTTGAAGAGTGTCTTGAAAAAACCAGGGTGAATGGAGACCGATGAAGGGGAGCAAACATTTGGGAGTATCTGATTTGTGCCAGGCCCTGTGCTAGGGTTTCACGTACCTCATTGACCGTTTGACTTTGCACAACTCCCTTTTGAAGCAGGTATTATATTATACTTCTGTTATTCTAGGTTCTTGCCCCAATATTTCTGCTTAGAGAAAACCCACACTTCTTTAGGTCCCCTTAAAAAAGTGAATCTTCTGTGAAGCCTTTCCTGACTTTATCTGGTAACATGACACAAGCTCTCTTTTGTGCTCCCAGAAAATCATTGTGGACTTTAGGGAGATGGTAGCTTCAGTCTCCTCATCTGTAATCTAGGGGTACCCTTAGGGCCATCGTGAGGAGTAAATGAAATAAGTCATAGAAGTGCTTGGACAGTGGCTGGCACTTAGCCCTTGTTAGTCATCGTTGCTGTTAATATTAATAAAAGTAATGATAATACAATTACTTATTATATTGGTTTGCCACTAGGCTGTAAGGTCCTTGAGTATAGCAGTAGTGTCTACTGGTCCCCAACACCAACATTCTGAAATAGCATGCTTGGCCAGGTGTGGCGTCTCATGCTTCTAATTCCAGCACTTTGGGAGGCCGAGGTGGGAGGATTGCTGGAGATCAGGAGTTTGAGATCGGCCTGGCAATAGAGTGAGACCCCATCTCCACAAAAAATAAGAAAAAAAAAAAATTAGCCAGGCATGGTGGTGCATGCTTGTAGTCCCAGCTACTTGGGAAGCTGAAACAGGAGGCTTGCTTAAGCCCGGGAGTTTGAAGTTGAAGTGAGCTATGATGATGCCACTGCACTCCAGCCTGGGTGACAGAGCAAGACCCTGTCTCTAAAAAAAAAAAAAAGATAAATAGATAGATATATAAAATAAAATAGCATGCCTGGGTCTATTTATTCCCCACCACGGATGCTGAAGCATGGATAGCCACTCACAGCTGTGGGATACAGATGCCCCCAGTCACTATGAATGGGAAGTCCTGAATGCTATTGTGGAGCCTAAAACCCTGAAAACGTTATCGTGGAACATTTGGGTTATCAATAGCTGGATATAACTGGTGGCCTGGGTCTGGGACACAGATTTCCTACTTAATGCCAGGACACCTGGGCACTATTGCACCCATGGGGTCATCCCTATCTGTTTGGAATATACAACTCTCCTTCCACAATAACATAGGCTAGGAATATTATATTATCCTGAGCAGCCATCAGGACAAACAGAAGGGAATGTGGTCTTGCATTTCCAGTCCTGCCTTCTATGCCCAAGCTACCTTTATCATAATTAAAATGCCCAACAGGCAGCTCAGTACATAGTTAAATGTGCCCTCAAGCACCCACTCTACTTTGCACATCTTTGTGATGCCCTTTCCTGATGTCAACCTATGTCTCCATGACCTGAATCTGACTTAAAAGTTGTTCTGGCCCAGGGACCAGCCACCACATTGCAGGTGATGACCACAGTCCATCCAGACACTACACCCTGGAGGATGAGCACCTAGTTACCCACACCAGCCACCAAGGTGCCCCCTCCCAGAGCACAGCACCTTCCCTTAGGGGATCCCCCACTGAGCATGTGTCACATACCTGAAAGAGGTGGCCACCAGACAGACCGCCAAAGTTATGACTCTCTCTTCGTCCATCCTCCCCATTGGGCACAATGAACCTCATTCCTATTGTGGCTAGAACTTTCCCTTGTGGGCCTCCCAAAGCAAGCCTACTGCTTACAGCCATCCAATGGCTGGACCTCATACAATGTGGGGCCTGCTATCTGCCCCCATGAGCAGTTCGCCCCTTTATTTGCACCACAAAACCACCAATACCAAACACTACTGATCTAGGCCCCTAGGACCTGCCCTATCCTATGCGCGGCCAGACCGATGAGGCTTTGACTGATATTATCAAGTCTGGTCGCTGGCCCAGATCGTGCATCTATCCAAATGGACCTGCAGACCTTTGTATCTTCCTAGGCCTGCATAGCATGACCCGTGGCATGGCCCACCCCGGATATGAAAGGAACATGAGAGATTAGACACCCCAGAGGGAGCCTGATTCGCCCGTTCCACTCCCCTAGGTAACTCCTTTCTCATGTCCCAACTACCTAAGCTCTGACAAGCTCCTTAACATTTTTCTGACTGCTCTGCAATCAAACCCTCCTGGTCGCAGTCTGCAGTTGGAGACTTCCTACCCACCGCCTTGGGTATGAGTGTGAAGTTTGGGGACAGGGAGTGGGACTAAGGGCTCACAATCTGATCACACAGGGAAAACCACCAGATGCCGCAGAGAAAGGTCCAAAGTTCTATCAGCCCCCGTAACACAAAGAGCAGCAGCACTTACAGCTTTCCCTGAAGGGCAAAATCCCAACTGCCAGGGTGGCAGCTGAAGGACTAGCTCCAGATGATTTGCTAGCTGCCCAGGAGTGTGTGCCCCCAAAGGACATACCGTATGCTGCTGTATGCGAATAAATATTGCAGACAATAATCCAAATAGCCTAATGGAAGCACCACCAAACCCAAAACAAATTTCTCATGCAGTACCCTGAACTCCCCAGGACTTGGACATCCCCTGCAACTGGAGGTGACCTTGTTTCAGGGGGCCCTCCTGCCAGCAAGTGGACTTTACATACTGAGCTGACTATGCAAAATTGGTACAGTCTGCATATAAGTATATTAGCAAGAGTCTTGGCACAGAAAATCAAATATTAGGAAGTAAATTTTGAAGAAATTGAGTTGGGTGCAAAAAGTTGCTCCCAGTAAAATGACATTCAGCCAAACTGTTAACACCCACTGGGGCAGAAACCTTCAGATGCCCCAGCCCCACTCACGTCTGCTACATGCAAGAAAATCCACCCTTGCCCTTTTAGATCTCCTGCCCCCAGCTTGACCCCCACCAGAGCAGATCACTCGAAATTAATCTGCCCCCTATCCACTGCCTGTCTGTATTATTCAACAGGCGGGTGGGCTCCTGTCCCGTATCTGGGTCCCGAGGACCAGGGTCGCTCTCTTGCTCAGATGTCAAGGAGCCCTCCTGTCAGTGGGCCCCTCACCCAGGGACTCCCCTTGCAGCCTGTGCCTGCATAGGTAATAAACCTTTGAATTACTGAGATCACTGGCTCAGGTGTGGGGTGGGTTGACACCAAATGCCTTTAAATGAGAGAGAACAGCAGAGCAGGGTCCTTTCTCGGAATGCTGTTATGGTCTAACTCAGCGACTGCACCTCTACCCCTGACCCGCAGACCAGATCCTTACTTGGGTTGTTTCTTGCCAGACACACCTGCTCTGCTTTCTGGGTTAGTTAAGAAAACCAGCTTTGAAATCACTGGCTATTAATCCCTACTCAGTCCTTAGTAGCCCCGGGAGCTGGGACAAGCTTCTTAGCCTATCTGTGACCCAGTTTCCTCATCTATAAAATTATGATTGAAATACTTACTTCATCAGGGTGTTGCAAGGATCAAAGAAAACACTTTATGTAAAGCTCATAGTACAAGCCTGACACAAGGGAAGTTCTCAGATAGTCACTCATCAATGGGGCAACTGGATTTCTGCTTCCGCCAGGAAGCCTTCCGTGCCTATTCCCACTCTGATTTCTCCCTAATCCAATCTGATTGCAGTTTGGGTCAGAACCTCGCTGTTGATCGTGTATTTTTTCTGCAGTACATTTGTGTTCATTCTGACTT
>NW_012148619.1:3249368-3260201 GCF_000956105.1 Propithecus coquereli
TCTCCCTAATCCAATCTGATTGCAGTTTGGGTCAGAACCTCGCTGTTGATCGTGTATTTTTTCTGCAGTACATTTGTGTTCATTCTGACTTTCAAGTAAGAGATAAAGGTCCTTGGAGGGAGGGACTACATTTTACCTGGTTCTTCTACTGACTTTCTGTGTCATCTTGCTATCTTAACTTTCTTGGGATTTTCTTTCTCTGGGATGGCAAATACATGGTATGTGTGACAAAATGTCCCCAACCCACAGCCTCAGGAGTCACACCAGTATTCTGCGATGAGCCTCTTTCCCCCAGGAATCTGTATCTAGACTCATAATCCTAACACAGTGCTTTGGACAGTGTCAGTAATTTATCTAATAAATATGTATTAAATACTTACTAGGTACCACCCCCTTATTTAGTGTCTAGGACATAAAACTTTGGATGTGTTATCCCTGCTCTTATGGAACTTATCCCTTAGTGGAGAAGAAAGATAGTATGCAAATACATAAATAAGAAAATATCAGGTAGTGACAAATGTCATGATGAAAATAAAATAGTGGTGTGTTAGTGCCTGGGGAGAAGGCTACTTTAGATTGATTATCCAGGGAAAGACCTTCTCATCTTTTGACCTGGATATTTTGACCTGGTACATTTGGTATGGGCCTACGAATATGCGTTGTTAACATGCAGATGTAGGAAACGTGAGCCACATTGGCATGTTGAATAAGACAAGGGCAGAGAGTCAGAAGGCCGAGGCTTAAATCCCATCGCCTGCACTCGTGCAGTTGTGTGGCCCTGAGCAAGTTACTGAATTTCTCTCTCAGTTTTCTTCTCTGTAAAATTGGAATAATATTACTACTGATCCCAGATGGTTGTTATCAGGACTAAGTAAAATAAAATATATAAAATGTCTGGTGCATAGTAAGTTTTCAATAAAAGGTAGCTATTATTTGCAACGATAAGCCCATCTATTCACAACTGTAATCGTGTGTCGGAATTACTCAAAAGACAAATCCAACAGATGCCCTTTACTAGGTAATACAGCTTCTGTGTTGACTTTTGCCTAATGAGACTCTTCTTGAAAAATAAATTCTCAAAAGACCTTCTTGGGAGCAAGAATGCCGGAGTCTAAGGAGTAAGCATCCTGTGGCATTCTAGTCTAAGCAGATCTGGAAGGGCTTTGGCCAAATTTCCTCTCCTATCAAATGGGAACCTGGCGACCTGCCCTTTCTAACTCCTGGGGGATTTCCGAGACTCCGGGATGAGACATTTGCAAAGCGTGCGACAGGCAGAGAACACGTGTCTTCTCAGACCAGCGGAGCATCCAGCTGAAAGGCCGCGTGACAGCGGTAAGGACAACTGATATACCAGCCCTGCACATTTGGAACAGGGGCCACCCCTTCACATTTACAAGCTGGGCTGGTACGTGAAGAAGAAGAAGGAAAAAAAAAAAAGTCGGCAGGAAGCAGCCTCTTCAACCAGCAAAGAAACCGTTAGAATCCATCCCTGCACCCCGATGCCAGAGCGCGCCTGCCCCACCCAGGCGCTATCGGGGACACTTGGCTATCAGAAAGCCCCGGGGGGTACTTTTCCCTGGTTTATCAAGGACCAGTGGAAACATTTCTCTAACTGAAGATAAAGACTCTTTTTTGTTCTCTCTCTCTCTCTCTTTTTCCTTTCTTCTAGCTACCTAAACCAGAGAGCACCTCTCATTTTCTTTCAGTAACGACCATCCGAAAAGAAGATTATTTTTCAACCTGAACTTGAACTGGTGAAGAGGCAGGTAAGGTGGGTTTAACTAATTCATTTGTTCCTTCCTTCCTTCCATAAATATTAATCGTATGCTAACTGCATGCCACACACTAGACTAAGGCTCTTGGATTCCGTTCTGAGCAGGAGCTCGCAGTCTTGGGGAGCCAGGTTGCACTTAATAATCACGAAATGGAGAATTGCAAATTAGGATCTGAACTTGGAGTGAGATCACATACATTTGAGCTGAGAGAGGGTGTGTATAATAGTCTTGGGGGCTTGGCCTTTGCCCTCCGAGTGGGTGTTTTCAGGGTTAAAAAGATGGCTCAGGGCCTGGAGGACTCACTCCACGCCAGTCCTGTTTCCCCTCCCAAGTCACAGCCGCTCGACCCTTGTGAAGGTAAGGATGGAAGTGCCTGTAGGAGTGACAGAGAAGCTGGCATAAACCTGCCAGGACCGCCTTCGAGATTCAGTTCGCTTTGCAGAAGTTGCCAGATAAAAGATATTTCCAGGTGGAGGGCCACGTAGAAAATCCAAATGAAATATTTTTTAATAGCTCTTCCTTTGCAAGATATGACCCCAGGCGGCCTTCTGCAATGTAATGGGAAGCACTGTAGCTTGAAAGCGTGAGAGGAAGTGAGCCGGCCCACGGCAGCCCCAGGGCCTCCGGAAGGGGACTGTGTCCTGAACGGGCATTAAAGATGCTCTGCTTATAGGAGACTCCCCCTCTTCCACCACCACCCGCCCAAATGGAGCCCGTGTACCTGCTTTGCTCCAACTCCCGGACTCGCAGAGCAGAGGGCAGGTATGTAGAAGAGCGCTAAGTTCCTTTCAGGATGTGGCTTTATGTAATAACAAACTGAACCATTTTTCCCTGTCCTTGGAGCCAAGGGGCTTCTGCAAAGAAGGTTATCTGGAACTTCGGGACCAGCCCTGTTCACAAAGGCCTAAATGGGCAGGGCTCGCCATTAAGGGACCCGAAGAATGTCTCAGAGCTCACGGAACTGGCTTCACCATAACACTAGGGTTGTCAAATGGGTCCACAGATAAACCTGAGAAGGTTCATCTCTGTGTTCTCTGAAGGTGTTCTCTGAAACACCACATAAAATTCTATATGTAAAAACAGAGGCGCACCTAGGGAATAGTCTTAAATTTGCCAGGTTTTTTTTAGTAGCAGAATATCCACCATAAAATTTACTATTGAACCACTCCCAAGTGTACAGTTCAGTGGCATCAAGCACATTTATGTTGTTGTGCAGCCGTCACCACCATCCAGCTCCAAAATGTTTTTTATCTTCCCCAACTAAAATGCTGTTCCCATTAAACAATAATTCTGCCCTGTCCCCAGCCCCTGGCAACCACCATTCTAGTTTCTGTCTCTGTGAATTTGACTACTCTAGTTACCTCATAAAAGTGGAATCATATAGTCTTTGTCCTTTTGGGACTAGTTTATTTCACGTAGCTTAATGTCTTCAAGGTTCATTCATGTGGTAGCATGTGTCAGAATGTCCTTCCTCTTTAAGGTGGAATAATGTCCCATTGTATGGATATACCACTCTTTTTGTAAATCCGTCTATTGCTAGATACTTGGTTGCTTCCACCTTTTGGTTGTTGTGAATAATACTGCGATGAACCTGGGTGCACAAATATTTGTTTGAATTTTTGTTTTCAATTCTTTTGAGTATATAGCCAAAAGCGAAATTGCTAGATCACACGGTAATTCTACTTTTAATTTTTTGAGGAACCACCATACTGTTCCATAACGGCCACACCATTTTACATTCCCACCAACAATGCACGAGTGTTCCAATTTCTCCAGATCCTCACCAACACTTGTTATTTTCTTTCTTTTTCCTTATAATAGCCATCCTAATAGGTGTGAAGTGGTACCTCACTGTGGTTTTGATTTGGATCTCTAATGATTAGTGATGTTGAACATCTTTTCATGTGCTTATTGGCCATTAGTATACCTTCTTTGGAGAAATTAACACTCGTGTTCTTTGCCCATTTTTTAATTGGGCTGTTTGTTTTTTGTTGTTGAGTGGTAGGTATTCTTTATATGTCCTGGATCTTAATCTCCTATCAGATACATGATTTTTAAATATTAACATATTTTCCCATTCTGTGAGTTGCCTTTTCACTCTGCTGATACTGTCCTTTGATGCATGAAAGTTTTAAATGTTGATATAGTCTAATTTATCTATTTTTAATCTTGTTGCTTGTGCTTTTAGTGTCATAGCCAAAAAAGTCATTGCTAAATCCAATGTCACGAAGCTTTTCCCTTATGTTTTCTTCTAAGAATTTTAGAGTTTTAGTTGCCAGGTTTTTAAGAGGTCTGTGACTAACAATCCATGGGCTACCTTCGATACTGATTCTGGGGAGACCTTCTTCACCTATATAAAGACCCTCAGGCCTTTGTGAATATCCACATGAGTCTAGGAATTGGGACAATTGATAACATGGATGTGATATTTGAAGTCTTCAATTCAAAAGGAATTATTAAGTATCCCCAAATTTTTTATCAGTATCCTGGGAGCTAGTGAAGATGAAAATCATGGTTTCTCTTCTCCAAGAACTTAAGGCATCATGCCTCTTTTGAGGTGGCAAGAGGCTGCACATACGTGAAATTATTGTGCTGTAAGGCAGAATCTAATGAGACACCTAACCAGGCCCTAGATCCAATAGCTGTGAGAACTCAGAAAGGGATCCCCACCATGAGCTTCAGAGGACAGAGAAATCTTGGGCCTAGGGTGATGTACAAGATTTGGAGAGGCAGAGAGGACTATAGTAATCATTGCTACTTACTGAGCACTTACTATGTGCTAAGCACTGTGCTCTGCCACTGCACACATTATCTCAATTACTACAGCTAATTCTGTATTTATCATTGTCTCTATGTTATCACTGCAAGCACAGAAGCTCAGAGATTTGCCTAAGATTGCCTAGATAGTAAGTTGTGAAACAAAGATTCAAGCCAGTTTTATTTATCTCGAAGCCTCTATTGTTAATCACTCCACTATTCCAGCACCGAAGCTTTGCAACAGGGACAAAGCAGACATCCCAGATAGAGAGAAAAGAGTAAGACAGTGCACACAAATGGGCATGAGGAGGGTGTTTGAGATCAGAGAGGAGAGCAGGCTGGATGGGAAGGTTCAGAATCTAGGCTTGTGGGATATAAAGTTGGACCAAGGGAGTGGGCAGGATTATGGGGCACCTTTAGCGGAAGCGTGGGGAATTTGGTTTTGACCTGCTAGAATGACAGAATCACACAGAGAGCTTCCACTCTAACCTTCCAGTTCACCTCTTCCCTCAATAAAAATGAGAAAATTGAGGTCTCAAGAGGCCTACCCACTTGCAGATGGTCACAAGCAATCGGGAGCCTTTGCAAATTCTTGAGCAGCATGGTGACAGAGAATAAAACAGTGTTCTAGATTGTTAGTTTGGCAGTGAGACATGAAGGGTGACTGAAGGGAAGCAGAGGACACTGGCAGGAAGAAGCAAGCAGCTCTGTCCCTGTTTTTTGCTGAAGTACACCTCCTTCAGCAATGGGTGTTTGCCAGGCACAAACACTGGGAAACACAGCTTCCCCAGCAGCAGGCTGGCGCCATCCCCTCTTCCCCCAGTGGAAGGCCTGTCTGGGGTGCAATGTCTCAGACCAGAGACCCCTGATGCTGAAGAGCCAGTAGCCAGGACAGGCTCCCAGCACCATTTTTATGTTGCCTTCCTGAACGCGAGGCTGGGCCAGACCTCTGTGAACATAACCTACCTGTCCCATGGGGGTCACCATACCTAAAAAGGTAAGGCCAGAGCTCCCCAACCCCACCTGCTTGGGCTAAGCCCTTGTATGGCAGAACTCCAGTTATCCATCAGTGTCCAGCCAAGAAAGCCCTGCCCTGCTGAACTATTCTCCTCTGAGGTTCTCTTTGCTTAATTAATTCTAATAGTAACCGCCATCCATTGAGCACTTACTCTGTGTTGGTCACTGTGCTAAGTATTTGGCATGCACGATCCCATTTTATTCCTATAGTCCTCTGATGGCGCTATTATTATTTCTATTTCACATGTGATGAAACTGAGGCTCAGGGCTGTTAAATAATTTGCCTAAAACCACAGAGCTAAAGGAGCCAGGACTCAAACATAAACCAGTCTGTCTCCAAAGCCTGGGCTTTACCCCATTTGATTCTATCCTTTGGGAGAAGGGGCCCTGCAGTGCAAAGTCAGATTTCAAAGGGTGGCCCTATTGTTTCCTGACACCATCTGTACGTTGGTACATTCATTTTTTCAACAAATAATTCTTGACTGCCAGCCAGGTGTTAGGCACATTCTCGGTGCTGAAGACAGAACCAGGAATCCATCCGAAAGAGTCGCTACTCTCACAGAGTTTACATTTTAGCTGGGAGGAAAGGCCAAACAAAAACTCAAAAACCTACAAATGCATGTGTACTAAAGAGGAAGTAGTGATGATACTGGGAAGAAAAACAAAGCAGGGTGAGGGGGGTGGAGGGTGGTGAGAAGTAGGATTTTAAAAGGCCCTTCTAAGGGTAAAATATTTGAACAGATACCCAAATGAAATACACGGGAGCCATGGGATGACCCAGGGAAAGAGCATCTTGGACAGAGACAAGAGCAAGTGCAAAAGCCTCCTCCAGCAGGAGTCAGCCTGGTTTGTTCTGAGGGACAGAAAGAAAGCAAGTATGTTTCCAGCAGGGAGAGCAGAGGGCTGTGCTGGAGCAGAGGACAGAGAGGTAGTAGAGCCAGATACTGGGGCCTTCTAGGCCACAGTAAGGAGTTTCGATTTCAAACATGCTATTCTCCAGGGTCCCAGGCACTGTGGTGTGTCACTCAGGTGTGGTGCCTCTGCACAGCTGCAGAGAGGAGACAGAGCACATGAACTAGAGCACGAAGACAGCTCACTGAGTCAGCTTACTCAGCTCTCATTCCTTCCTTGAACTCAAAGCAGCAAACAAGTCCAGGGGCCAGTACCTAAGAGAGAAGGTAGAGGAAGGTTTGATGGTGGCCAGCGGGGAAGGAGCTATTGACTCTGTACATCTCATTTGCCTTGTCCATCGAGGGGTTTCAATTATCAATGGGTGTCCAAATGTTTTAACATTGGAATCTCTTTATATAAGCAAAGTCTTTCATAGAAGCTCACTGTATGCCAGCTTCCTCTCCAGGGACCGTATTTGCTTTATTTCACAGAATCCTTGTAACAGCGCTATGAGATAGGTACGCTTAATGCTCCCACTTCACAGATGAGAGAGCTGAAGTGTAGAGAGGTTGGGCAACATGCCCTAGGTAAGAGCGAGGGTGGGCAGAGCCCACTAGGGAGGCACTTTCAAACTCCTACGGCTCCTAGGAGCAAGCCAGAAATCCCATTTCTCAGGCCCCTTCCACTAGGACATGCTATGAGCTTAACTCTGCTAAGACCTCGTTGTGGAATTGTGACCTTTGGGGGCGACTCCTTCAGCACTTTGATTTGCCTCTTTTCTTAGTTGTAAATGGCGGTTTGGAGGTTGTTGGAAGGGGGAAATCAGATGAATAAAATCAGGGAGGTGGCTGAAACAGGCAGTGGAGTAGGGAAGCAATGGAACCGTCAAAAGCCTTGCCAAGGCCCAAGTGGGCATGGTCCTGCACTGCTGGCTAAAAGATGGGGCTCCCCAAGCCTGGAGCCTGCTGATGCCCTAGGTGAACCTCAGCTCTTTCCGCAGCACCCCAGTCTCAGCATTCTTTAGCAGATGTCCTGAATGGCTGGGAGATTGCTGCTTCCTGATACAGTGGCGATTACTTCTGAAAGATGGGGTAACAGCCACAGCTGTCATTTCTGAGCATTTACCACACGTCATCATTGTGCAAAGCATTTTCACACATATCATCCTACTGAATTCTCTGAAAACTCCCATGAGGTGAGCAAGCACCCCAGTGACCTCATCCTAGGCCTGCCCTGCTGACCACTGCTATTATCTCCATCCTCCATTTGATAGATATAGAAACCGAGGTTCAGAGAGGCAAAGTAACTTCCCCTAAATCACACAGCTAATAAACACTTGTGCTATGTCTGTCTGACTTCGATGCTCATTCTTCTAAGACTCAGTTGATATGGATTTTTAAAACAATTTATTCTGGAATCTTTCCTACTGTATAGAAAACCTGAGTTATGTATCACTAAGGTTACTAATAATTCTGTGAAAACATATCTATCAGCTGGCCCTGAAATGTCCTGAAATGAGTTTGAGGGCCAGATGACTGTGACAATTGAATAGTTTAAAGAATTTTGCATGGAAGCTGAAGCCATATTAAGATAGATCTTTATTTTTGTTCCTGTATGTGAATGTCACAAGTAACAAGGCATGTGTTGCAACTTGGTTTCTAATGGTTAAAAAAAAAAAGAGAGACAGAGGGGTAAATTGTGGCATTTTCCCAATAATATTTGCATTTTGGTTTCTATCAGAAGTTCATTTTAGCAAAGGAATGTAGCTTTAGTCACTGGAAACTGCTCTTCCCTAGGAAACAATTGTAAACGTAATAAGCAAAAAGAATAGAAAACGCCCACAGGAAAAATATGACCCATCTGAGTTCAGATTCATTGTGCAGATTGATTCATTCTTCTTCTTACATTCTTATTCAGGAAGGAAAACTTGAAAATTTTCTAAATTTTAGGATATTTAAGATTTGCAAGGAGAGGGAGAAGGAATTAAATTTCAGTCCCATGGAGCAGGGAGCAGGGATCAAGGACAGATTTCCTCAACTCTTAAGAACAATTTTACATGTTCAAATCACCTCGCAGTTCCGGAGTCTCTTCTGCATTAGGCACATACTGGTTGCTATGGGAGGACACAATAAGGTCATGATTGCTTTAAAATTATTCATAATAAAAACACATTTTGAGACTCGATTCTAAATGTTAAACTTAAATTTGAGCGATTTAATTGTCCGTTGAATAGGAATGAAATCCCACCGGTAGGCAGTTATTTCTTACAACCACTGTGTGTGAAATTGAAATCTTAAGATACCATTTCAAATATTCACCTTCTCTAAGGAAGTTCTCCCCAAAGAGTTGTGAAAGATAAGAAACTGACCCAAAGTCATATGTAGTAATCTCTTTTTCTTTACACACAGGTCAAAGCAGAAGCACATTATTGAAAGGAAACTTTATATCCAAATTTGGCTGTTTTGAGGTTACCTTTTGGAACCCAAGGACATATTTATTTTAACAACTGACTCGAGCCCCATTCAAAGCTGCAGCAAGGAACGTAGTAATTTATCAGATTAAATATTTAATAAAAACAAGCAACTGCAAACATATCATCTAATCACCAAGGTAAAAAACATTACAATGGAAAATGCTTATATGTTGTGTTTAGGAGCAGAAAGGAGTGAGGACCCTGGCCTGTTTGCTTTTTAAAAACAGGAAATAGATTTTTAATTGGGATGGGAAATTCTTATTTTAAATTCTCATTTCAACTTTAATTTCAAGCTCTTTTAAAATTATCTCAATGATGTCTTTTGCATAACATAACAGCCACCATTTATGAGCGCTTACTATATGCCAGGTGCTTTCTATGCAATCAATCTCATATCTATTATGAGCCCCATTACAAATCTATGTGCCACACTTTGCATGCATTAGCTCATATAATCCTCGAAAAACCTAACTGTAAGTTCTGTCATCTCCATTTTACAGATGAGGATACTGAGAGTTAAATTCCTACTCTTAAGCCAGGTTCACACAAGTGGTAAAGGGCGGGTTAGAACACAAGCGGTTTGACTCTGGAGCCACTACCCAATACTACCTCCTCAGACTTATTTTCCTAGGCCATGCTAGCTGGTAAGAGCCTAAATAAACCCAGGCACTCAAGTTCCAAAGTCCCAGCATTTAACCATCATATTGACTGGTTATGTGTAGCTAAACTGTTAATCATAACCTGCATGTTTATTTTCATCTCTGCTAGAAATGAAAGTAAAGTGGTAGGTTACATATTTATCACATAATTTAGGCTTGCTTAAAAATTCTGGGGATTTTCTTTATTTAATTAAAAACAAGGATCTGATCAGGAAAAACATTTTTTATATGCTGAAGGCCCAGCTTGGACCCAAGACTGCTCTTAAGGCTTCCTTGGACAAACACATGCACACACACACACACACACACACGCACACACACGCACGCACACACACCCAAAAGTTTTAATTATACTCATTAGGGCCCCAGCCTTAGGACACAGGGACAAGAAAATGACAAGAGTGTGCAGACAATAGTAACTTCTGGTTATACTCGTAACAAGTCAATGAGGGTTTGGCTCTGAACAGGGAAGACGAAGTGTCCAGGGATTCACTTCTAACTTCAGCCACCACCTTTCAGGGTGAGCTAAAGCCCCTCAAGTGCCATCTTTAAAATGGGAACACAGTGTCTATACCTCTGATCCAGACCGTTCTTATAAAACTGGTTTCTGAAAGGACTGGGTAGTTTCCTCTTTGCAAGCCTTATGACTGGCATCATGCACAAACAGGCCTTCAATAATACTTCTGAATGTAGACATCTTCAAGGAACTCTGAGGCCCAGGGGAACCGAAGTTTTTCTCCATGGAAAGGCAGACTGCTAGCCTCTTCCTCTTCCCTTCTACATTCCTCCCTCTTCCTAGAATGAAGTTGGAGGGGAAACCTGAACCCCCAAATCCAGTCTGCCTTCTTTCTCTTTGCCTGACCCAGGCCAAAATAACCTCCCAGGTACTGTTCTAGATCATTGGAAAAGCACTTTCTCTGGTCGGGGAATTTCTGGCATTGGGGAGGGGGGCAGTTTAACCGCAGGAGTGAGCTTTCTGAAAGGTACTGGAGGGGGCGCATTCTCCCGCCAGCAGACGGAGAGGAGACCCGCACCAGCGTGGTCTCTCCCAGCCACCCTCCCTCGGGATTAGCTGCCCTGGCACTGCTCAGGCGTACCCAGCCCGTGCGATCCCGGCTCGCGCAGTTCCATTGCCCCTCCGGAGCGCGGCCGCAGCCCCAAGCCCGCAGCCAGCAGCCAGCAGAGCCGCGCTGTCCCGGGCGTCCCCGCGCTCCGCGTCCGAGGACCTGGGACCTCGAACCCGGGGCGGGCAGGAAAGCCA
>NW_012148619.1:3260251-3260768 GCF_000956105.1 Propithecus coquereli
GGCTGGGAGATTGCTGCTTCCTGATACAGTGGCGATTACTTCTGAAAGATGGGGTAACAGCCACAGCTGTCATTTCTGAGCATTTACCACACGTCGTCATTGTGCAAAGCATTTTCACACGTATCATCCTACTGAATTCTCTGAAAACTCCCATGAGGTGAGCAAGCACCCCAGTGACCTCATCCTAGGCCTGCCCCTGCTGACCACTACTATTATCTCCATCCTCCATTTGACAGATATAGAAACCGAGGTTCAGAGAGGCGAAGTAATTTCCCCTAAATCACACAGCTAATAAACACTTGTGCTGTCTGTCTGACTTCGATGCTCATTCTTCTAAGACTTAGTTGATATGGATTTTTTAAAACAATTTATTCTGGAATCTTTCCTACTGTATAGAAAACCTGAGTTATGTATCACTAAGCTTACTAATAATTCTGTGAAAACATATCTATCAGCTGGCCCTGAAATGTCCTGAAATGAGTTTGAGGGCCAGATGACTGTGACAATTGAATAGTTT
>NW_012148619.1:3263469-3291129 GCF_000956105.1 Propithecus coquereli
GCCACGGAGAGTGTTCACTGAGCGACTCTCTCCGTCCCCGACGCTGGCCCCTTTAAGAAGCCAAGTCAGTCCTGATGCTGCTGTTTGTATTGCTAATACCCAGGAGCCCCGTTTAAAAAAAAAAAGAAAAAAGGGGAGGGGGGGACTGGGCAGCTGTCTCTTTAAATGTGATTTCCTTCTATTGTATTTGAATCGTGATCAGGAAAAAGGAAATGAAACCAGAGACAGAGGGAAGCTGAGCGAAAATAGACCTTCCCGAGAGAGGAGGAAGCCCGGGGAGAGGCGCACGGTCCCCTCCCCGCCCCCCGGCCGCCGCCCCCTCTCCGCCCTCGGCGGCGAGCTGCGCGCCGCGACCCCGGCCGAAGGTGCGAGGGGCTCGGGCGGCCGGGCGGGCGCGCACCATCTCCGTGGGCGGCGCGGAGCCGGCGACGGCGCGCGATCGGAACCGGGCGGCGGCAGCGGCGGCGGTGGCGGCGGCGGGACCGGGATGGAAGGTTAAGTCCTGAGCAGCAGCAGCAGCTGCAGCCGCCCGGGGCCAGGCTGCGCGCCCCGGCCCCCGCCTCGGCCGCGGCGCGCCCGCAGCCCGGTGATTCGCTCTCTCTCTTTGGCGTTTGAAGGGAGCGCGGTGACTGTCCTTGAGCGCGGAGGGGCGAGCTCGCCGCCGGAGCGCCGGAGCAAGCGGAGGCGCAGGAGCGGCGGCGGCGGCGGCGCCCGAGCACCCGAGGGGGTCCGAGCCCCGGCAGCCGGCCAGCCCCGCGCCACAAAGGGAGCGCCCCCGCCGCCCGGCACGCCGCCTCCCTCCCCAATGTCCTCGGCCATCGAAAGGAAGAGCCTGGACCCGTCTGAGTAAGTGTGGCGCCCCTGTCACCCATGGTGTCCACGGCCTCGCGCCCTGGAGCGGCGAGGGGCGGGGGCGGCGCGGGCGGCCCTGGAGGGGGCTCTAGGTGCGCACCCACGGCATGCCCTGGGTCCCCTCTGCCTTGCGCGGGGCTCCCCCTTCCTCGCGGGTGACTCCGGGGGGACTTGGCAGCGGGCGGCCGGGAGAGGGGATCGGCCGGGAGCTTCTGCGGGCCCCTCCAGGCTACCTGGGACGCTCCCCAAAGCCACCGCGGGCCAGAAAGTTTGCACAGGAGCAGGCACACGGAGAGCTTGTAGGCGCGCAGGTGCAGTCCGGAGAGCGTTCAGGGCTTGATTCTGCCCCCTTCTCGCATCTCGCTCCTTCTCGGCCCTCTTTCTCTTTGTCCATTTGGTCTCGGAAAGGGGAACATTCCAACTGGAGGCCTCCGGGGGTCCCCGACTGCACCCTTCTCGGTCCGCAGGTGGGGCGGCTGCCAGCTGCGCGGGTAACTGGCTGGCGAGAGGTCCGACCGTCCACCTCGGAGCTCTCTCCGGCTTCCAGAGCCTTCTAGAGCAGCTAAATCCGGAGTAAATCTGGGTACATGTAACCCACTCCCCGGGGTCCACTGATGGGGGCCTGTGAACCTCAAAAGTTAGTGCACTATTTTGTGTATAGGTGAATTTTTCTGGGGAGCGGTCTCGTAGTGTTTATCATAGTCTCAAAAGGGTTTTGGGGTCAGGGAATCAGAGCTGTAATGAGCATTTGCGCATCTGTTTCTCAGCCTCATACTGGTACGGAATATTCTCCTATTCCCAACCTATACCCCCAACCCATTCTTTAGTGTTAACACGAGAAGCCAGAGGTTTTTAAGATATCATTTTCTTGTCAATGCAAATGCCCTTTTAAAAGTCATTAGCTGTCTGGTTTTGAGAATTTTTATTCCTTTGAAGTCCCCTTCTAATCCTTTGAAGAGATTTGTTACACAAGACCAAAGGAGCTGGTTAATGGCTTGTCCATTTGTGCTTTAAAGAGGCATTTGTTTTTTTTCCTTTCCTGCTTTAAAAGAATTGTGCTTTCCTGCTTGAAGTACCCACCTACCACCCCCTCCAATTTCAGCTTTCTATGGTGTTTATTTACCTGGGTTTTACCCTGGGTTAAGGGCATAAAAGCTCAGCATGTTCTCATAAAACACAGGAAGTGCCACCATCCAATGAGAGCATAAACATCACTGTTCAGCCTTGAAGGTTAAGACACCAGTTCTACGAGGAGCTAGGTTTGTCATAACAAAAGCCCAGCTTCCTTAAACAAATTCCCAGAAGGAAAATAACATTCCTTTTAAAAAGTATAGGTCTGTGCAACAATGGGTTTAAAGGGTAGTTTGTTCACTTTTTTATAAACTTAGAATTACAACTGAGCTCTGAGTTTCAGACACTGGGCAAGATCGTAGCACTACAGTAAGGGAGTGACTTGGATGAACTGGTGCCCAATGCCTTCTCGATCAGCAGAACTTAGTGACTAATTCTTTGAATAGAAGATAAATCTGGAGGTTTCAGTTCCCTGAAGGAAGTTGGCTCTTTTCAAAGTTTGTGCTTTTTCACTGAGGTTAGAAAATGGAAACATCCTAACTTCCTAACTTCCTAACATAGAGCAGGCTCGCCTATCCCATCCTTCACCTCACTGTTCGCCCAGTGAAGATGGGTTCTAATCAGAGACGTACAAGCTAGGTGAGAAATTGTTGCAGCACGTATTTCCCCCCATCTTAGAAATTGTTGAGAAGCTACCCCAGAAATCCAGGCTGAAGTGATACTCAGGTGTAATCCTCAGGATAGACTCTGGGAGAATAGAAAATATTAATTTGAGGGTGAATCCCATTCAGTCATTGTCTTGGATTGTCCACCAAAGATAATGTGATATTATCATTAATTCTAGAAAGATTGATGGAGCCAGTATCTTATCCTTTCCTTCTCCATCTCATCTCAGGCCCTCACGATAGAGCTTTTCCTTTGCATTCCTACTGCGGCCCACCATCCAGCTAGACGCTTCCTTGTGGACTTAGTCAAAGTGCAACTTGGGTCATTACAATCAGCATCTCCAAATTATAGGTAGAGACTTGCCTGGGCATGCAAAAATGAAACATTTAGGCAGAAAAACAGGCCAGAATTCGTGAACAGAGAGGTTTCCTCACCGTGCAGTTGGTGGCCCCTGCTGCCTCCCCGTGAGTAACTAGAGCACTTCATTTTAATTCCGGGCGGTTTTGCTCCAGCTACGTGCAAATTCTCTTTCACAGCTGGTTGGCAGCATCGGCGTGGGAGCATCCAGTGTGGTGCATGAGGTTCATGAGTGTTTTTGAAAGTGCAAAGTAAGACAGAGGAGCTGTGGCAGGAGAAGAGATGCAATCGAGCTGACGCACAGGAAGAGGCCAGGATATTAGTTATTAGAAAAGAGAAAAGATGTTCTTATGTACAACCTATAGAAACAAAGGAAAGCAAGTCAGGCTTCAGTGAATTCTTAAAACTATGGTTTTGATTTTGTTTTTCAAAGAAACTGGCTTGAGCTTCGCATTTCCTTGTTCTAAAGATGATAATCTCATGAAGCGCTCATATACTCTTATCTACAAAATGTGGGCTTGGTTTTAGCATCTCTGAATGAATATTCATAGGGAATACTTCACACTTTACCTGACAGAGTCACCCGAAGTTGTCAGAGTGTGTCATAAACACGGATCACCTGAGCCTCTCGTCCCTGAGGGTAATGGGTGCTGAGATTTGTGAGCACAGGCCAATTAGGACGCAAGGTCACCTGGTAAGTGAGTGCTAGCTAGAAATAGGAGACACAGATTTATAACTCCAAGGTACCCAGGAGGAAACTCCCTTTGGGAATTTCACAGTTGGAAGAAGGTCCATTTTTTGAAACATAATAGATTTTTTTAAAAATAAATTTGTGTTTGAGTAGGGTTCCAGATAGCACTTGTTAATTATTACAAATCAACAAGTATCAGGTTTTTTCCTGTGTCCCATTTGGTGCTAGAATCATTCCTTCCACTCCCCTATTTTCCTTTGGCAAAATTATTTATTTTAAAATGTAAAGCAAAAGTATTCAGATTCCAGTGAAGCAACGTGAATGGGAAGACACAATGCATGGCTGTTTAATGAAAGAACACGTATCCTGTACGTACTTTTTGGGTTAAAAAAAAGAAAAAAAAAGAAGAACACGTATCCCAGGCCCACTATTAACTAATTGCCTTGATTGAGATTTCAGTGTCTGTTTAATTGCCTTCTACTCTGTTTAAAATAACCATTGCCCTCTCCTCATTTTTGTTCCTAAATCAACTTTATCCAAATCAGTATCGCTGTTGTACAAATTTTCAGGTGCAGAAAGAAAGGTCTATTTGATGTCCTTCATAAATTTGACAATGGCCTTATATCTAGGGCTTTTCTCCAAAGATTCATCGAGTAAAAAGGATGGGATTTGGAATTTCTGTTTAAAAATAAAATAAAATAAGGAGAGTTCCTCTTATATCATGATGGGATTTTTATTTTGGAAAGAGAAAACAACCTAAAATAATTTTTGGTCACCTTCTTTCTTCTTCACCTCTGCTTTTGTGTGGCTCGGAAGGGCTGGAAGGAGAGTGGCGTAGATTCAGCAGGGAGTTTGCAGATTGTTAGCACTCCGGGCATGGTCCCGAGTGCCTCCTCTGAGGTTAGGCAGTGCCCTTGGGTGCTGGGTATGGGAGGAGGAGAAAGAGAGGGAACTGTGAAGATAGAGGAGAGTCCGAGGGGACAGTGGGAAAAAGCAGAAGCGAGAGCAGAGGTGCCAGGTGGTGCTGGGCGTGGGTGGGGGGTCCAGTGCCACCTGCAGTTGCCTTTGACCCCTCTTGGTGCCCTGTGTTCACTTAGAGAATCTAGGGTGTAAAGTCTAACTCCCTTCTGTCTTAACCCAAACTTGGCTGGGGCTCTCTGCGATATGGCCAAGGGATGTGTTGTCCTGTCCCTTCTCCTTATGTCACCAAAAGGCAATTGAGGGAGGCTCCCTGTGTGGCCCAGAGCGAACCCTGAGCTCCAGTGCTAGTCTCAGCCACGAGGTTGTCCCTAACGCTTGGCCTTGTCTCCAGGGAACCAGTGGACGAGGTGCTGCAGATCCCCCCATCCCTGCTGACATGCGGCGGCTGCCAGCAGAACATTGGGGACCGCTACTTCCTGAAGGCCATCGACCAGTACTGGCACGAGGACTGCCTCAGCTGTGACCTGTGTGGGTGCCGGCTGGGCGAGGTGGGGCGGCGCCTCTACTACAAGCTGGGCCGCAAGCTCTGCCGGAGAGACTATCTGAGGTATCTTCCAGCCGCCCCCGGGGCCCTCCAGGGAGGTCGGGTGGGCCATGGACATCTGCACCTGTGATGCCACTCCTGCTCTGGGCTTGGACACCACCTGCCCAAAGAGGCCGGGCTGTACAGGCTGAATCTCAGCTCCCCATGCAGAGAAGCAGTTGGCTTTTCTTCCTGTTTGAGAAGCGAGTCCTCAGGCATATGTTCCTATGTGATAAAATACTAATGTTTTTAAAGGCAAGAGAATGATAAAACACAAAATTCAGGACAGTAGTTCCCTGGGGGGCAGGCAGTCATGGGGGTAGGGTCAGGGAGTACACGTAGAGGATCACAGGAACTGGGGGTGTTTTAATTTATACATTTGGGGGTGGGTTCCTAGAAGCTCATTTGAACGCTTCAAAACATATATAATAGGTCATAAATATTTTTTTGTATGACTCCAATATTATGTGATGAGAAATTTAAAAATAGCATGCTGTTGCCATGGAACTCCAAGCCTTGACTCTGCTAGGAGGAAGGCGGTATTCGAAGGACATAAGGGCAAAGTCCCCGAGTGAGTTGTAGGTTTGAGTCCCAACACCATTGCTTTCCAGCTCTGTGACCCTGGGCAAGTAACTAACCTCCCTAAGTCTCGGTAAAATGGGGATAATAATAATACCTACTTCCAAGGAAGTGGCGAGGATTAGATAGAAGAACACATGTAAAGTACTTGGCTTGGTGAGTGAGTGTCAAATAGATGTTAGCTGCTCTTATAATTTACCCTCGTGACATAATCATTAAGTATTTTCCAATCTAATGAACGAAGAGATGGAAGAATGGAAGGGTAAAATAGGAACTTGACAACGCCAAGTGAGACAGGAGCCGAGGACATCTCCTGTGCTCTAGGTCATACTTTTGGCCATCCGAATATTCCAGCACTCAACAAGTACCTTTGCCTGGAATGTTCTAGCATTTCTGTTTGCATCTTAGCTGCTGTGGAGGTAACTCTCCCTGTGCCCTCTGCTGTCAGATCTGCTCAACTGTGTAGCTGTCAGTTTTTCACCATCTTGCTGCGGCCGAGGGTCTGTGAAGCATGCACCCCTCATACATTAGAACCCTCCAACCCATGGAAGCTTGTTTAGACCTCAGTGCCCTTGACTGCTAGGCCAGCTCTTCTTTCAAACCTGCCTTCAGAGCATTTTACATTTAAAAAAAAAAATCTGCAGGCAATGCCACAGTGAAGGAAGCTTATCTGTTTACCCAAAGACTGAGAGACTAAGCTTTTTCCCCTCCTAAACGCCCTGATAAAGTCCTTGCAAATTTGGTGATTCTAAGAAAGTAAGTAGGGTTTTTCAATGATCATGATTATAGTTTTGGTCAATTTTCTTTTTTCTTTCTTAAGTTACGGGAAAATAGAACTGGGATAAATACAGACCTGGTTTTGCTCGCTCCCTCTTTGCCAAGGCAGTCAGAAAGCAGACGGGTAAATGACTCCCCTTGGGCCCCTGACTACATCCCTGTCAAATCATTTGAATCTTATTAAATGAAGTGTGGATAGAGTAAGGTCAAAAGAGCCCGGGCTTCTCTCTATCTCTGCGGTTTTATATAACATTCAAGAATAAAACCAGTGCTGCCTGGGCTTGTTAATCTTTTCCATTTTCAAAAAGGAGAGAGAAAAAAAATAGTCAGGGAGAACCCAATGTTAATTAACTTGTGTCTTGGTGACATGAAATAATTCTTCTCCCTGCCACATTCCTAGGCAACATGTTAATTAACTGTGTTAGCGCAGGCGGTTCCAGCCATCCTTTAATATTTATATTATTGTTATTAAAATGGGCAGCAGAACGCTTAAGACTCGACACCCCTTGACAGAGGAGAAAAATTGTTTTTGCTTTGGGAATGTTTCTTTAGCCACAGACTTGTTTACCTGCATTCTTAGCATATCTCATGGTATCATTTAACAGGGCAAGTTGGAGAAGTGACTATCTGGGCCCTCTGATGGGGTTCAGTCCTTCTCCCCACCAGGGTAACTTATCCCCTTGAGGATTTCCAATGGCTGACTCGCCTGTTACGGTCCTTTTCAGATATTGAGCCTCAAATATTCATGAGACCCCCCTCGCAGAAGCCCTGCCACCGTTGTCTTGTATTGTTGGGAGCCTAACAGCAGCTGTTAATGTCTGTGCCCAGCTCAGATCCCCTTGGATCCCTTTCTACCAAATGTTGTGCTGGGGGGAGGCACCCCCTAGTGGTTTTACTCTCAACAGCCAGTACCTGCATCTAGAAGTATGCCGCCCCCGCCAGACGCCCCCCTTCAGTGGACCTTAACCCATGCCAGCCACTGTGGAAGTACCAAAGCCTTGCAAGCCTGCCTGGAGCCAGGGCGTCACTTGCACTCCAGAGTTCTTCCCTGCGAGGGACTTTGCCTGAGGTTGCATCTTGGCTTGGCTTCCTGCTCCCCTGCGTCCTTATAGGTTTTTCCTGAGAACGCATCCTTAATAAATCACTTGCACATAAATCCTTGCCTCGGGGTCTGCTGCTGGGATATCCAGCCTGAGACACCAATCCTTGGTGCCAGAGGTTGGTTAATGCTCAAGTTAGATGTCAAGTCCGGGTTTATTTTACTGACTTTAGAATCTCAGAATACCAGAGCCAGAAGGCGTTACCAGGAGCTTCTCTTCCGGTTCCCTTGCTTTACAGCTTACGGCATGCAAGCCCGGTGAGGGGACGTCATTTGCTTGGGTCACCTAGCTAGTTAGAGGTGATGCTGGGACCTGAACTTGTCTCCCAAATACTGGCCCTTTGTCCTTCCCTTCATTAGCTGCCTGATGTGTATTGTAATTTACCCCCGACTTTCCCTTAATAAGCTCCCTCCTTCCTTAAGGATCTCACACCCCAGGCAGTTGGATTCTCTCCACGCACACTGTTTCTCAGTCGTTTATCCTTGCTCAGGCCAAACTGAACTTACTGAACAGTCAGGAAACCAGAACTGTCTTTCCACTCTGTGACCTCCAATGTGGCAGTTACCTACAGCTTCACCATCTGCTGGGTTAGGATAAAATGTCTTCCCCAGTAATGAGTTTGCTCCCAGGCGGTGCTTTGAAAACACTCAGAGATCTTGAAATGGAAAGAGGGATTCAGAGGGAAATTAGCCGGCCCTGGCTCTAACAACGAGCTCTCTGCTCACAGACCACCTCTTCTTAATTACATTAATTTTGCCCAAATGTTGCAAAATTTGTCATCTGCCCTTATCTCCCCTATAAGCTCTCAGAACATTACCAATTGATTCTCTGGTATTCTGAAGTGAATAAGAACTTCTGATAACAAGAAGCATTTACCTAAAACCATCCTAAAGGTTTTATGTGGAAACCACCTGCTAGCTTGCTATGTTGTCAGCGCGTGTGAAAATTACTTCCTGCAGCAAGACTGGCACAGTTGGGAACGCACCCGAGATGTGTTAAAACATAACCAGCGTTGGCTTAGCCCTTGACTGTTGGTGCTCTGACATGCTCCGTTTGACCTTCTAACAGCGAGCGAGGTAGATGCTATGACCGCTGCCACTCACTGAAGCTCAGAGAATCCAAAGGTCTCACCAGGGTCACTCAGGTACTCAGGGCTGGTCCTGGACACTGAAGCTGGGTCTTCTGAATCCAGTGCTTGTGTTATTCCCGTTTCACGGTGGATTCTCAAACTTCAGCCTGCATCCGAGGCCCCTGGAAGTGCTCATGAATACACAGACCGCTGGGCCTTCTCCCTAGAGTGTCTCAGAGGGTGGGGGCGGGGGAGGGCAGGGAATCTGTGTGTCTAACCAGTTCCCAGGCAATGCCGATGCTGCTGGTCCCGGGACCAGCACTTGGAGAACCACTGCACTGAGTTCTACCATGTTGCATCCCCCACCCTGACACTGAATACTGCTTGAAATAAGTTGACTGATCACCGAGGCTTGGGAGAGTCTTGATTTAAATGTCAGAAGAGAAGTTTCCCCCAAGATTCATGCCCGTGGGGCAGTGAGGATCATAAATTAAGATCTCCCAGTCATTGCGGAGAGATGCTGGTAGCCTTCCAGATCTCTTCTGTGGAACTCCCTTTCTCCCAGCAGCTGGGGCTCCCGCGAACAATCAAGTGGAGATGTGCTTTGCAGCTTCTCGGAGGAATTCAAGGCCAGCCCTCCCCGTGGGGGGAATCAGTGGCTGTTGACATGATTGAGTTTGGGAGCCTAGAAGGATGCCCATTGCGTTGCATTCCTGGTCAATTCCCTCTCAAGGGGGCCACAAGGGTCTTACTCCTGCTCCTCTTAGTGTACCTGCCTAAGCCTTTATCACAGATCATTCCAGCTGAGAGTCTCCTTCACTGAGGCGGGGCCCGGGGCAGCCTAGGGGAACGGTGAGTGGTTGCTGAAGGCAGGGAGAGGGCTAAGAAAAGGGGGGAGTTATGCTAGACCCAAATGCCAGCTTCATCCGAGCATCCTCTGCCTGCAAAGGAGAGACCGCGCTGGCCGGCCATCCATCTGTCTCCACCCTCCCTGGCTTCCTGACATCCTGGAAGTTCAGCCTCCTTTCTAGAACTGGTCCCCAAACCTGTCTCCGAGAATTGTCCCTGCCACTCACTGTCTTCTTAGCTTTTCTATCTTTTTGCTCCAGGCTTTTTGGTCAAGATGGTCTCTGCGCATCCTGTGACAAGCGGATCCGTGCCTATGAGATGACGATGCGGGTGAAGGACAAAGTGTATCACTTGGAATGTTTCAAATGTGCCGCCTGTCAGAAGCATTTCTGTGTGGGCGACAGATACCTCCTCATCAACTCCGACATAGTGTGCGAACAGGACATCTACGAGTGGACTAAGATCAATGGGATGATATAGGCCAGTGAACCCCCGAACACGCTCCGAGTGTTCACTGAAGACACTGTCTCTATGGGGTCTTCACTCGTAGGCACTTTGGGGGTTCGAGGGTGGGGTGAGGCATTTTTTAGGTGATGGTAGACCCTTACTGGGCACCAAGACATAGCATTCAAGTGACATAATGCACAGGCCAAGACTTCGAGGGGGCAAAACGACCAGTCCGTAGGGAGAACTTAGGGTCACAGCCTATCCATAGTAACTGACATGATTAGCAGAGGAAGGAACATTTAGGGGCAAGCAGGCACTGTGCTTTCATGACGGAATTTCACATCTGCAGAGAGGGAGTTGTATAAAGACTTGTTATGACTTTGACGCTCGCCAACTAGAGATGTGCAATTGATTTCTTTTCTTCCTGGGTTCTGTAACAACCCTGTTCCAATCACCGTCCTCCACACAAAGGAAGGACGGAGAGGAGAATGCTCATTCTTTTTTTCTTGGCCACCTTCCCAAGGCCCTTAAGCTTTGGACCCAAGAAAATCTGCATGGAGACACATTTCAGTTGAGAATGGAAACCACCACCTTTAACCAAACAATTATTTAAAGCAATGCAGATGAGTCTGTTCTGTTTTTAGACACCTTCATTTTGAGGTGAGGAGTTCCACAGATTGTTTCTATACAAATATAAATCTTAAAAAAAAAAGTTGTTCAACTATTTTATTATCTTAGATTATATCAAAGTATCTGTTGTGTGTAGTAAAAAAAAACCCAGCTCTGCAGACTTAATAAAAATGACAGACTCAGATCAGTGTGGTTTATTTGATAATGACTTACAATTTGGGGTGGCAGGAAAATGGCCTGCTTTTTCTATTTTAAAGGAAAAGTAAATAAGCAATTTACTTTTAGGTCAAATAAAAACTTCCATTTATTGCAAGGGTTTATGTGAGGCAGGCATGTTTCTATATTACTGGCAATTATATAACAGGTCATCATGTAGCTCAGAGGGATGTAGAATAATTAAATTGTTATTGTCAAATGTGCATTTCACTTCAGCATTGTATAGAACGTGTGGAAGGCAAGATCATTGCCTTTGGGAAACTTGTAACCTAGAAAGGACACAAATACATAAAACAGATTCCCTTTGGGAGAGAAGGTAATTACCTAGTTTGAAATGTGGGAAAGATGCTGAGCTTGACACTTCGATTTTCCAAGACGGGTGTCTCAGGGTATTTTATGACAAGTGGTTAAGAGGACCTTACTTTGAGGATTTAAAGCAAGTACCATGGTTGGTGTGTTTGCCTTCGCCCTGTCCCAGTAGCCACCATGAGCTGACTCAGAGTGCCCCCTGCTGGTCATCACCTCTCAGCTCACTAGCCCTAACCTAGATGTACTTTTCAATGATCTCATAAAAATATTGGCAAACGCAAGCCTGAATGTGTTTAATTATTAGGACATAAGAAACATGCAGCTAAGGTTACAGTTAATTAACTATGAGATTTCTTTAAAATATCCCTCACTAAAGTTTGTTCTTTTTTTTCCTCTAGAGGACAAATAACGTAATGATGGCTCTCTTGTCCTGTAAAATGTTAAAACTGGTTGGGAAATTTGACTGCTTAAGGTGGCCTATTTAAACGAAATCTGATTACATTGCATTCCAGCCCAGGTGGTGGTAAGGAGCTACCAGTGAGGGAATGTTTGTTCTGACTCAGGGGTTCTCAGTTTGTCCCTGAACCAGCAGTATCAGCATCACCTGGGCACTAATTAAAAACGCAGGTTCATGGGCCCCACTGCAGACATATTGAATCAGAAATTCTGGGGATGGGCTTCAGCAATCAGGGTCTTCACAAGCCCTAGAGATGATTCTGACTCATGCGTAAGTTTGAGAATGGCTGTTCTAAAACATCCCCCAGCTAGGAAGAGCACACATTCTAAGTTGTTAATGGTTAATACTTGATACAAAGGTTAATCACTGAGTACTCTTCCACATGTAGCCAAACACTGTCTACCCTAGGTCCCTAAACTGAAAACTTTCACATACTTTTATCACTTACCTAACAGTTATTTTGTGTGTCATTTGCCAGGGCAATCACAATTTAAGCCACCATTTTTAACCATATTGACATTAATAATAACAATGATAACAGAGTTTAGCTATGCAATTATCTTATAGGCAGTATTAAGTAAAAATACAAATGATAAATGTTCCTTGCTTTGGGAATGTAAACTTTAGTCTTAAATTCATTGTAATACAACACATGTAATATTCAAGAAATCAGTTAATACCTTTGCCATTCTCAACAAAGCAATAATTGACATTTTCCATTTGTTAATGGGGCCATCTTGCAGAATTGTGGATGCACATGCAGAGTCTTTGTAGTAAGTAGTAAGTCACCCAGGGCCCAAATGTCTAACCAACAACTGACTTAAGAGAAAGTATAACCAGTTGAATGAACAAATGTCAATGACCCCTATGTCTGTTTTTGTAATGCTCTCCCTCTCAGGATTTAGATTCTTAGGCCAGTAGGGCATGATGACCACAACCCTGAAACTTTTAACTAACTACTTGGCCTTTTGAGTTGTTTCCCAGAAATGGTGGATTTTCTGCAAGACAAAGTAACTGAGATTCTGAAGGCCCCAGGGCAGACTTCCTGAAGCCAAGACTCTCCATCCCCCTCAACCTGCCCCCAATCCATGTAGCCCCTTGTTAGTTACACCATGACCTGCCCCAGTGTACATGGCCCCTGCTTAAAAAGCCCACGTCTCCATTAGTAGGAGAGGCAGATTTGAGGCAGCTTCTCCAGTACTCCCCAAAAGATGTCTTTAGTATTAAGAAAATTTCTTTCTTCCTTGGCAATCCTAATTGCCAAAGATCAATAATTGGATCTTTTTGTGGAGAGTAACTGAACCAGGCTGAGACCCCCTTATGGTTTGGATAACAGGACATGCAAAGAGACTTTGAGGGGGACCAGCTCTCAGTCTACCCCAGTGGTCCCTGCCTGAATGTGTCCCCACATGCTATAGACCCAGGGTCAGAGAACTGGACACCTGCTCTCTCCCCTGGTCCAAGCGTGCGTTAAACAGTTTGCTGGGACACTTTGTTTCCTCTCATCTCTTTAATGTCTTCTGCCCCAAATCAGCTTCCTTTTATTGCTACTTCTAATAGAGCCACTTTTCAGGAAAATTTGGAATCCTATAGAGTTAAAATAGAACAATGATTAGGAGCTTTTTCATCTGAAGACTTGGATTCAAATTGCAATGGCCTGATTTATTTACTTAATAACCATTTACATATTATAGCACTTACCGTGTGCCAGGGACTCTTCTAGGAGCTTTACAATAGTAACTCCTTGGGTCCACATACCAGCCCCCTGTGGCAGTTTCTATTTATCATCACCCACGCTGTGCCGCAAGGAAAATGAAGACTAGACCGGATAAGCAACTCACCCAAGGTCCCCCAGGTAATGAGCGACAGAAGTAGGCTCTACCCAAGGCTCCTCGCACTGTGAGCTACTGCCTCTCTCTAAGGCTCTCCTTGCTGAACAGCAGATTTCTCATCTGCGAAATAGGTAAAATTAATACCTTCCTCCCTGGGTTATTTGAGGATATCAGAGTTTAGCCAGAAATGTAAACAAAACACAATAATACAAGATTAGCACTACAATAAAGATACGTAAAAAGTGCTATGGAAACACAGATAAGGGAACAATTAAATTGGCCCAGGGGTAGCTGTCTGGAGTGAAGAGTTAGTGACATTTGAAATGGCCTTGGACGTGTGGGCAAGAGCAGAGACTCAGAGACCTTGCCCTTGTAGGGCGAGAATTCAGGTGAGCGCAGAGTTTGTGTGGCGGTGGTGTGGGCGTGGGTTGCAGAGGGGCTGGGCTAGCCGGTGAAGAATTTAAATTCTGAGTCTGTCACCTTCTGGTGGGGTGCCCTTGAATTCTCAGCTCTCTCACAGGATGTTGCTACTGTGCCAGACACAAGAGCTGGGCCCAGTGAACGTGGCTGACCCCTGAATTGACCTTGGATCCTCAGCTCAAGCCCCTCCTCCTCCAGGCAGCCTCCTCAGTCTCTCCAGTTTGCAGCCACTCATCCAGTGGTTCTCAAACTACAGTGCTTAGGAGTCTCCTGATTAATAGGAGAGGCTGTTAATATGCAGGGTCCTGGGCTGGACTGCAAATCTACAGACTCTCGGTATCTCTTGGATGGGACCCAGGAATCTCATTGTTCATCAAGCAACACCACTTCTTTTGTTGTTGTTGTTTGTGTAGGTTGTTCCCTGCCTCTGACAAGAAATTGCTGCTAAACCCTGAACCTTAGTTTCACAAAGGCAGGGACACTATCTCTGGTTTATCCCTGGGATTCCAGACCCTAGCACCTGCCGGGCACATAGCAGGCCCTGGTAGTGCTATGGAATGGAATTTTGACTCTCCTCTCAGTCTCCATAGCAGTTATTGCCCAGCATATTTGCTTTGCTTTATTTTAAACTTTATACTTTAAAACTTTGTTTGGGAAGAAGGCCTTTTCTCAAACTAGCCTGTAAGTTCTTTATCATCACAATGTGACCCATGAGGAAAAGAAGGAATAAATATTTATGGGATGGATAGGGAATAGGGAGGGCCGGTGAGTAAATAAATAGAGAAGATGCGGTTTTCTATAATTTTGAAACTAAATGGCAGATGGAAGTCAAAACAGGGAGCACAACCCAGCAATCTGCAGGGAGGGGGCGAGGAAGATACAAGATAAGAACATCTTGTCATGCCAGAAAGTAAGGACGTACTTAAAAAAATGATGTAGGCATGTCACAAGGCCAAAGGAGCCAGCTTCAAGGGGCTCTCTATGACCAAATCAGCGACAATTTCACTATCAAAATCACTAAGGGCAATAATGACTTAAGGACAGTAATGAGTTATAAACTATACTATTGGGGGCGGGGAAGAATTCACAAGCGCATACTGATAATAAATAAAAAGGGGAGAAGAGGGGGCTCAGGCTCACAGCAGACTTTTTTTTTTTTTTGACCTGGAGCCACACCCAAGAAGCCTTGAGCAAGTGGACTGCAGCAGCAGACTCTGGAGCGCTCCTGGTGAAGGGGAAGGAGCGTGGGAGCTGGAAACTCATCATTTTGCAACTGTGACAGCTAAGACGGAATCAAGCAAGGATCATCAATAGATGCTAAACTTCAGCAAAGAAACGAAGAGCAGGATGTGGATATTTGGATGGTCCTCAAGGATCTTCCCACATACTGCTTATTCGTTACAAGAGGAAAGACAGGAATTACACAGTGGAGCAATTGGTTGATACCTTGACCGGGTGATCTATGAGGGGCAGGTGGACACTGGGTTTCTCCACATGGAATAACCTGGAAAGGACACAACATCCTCTCTTTAGTAGTCAGCTGAGAACGTATAACCTGAATCTAATTACAAGACAAATCATTAGACAAACACAAAATGATGAACAGTCTATTTTTAAAAGGAAGGGGGGTGGACCCTACTCTTCAAAAATGTTCATGTTATGAAAGATAAAGAAAGGCCGTGGGAATGTTCCAGATTAAAGAAGGCTAAGGAGGCCTGACAGCAAATCCAACACCTGGCCCTGTACTGGATCCAGTACTGCAGAGGGGAAAGATCCTGCAAAGAACGTCATTGGATCAATTGCTAAAGTCAGCATATGGATGTTGCATTTATGCATAAATGTTAAGTTTACTGACATTGATAACCGTACTGTCCCTATGATTAGGAAATCCACACTGAGATATTTAAGAGTAAAGAACCATTATGTATGTAACTTATTCTTAAGTGGATGAGAAAAAAATGTGGGGGGGGGAGAGAGAGAGAAGAAATGGTAAACAAACAAATGAGGTAAAAATGTTAACAACAAGTGAATCTAGGTAAAGGATTTATGAATACACTATTTTTATTCTTGTAATTTTTCTATAAGTTAGAAACTATTTCCAAATAACGTGTGTTGTTTTTTTCTTTTTAAACTCAGGAATCTCAGCTTTTTCTTATTTTGGGATTTTGGTTCAATTAAGAGAAGAACAAGGGAGACAAAGAGAGGAAAGAAATAGTCTAGAATTCAGTAATATACTACTGTTCATTTGTCACAATTTTAATGTACTTTTGACCGTAGAAATAAAGAATGTACCTCAAACAAGTAATCCCCCCAGCCCCCACTCACATAATGGGAATAATGTTATTTAAAAGGATTCACACAGTGCCTATTTCTGAAGCAGGTTATTTCTCAACCTTATAAATGAGTTCACTGCAAAATTATTCATTTCCTTTGTGATTAGGATCAAGATTTAATCATCTGGCTCTGAAATGTGTGTATTATAGGGCAGGAATCTAAGCTATAACGTTTTGTATGTACATCTAAGAATCGAGTTAAAAGAAGTTTCAAAGCACTAAAGTCACTTCCATTCTCTACCAGTGGCCATGTATTAATTCTCCCAGAAAATCATCATTTCTCTGAGTTAATAGAATCTTTGAAGCTAAATCAAGTCAATTTCCATTGTCACATTGTGATGCTTTTGAACTGGGCTCACTGAATTATCCTATTTGATGGCCACCTGAAGGTGGCTCTGTGGCGATCCTAAGAGAACCCAGAGCAGCAGCAGCTGTGTCTCAGCCTCCCGACCCCACCCCATCAATTCCAATTACTTAATGCAATTAGCTCAAGGCAGATGCTCCCTCCTTTGATTATATAGTAAGTAAAACAGGCAACGTAATGTGATAGGAAGAACACCGAAATCAGGAAACCGGCTTTCGCCACTAATTGGGGTGTGTGTCTTTGGGCAGACCCGAGTTTCCCCATTTGAAAACTGAGAAATTTAGAGTAGATAATATAGAAATTTGGTACTTAGAATTTGGTTTATAGACAGAAAGGTACAGAAACAGGGAGTAAGTACTTGTGGTAGCCACTCTCCAAGGTGCCCAAAAGGATTCTTGCCTCCTGGCTTCATGTCCTGTGTAGTCTCCACCCACATAAAATCAAACCAGTAGGGTATTGCAGAAATGATGGAGTGTGGCCACGGCTCAGTACCTCACAACTGTAATCTCAGCACTTTAGGAGGCAGAGGCAGAAGAACTGGTTGAGGCCAGAAGTTCAAGACTAACCTGAGCAAGATAGCAAGACCTCGTTTCTACAAAAACCGAAAAATTAGCTGAGGGTAGTGGTGTGCACCAGTAAGTAGTCCCAGCTACTCAGGATGGTGAGGCTGAAGGACCGCTTGAGCCCGGGAATGCGAGGCTGCAGTGAGCTATGATCATGCCACTGCACTCCAGCCTGGGCAACAGAGCAAGACCCTGTCTGAAACAAAAAACCAAAAACCAAAACAAAACAAAATGAGGGAATGTGACTTCGAAGGCTAGGTTGTAAAAGACTTTGTGGCTTCCACCTTACAGTCTCTCAGATGACTTGTTCTGGAGAAAACCAGCTTTCACGCCATGACGCTGTTCGGACATCTCTATGGGGAAGGTCCACGTGGTGCAGAGAAACTGAGGCCTCTTGGCGACAGCAGCACTCATTTGCCCATCTCCTAGACGAGCCCCCTAGAAAGCAGAGCCTCTAGCTCAGATGACTACAGTCCCAGTTTATATCTTGAATACAGCCTCTGGAGAAACCTCCAAGCCAGAATTAGTCAACCTAGCTGCTCCTAAATTTCTGACCTACAGAAAGTATGTAAGATAAATAATTGTTGTTTTAAGTCACTGAGCTTTGGGGTAATTTGTAATGCAACAAACTATAATTTAAACACATTTAGAAACTTTTATAGCAATTTGAAGGAGTAATTTTATGTCGAATCTAATAGTTAAAAAACCTGGGGCTTTTATTTTGTACACATTTAAAATTTTTTATTTTCCCAGTCATCTGCTTTTTATTATGTTGTACAAAAGTATTTATCCATGGTGGATTGAAAAATTAAAAAACAAAACTAGTCCTACTCCATAGAGTTTGAAAAGCACTGATTAGAATAATATAATCTTGGCCGGGCATGATGGCTCATGCCTGTAATGCCAGCACTTTGGGAGGCTGAAATGGGAGGATTGTTTGAGGCCAGAAGTTTGAGATCAGCCTGGGTAACCTAGTGAGACCCCATCTCTAAAAAATACATAAGAAAAATTAGCTGAGCATGTGGCACGCCACTGTAGTTCCACCTACTCAGGAGGCTGAGGCAGGAAGATCACTTGAGCCCAGGAATTTGTGGCTATAGTGAGCTATGATCACACCACTACACTCCAGCTTGGATAGCAGAGCTAAACTCTGTCTCTCTAAAAAAAATAAAAAGTAATAATAATAATACAAGTACAATCTTAGTTGAAAATTCAAAAGGTTTTTGAAATTATCCAGTCCAACCTCAGTGAATATATCGTCTCTTACAAGTTTCCAACAATAAAACTCTGATTCTTGGCAGCATTATTACTATCATTGTTATTAAACCTGCCTTTTATTGATCATGTGCCACACAAATGCACTATCCTAAGTATTTTATGGTCTTTACAACAACTCTATACAGCAGATAGTTCTATCTCAATTTTACAGAAGAGGAAACGGAGGCCTCGGGTAAAGGCTGGATCTTAATTAATCCAGTTCATCTGATTCCAGACCCATTATATTGCCCCTAGGTTCATTAATTTATTAACCCCTCAAACCTTCATTTTTTATAACCAAATAGCACGTTTTCTCTGACTCCTGGAAATAACTTTTCTACTTATTTTAAGGAGAAAGAGACAGAATTCAAATCCTACTATAACTAACGAAAACACAATGTTTAAATCATTTGCCAACATGGAATTTTTTTCATTGGATTTAATGTTACCTGACAAAATGGGAAGGGGAGCAATGTAGAATTTGTCTTTGGAGACAGATGGACTTGGGTCTAGTCAGTCTTCTCATCTGTAAATGGGGATAATAATACTTACTTTAGCATATTATTGTAAACATGATGGGTAGTCTACATAAAACAAGGAGAACAGTTGCCGGCATTCATGCATGCATGCAGTCATTCAATAAACATGCATTGAGCTCTCCTACAGGCCCAGGCACTGTTCTTGGCTATGGAAATACAGTGGTGAGCAAGACTGACAGAGTCCCCGTTACCGTGGCGCTTACATTCTAGTGGGAGAAAACAAAATGAAGTACACATAGAAATGGACAAGTTTATTTCAGACAGTGATGAATGAAATTAAAAAATTAAAACAGGGCAGCATGATAGAAAGTAAAGAGGTGCAGAGAGATGTTTTCATTTTGGAGGAGGGCAGAGAGAGGTCAGGAAAGGCCTCAGTGAGGAAAGGGTTTTGAGCTAAGACCGAATGTGAGGAAGGATCCAGCCTTACAGACATTCAGAAACAGAGGGAACAGGCAAGTGAAAGGTCTTAAGCCAAGAACAAGCTTGGTGAGTTCAAAGAATACAAAGAAGTCCAAACTAGCTGGAGAGGAAAGGTGATAATACACGAGGCCAAATCATGTAGGATCTTATAGGTCTGAAGATGGCTCAGATTTTATCCTAACCACAGTGGCAAGCCCCTGGAATCTTCTAAGCAGCAGAGTGACATGCATACTCTGATGAGTGCTTTAAAAGAACACTCTAGCTGTTGTGTGCATGTAAGGACTATAGAGAGACCAGATGAGAGGCTATTGCATAATCCAGGTGAGAGAAGATGGTGACTTGAACTAGGGTATTCAAATGGGGATGGAGAAAAGCAGACGGATTCCAGAAGTATGTCAGAGGTAGCTCAGATGACTTAGTAGGCACATAAAAAATGTCTATTTTATTATTACTACCAATAGGGACTTTTAAACCATCTTGGGCAGTTTTTTGTTGAAGAAATATTGTCATAGTGTTTATTGCAACACAATTTGCCATGTTCTCTAGGGTTTTACTTGCTTAGTGTGATCAGGGGAAATGAGCTACAAAGAAAAGAAAAATTTCAATTGAATATAGAAGAACTCTTTCCTGTATTGCCCGGTGATTGAAGAAAAAAGATAGTTGGGTGCAATTAACTACTGGACAATTGGAGTCGTTAGAAAAGGATACGAATCTTCTGGTTCTACATACTATGGCTTATAATGAAACCAAGATGACCAGGGAGGTGCAAACGCCAGTGTTACTGAACAGTGGAAGGTAAGACAAGTCAGATCCAGGTGTATAAAAAGATGAAGTAAAATCTGAACTGGAGGAGGATGTTTAGTTTGGACAAGAAGGAAGCCGAAGATAACCTACAATACCTATAAGTGATGAATAAAACATATCCAAAGATATTTAAGTGCAAAACTGAGCTGCAGGAAAAACAAACATAGAAAATATTGGGTCCAGAAATAAATAGAGGTCAGAAAAATTGCATCAAGCAGGCACTGAGATGCCCTGGGTAGGTACTGGACACTCCGATCTGGCTCCACGCAGAGATAATAAATGAGGAGTGTTGTGAATGGGAGGTTGGAGGTAAGAAACCTACACAAAGCAGATCCAGCAAAGGGCGACATTCACAGTGAAGGGATAAACTGGAAAAAAAATCCATCCGCAAGCACAGAGAGATGTCAAAGAAGTTTGTAATCTCTGCTTGGCTTCTGGATGAGAGAAAACAAAAGCTTCCCTGAGAACTCAAAACCTCAAGCTGCCATGTATACAGATTCTTACAATAAATGCAAACCCAGGAATCGCTACTCCCAGTCCAAGAAATTATAATAAAAATTTACATTGGGCCAGTGATTTTCCCTATCTCAATAGGAAGAGGCAAACACAATTGTGAATTTTATTATAATTTTACTCTTTCAAAGATATCATTAAGAAAAAGAAAAAGCAAGGTATAGATTGGGAGAAAATACTTGTAAAATATGTATGTGATAAAGGACCTGTACCCTGAATATATAAAGAACTCTTACGTTTCAATAATAGAAGATAACTCAATTAAAATGGGCAAATGATTTGCGTAGACACTTCATTAAAGAAGATATACAAATGCAAGACTACTCAACAATAAACGGGGGGGGGGAACCCAACTGACAAATACAACATAATTGGGTCTCAAAAGCTTTGCACTAAGTGAGAGCAGCCAGGCACAAAAGACTGCATGATTCTGTTCATATGAAATTCTAGAAAAGGTAAAACTATAGTGACCAAAACCAAATCAATGGTTGCCAGGAGCTGGGGATGGGAGTGGGGTGGGATTGTTCTATATCATGACTGTGATTGTGGTTACATGACTATGTAAATTTGTTAAAACTTGTTGAATTGAACTCTCAAAGTAGGTGAATTTTATCATATGTAAATTATACCTCAACAAAAGTTTGTTTTTTTGAGACAGAGTCTCACTCTGTTGCCCTGGCTAGAGTGCAGTGGCATCATCGTGGCTCACTGCAACCGCAAACTAGTGGGCTCAAGCGATCCTCCTGCCTCAGCCTCTCGAGTAGCTGGGACTACAGGCATGTGCCACCATGCCCAGCTAATTTTTCTTATTTTTTGTAAAGACTGGGTCTGCTCTTGCTCAGGCTGGCCTTGAACTCTTGAACTCAAGCAATCCTCCCGCCATGGCCTCACAGAGTGCTAGGATTACAGGCATGAGCCACTTCACCCGCCCAATAAAGCTTATTTTAAAAAAACTCATGATTGGGCCAGGCTCAGTGGCTTACACCTATGATCCCAGCACTTTGGCAGGTCAAGGCAGAAGGGTTGCTTGAGGCCAGAAGGTTGAGACCAGCCTGGGCAACATGGTGAGACCCCATCTCCACAAAAAAAAAAAAAAAATAAGGAAAATCAGCCAGGTGTGGTAGTGCATGCCTGTAGTCCCAGCTACTCGGGAGGCTGAGGCAGGAGGATCACTTGAGCCCAGGAGTTTGAGGTTGCAGTGAGCTATAATTGTGCCCCTGCACTCCAGCTTGGGCAACAAAGTGAGACTCCATTTCATAAATAAATAAATAAAATAAACAACTCATGTTATCTCACTGGACAGAGCTAGAAACATATGAACATAGAGTTTTCTGTACCCTTTGACCATATATAATGTCTGTGTGACACTGGACAATTTAATTAACTTCTCTGGGTCTTGGTTTCTTCAGGTGTAATATGCGGGTAATAACAGAATATTACATTTTGTTATGAGGACCAAATGAAATAATACAGTATATAGAAAGCACTTTGCACTGCCAATGTAAAATTGGAATGATAACTCCTATCTACCTACATACCTCACAGGTTGTTGTGAGACTAAATAAAGCATTAGAATTATATGTGTCACATAGTAAATTCTATGGAATTGGCTGTAATTATTCTTTACACGTTCACTTTCTGAGAACTAATTATTTATTAGGTTAAGAAAAAGTCAAGATGTTGCTTGCCAAATTCATTTTAAAGGACTGTGATTTTTGTAGGAAAGGTGGAATCAAAATACCTGGGAATTTTGCCAATGCTACCATTAGTAATAAATTGTCAAATGAGATAACAGAATCAGGGTGCTGGGGACCAGGTGGGGAAAGACCAACACTCCTTTGTTTTTTTCAATAAATATTTTTTTCTTTAATAGAGATGGGGTCTCACTATGTTGTCCAGGCTGGTCTTAAACTCCTAGCCTCAAGCGATCCTCCTGCCTTGGCCTCCCAAAGTGCTGGGATTATAGGCATGAGCCACCACATCCAGCCCTAACACTCATTTTCTAAGTGGAGAAAAGGAGTTCCAGGGAAAGGAAGCCACATTAACAAACCTGAAATCATAACGAATAGCTCACAGTCCCTGCCCAGGGTTCTTTTCCAGAATGCTCTGCAGTGGATGAAAAGGCTAAAAAAAATAAAGTGCTTCAGAAAAGCTAAACGCTCTACAAACAAGAGCACTATATGTGGGCAAATAAAGTCAGAATCTTCTTATCAGCTCCTCTAATGGAAATGACAACTGGCACAAGCAAAATGCCTTGTGATTCCAAAGATAACGGAACCCAGCTCACCGAATCTCCTGCTATTACTGATGGAATCCTCCCAGCTATTACACCTTGGGAAAATATTAACATGTTTGGCCAACAAAGACAAATTTAAAAGAAGAGAAGGCAAGTGATGCTGTAGGTTGCAATGCCACCCGATATTCAAACTGTGCTCTCCTGAGCTGTGTCTACTGTCAGCATCATTTTTTTAAAGAGACATATCAGTTTCAGTCAAGGGTTTTATTTCACTTTCCCCATTCTTCACTGCCGCGACTAGGGAAAAGAAAAAAAGAATTACCAGCGACAGTACTTTTTAATTTAATGCCCTTGAGTAAGGGCAACAGCAACGAGGCACGATAGAGATTTCAGAGAGGACAGCCAAGGGACAACAGTTGTTAGTGCAATCTCTTCCATGGATATTGGTTGCAGCAGCTTTCTCTGCCGTCATTCTCTCGAGGTAAAGCCTTGCTTCCCATTGTCGTTGTATCTCACAATCAAATTATCTGAATTCCACACACATCGACAGCACACCGAAGGGCCCCTGCCAATTTTTGCAGCCCGCTCGGAAAAGAGCATCACGAAGCATTACTCATTTATACGACTCCCAGGCTGCTGTTGTAAATTCAGCGTGCAGGACTGCCTCCAGGTGCGGCCCTTCAGCTCGGCTCTCTAATCCCGTAACCCTTTCCCACCACCTCCTTCCCGCCAGCACGTGCAAAAAACGCCCTTCCCGGGCCTTCCACCTCTTTGAGCCTCTGTTCATGCGCATGAAGCCCGGTGCCAGAGCCGACCTGGAGACAGAAACCTGCTATTTTTCCTCCGTCAGTCCCAACCAAGGCACAACAACACACTGGGTTGTCCCCACAGCTGCCCCTTCAACCACATTCTCATACAGATGACGTCTGGTTAAAATAGACACCTATCCTGGCACAGTGAAGGGGCTGATCACAGCCCTTCTCTTGTTGGAATATGAGGGAGCCAATTAGCAAGGATGTTTTTGAAGAATTTTTTTATGACCTAGGAAAAATCTCACAACATAAATGTAAAAAAGAATATATGCCGTGTAATCACAAATGTTATCTGTGTTTTAAATAAGTGACCTTATTAGTCCAGTCGGATTCTCTCCCACACTCTGGGCCACACAGAGAACAGGAGCAGAACAGGGGGGACGGAAGGACGGAGGGAGAGGATGACACGGGAATCACTGCGGTGTGGGCTGCTGACCAGACATGAAGAAACAACCGCTGGAGCTGCCTTAGATCCTGCACGAGCTTCCAGTTCCAGGATTCCACGCCAGGTGGGTCCACAGTTCCTATTTTTCCCAGGAGGTCTTGGTGGTTGGTCTTCCAGGGTACCCAGGAGACAAGTCCATGGCCAAGAATCCTGTCGTCCTTGGTACCACAGGTATCCTTATAACAATCTGTCTGGGACCCATTAAAATCCCCTCCTAGGTCCGACTACATTTTGATTATTTGAATCACGTGAGAAATTTCAGGATGTCAAGCACCTGAGACCAGGCAAACGAGTTTTATGGGTCATTTTATTCAGTACCCAAACCCGGGCTACCACCAGCCCATATGACATTTTGAAGAAATTTGAAAAAGCTACCCCTTCCCCAAGTTAAAAAAGTTATATTATTTCTCAATAATAATAATTACTAAAGACAGTAATTCTGTGTAATTATATAAGTAAATGATTCATTATAAAATAATGAAAAACTCAAACGATTAATCATAATATTAAGAATTCAAAGTCACTTGGGTCTAATAATTTGTTGTAAAATGTCTTTGTGGAAACAAAATTCTTTTTGATGGTTTTAATGCTTACTTGCTTTATAGCTCATATTTTATAGAAATTGATCATTAGATTGGTAGATTTTTCTAATTGACTGTGGACCTTACATTAGTTTTAATATATTTAACATATTTAATTCTAATTGACTGTGGGCCTTACATTGGCTTTAACATATTTCGTTTGTTTATTTATTTATTTTTAGAGACAGGGACTCACCATGTCGCCCAGGCTGGATTGGAACTCCTGGGCTCAAGTGATCCTCCTGCTTCAGCCTCCCCAGCAGTTGGGACTACAGGCGCATGCCACTGCATTTTGATAAGCCACATTCTGCATTGATATTGGTATTGGCAAAATTACTTGTATCTTGAAAGGCACAAAGTTATTTGAAAATGGATCTGGGAGATTATTGTCACAAAATCATGGCAATATTTTAGTGAGAGGATATTAGATTGTGAAAGACCACTTCAGGTTTTTAGTGTTTCGCACATTGACGAGTGATGTAGAAAAGTCTTGAATATGCTCATCAATTTCAATTGAACATTTTTACCCCGCTTTGGTATTTCATATTCATAGTAATTCTTCAAATTATATGAGATATCTAGAATCCTTTTACTTCAAATATCCAGCATCAGAGTATCACCAGGAGCGTGTTAAGAATGCAGAATCTCAGGTCTCAAACAAGAATTATTGAATCAGAATTGACATTTTGATAAGATCCCCAGGTGCTTTGTATGCCCATGAAAATTTGAGAAGTACTGATCTAAGACACAGAAAAGGCTATGATATTCTTTCAGCAATATAAACCTCCTCTTTAAAGAAAATAAGATTGTTACCAATATAGAAAAAAATAGAAATTGATTTTGGATCATAGGTAGATTGATTGTGAAAATGACATTTGAATTGAATCTTCCTCCCTTTCTGGTACTTTTATATTGGAGAAGTTGGGGTCAATGTCAAGAAACGCTGCAAATTGTTTAGCAGCAATATCTTTTTGTAAATATCATAAGTTAATTTTTCTTGAAAGATCATCTAACCCATAATATGTTTCAAGGGAATGATATATACTGACTTTGGGTTTCAGTCTAATTTTGCTTATAACATTAATCTTATCTTCACCGCTAATTAATACTGAACAATACATTTTAAAGAGGATATTTTCAGAAGTATACTTCTGACTTGCATTTTAGAATCTATGTTTTTATTCACATCATCAACATGCATTGCATATTCCTTCTAATTAAGTTTTAGTAGCAAGATGGCATCTACTCGATTTTCCCATCCCATATTCAACAATGATTTAAAATTTATGTTCTGTAAATGCCTCTTCAATATACTCCAGCATTTGGTTGAAGCAAAAAGAGTAGTTATGTAATTTCTTGGATGATATAAAGAAAATTTAGTGCTGTCAAAATAGATTTTTGCTGCATCATTCAATACCAAATTTAAAGGTGCAAAACAAAAAGTATAGAATGCTCTAGAATTTTTTTTCAAGGCTCTTCTGTTGCAATCCATTATGTTTCCATACATACTTGTGGCATTGTTGTATATAACTTTTCTTTAGATTCAATTTTTGTAAGTAGTCTTCTAAAAATGTATATATGATAGGTGGGTGCGGTGGCTAACGCATGTAATCCTAGCACTCTGGGAGGCTGAGGCAGGAGGATTGCTTAAGGCCAGGAGTTGAGACCAGCCTGAACACCATCTCTATAAAAAAAAAATTTAATTAGCTGGACATAGTGGCATGCGCCTATAGTCCCAGCTATTAACACTTAGAAGGCTGAGGTGGAAGGATCGCTTGAGCCAAGGAGTTGAGGTTACAGTGAGCTATGACTGCACCCCCGCACTTCAGTCCGAGGAACAGAGCAAGACTCTGTCTCTAAAACAAAACAAAAAAAACCAATATGTATGCTTTCTTTTGTTTTGTCAACTACTGGATAATCTCCCTCACCTAAACATCCACATATGAAATGTTTGCTTTTTGGAAAATCCACAATTCTAACAGCTTTATCTGATGGTTTATACCAGGGGCCATAACTAAAATTATAAAAATATTTAGCATTTCTTACCTTTTTCAAAATTAGCTCATTTATTGCCTCTGTTATAATTTTGGTTTTGTATTTCATTCCTTAAAAATACAAAACTAGTTGGTTTTGTATTTCATTCCTTAAAAATATGTAATATTATTTAGTGTCAATGTGCCATTATGTTATTGAATTTTGGATAGTTTCTGCCAAGGAAGACAATTTTCATCATTGCCCTTGTTTCCTAGATAATCTTCTCTTGAGATGTTGCCTTGTCAAAAGCTGAAACATGTATATTATATGCACGTGATGTTTCTCATTTTAATAGCATCTTTGTTTATCAATCAATATATATTTCAAATCATATTTCAACTTTGAATTCTTAACACTAATGTTGGAGTGCATTTTCCTTTCTGTTTATTAGTACTATGTGATAAATACTGCCAATCCTTTCTCACATTTTCATTCTTTAATTGATGTTTTTCCATTCCTGAAGAATTTGCAATATAGAGAAAACACAGAAACCATTAAGGTAGAATAATGGGGGTGGGGGCTTCAACATTAGTAAGAATTTATCAATAAATAATTTCTGAAAACTTCCTACCTGTACTGATAGTAGCTAAATCTGATGACAAGTAAATTTCTTATATCTATATTTTGTAGACAAATTTCAGCTACAGTGTTCCATTATTAAATATTCAAATTACATAGCCAAGCACATGGGAGGGGAAAAAAAATCCAGTTTAATGTTTTCTTTTTCTCGTCCACTTTTTCTCAAGTTATGTTTGACATAAATATTGAAATTAAATTCATATCCTAATGTAGCATTCTTTGCCCCACCAGTCCATCTATCCTCTCCAAAAATATATTCAGTAGTCTAATTAATTGTCTTTCATTTCCTTCCCTATTTTCTGATTATGAAATTTATTTTAAAAACTCCTTTGTAGGCCGGGCGCCATGGCTCAC
>NW_012148619.1:3291179-3315617 GCF_000956105.1 Propithecus coquereli
TATATATGTATATATACACACATATATATACATATAGATACACATATATACACATATATATACATATATATATACATAAGTGTACATAAGTGTGTAGCTTGATGGATAACTAATTTCTTGACTTCTAACAGCATAGATTAGTTTTTAGACCTACTTTTTGGAAAGGAAGTTTAAAAAGATGGTAAAAGGAGAGAAATGGAATGGTAGCTTGAGTGGTAGGGTCCATGGAAGGGAACTTTTAGGCTAAAGGACGTTTCAAATTTATTTATTTTTTGCCAGTTAAGAGGGAGAGATTGCATATTTAAGAAGGGGAAAAATTGATGAAGCAGGTGCTGATGGACATGAAAGGCACAGGCTCAAGGTCGTGGATGCAGCGGACATTAAAAATAGAGAGGAACTCTCACCCTGGGGTGACAGGACCAAAGCAGAGACATCAGCGTGGTGCAGTGGTTGGGTGTGTGGCCTTGAAGTCCTGGGTTCCAGCTCAGATCTGCTGATTCCTAAGATGTTATATGGTAATTCATTGACTCCCCACAATAATGAGAAAGGCAGTATTCTTATGCCTATTTTACAGATAAAGAAATCAACTGTGGGATTTTAGGAAACTTAACTTCTTGATGCTTCGGTTTCCTTATCTGTAAAATACCACCTCTCAGAATGTTGAAAAGATTAATAGAGACCATTCATTAGTTCAGCAAATGTTACTGAGCACCTACTATGTGCCAGGCACTATTCTAGGCACTGGGGAAACAACAGGAAAAATGTTTTATTATAAATACATATTACATACATGAGCATAAATAATTTATGTTATATAATTTTATCTTTTTAAAAACCCAAATATAGAACTTTATGTTTATCCCTGCAAAATTCTCTCTACTTGGTTACACAGGTACAGCCAGGTACAGCCTAGACCTCAGTTGAAAAGCTAGAATCTTTAGAGACATCCCTCTGTGAGCTAGGCTGATGCCATGGCACTCTAGCCCAGGCAACAGAGCGAGACTCTGTCTCAAATTTAAAAAAATAAATAAATAAATAAAATGAAAAAAATACAAAAAAACAAAAAAAGCAAAAACTCCTTTGTAGTATCTCAGCAAAAAAATCAATGGTATTTTATCTTAGAACTTACATGTATGTAACATGCAAAATATACAATGAACAAACTGCTAAATATTATCAAGTATTATTATTTTTAATAACAGGATATCCACAACAGCAACTTCTATTAGAAAATTACCAGTTTATTAAGTGGTAATCTCCAATTTATGTGCATTTAATTCATTTTGTGGATTATTTGAGTGTATATAATTTAATGGTGATTAATAATGAAAGTTCTTATAGATTTAAATTAGAAATTCAGTAATATCTTTTGGATATAGCGAACAAACAGCAAATCATGTGAAATGCAATATGAAATTTTAAATTAGCCAGGGCTTTAATTATAATAGGGATTGTTCAGATTTTTGAAATACTCACCTGTCAGTATATCAATTAGAAAAGTGGTTTCTTGTTTAGAAGTAGAAGTTATTTTTAGATTTTTGTTAGATCTGGTGTTGGTTTTGATTATTAACTCATTTTTCCTTTGTGAGTAGAAGCCAAGCAAAATATATTAAACATCTTAAAACAAGACAGTTTACTGCCATCTGCAGGGAAGTTGTGAAAATATACAAACCATCCACCTTTTCAATAAACAAAATAATAATAAACACACAAAAACTCTCAGAATAATGAATGTGTCTCTGATGTGAACGGTGCCCTCCTAAATGAGGAGCACTTGCACAGCGCCCAACCTAGATCATCGTACTTGGCCATCCCAATCCCAACTCCATCTAGATTTTACTCTCCTTGCTTTCAATCTCTGTCAAAGGAAAATAATTTCAACTATAAAAACATTCTTGGGGTTCGATCTGGGGTTGCTTACTCATACTGTGGATGGAAGCACAGGGAGGAGGAGAAAACCTACAACTCAACTACAGAAGGGCTGTCTACTCTAGCAAGTCGGACTCAATTAGTATTTTCTGTTCCCAGAAGACAAACTGTCAGATGCAAAGGTGATAAGAAATTCCATTATACAACCCAGGTACCTGGAGTAAATCTGAGTGAGTCCATATTTCTTGGGATCCAAACAGCAAAACCTAATATTACCAATAACTAATACAGGGCTGAATGTAACCCCAGCACCTCAAGCAGTAACTGGCCCACAAGAGGTGACACCCCGAAGTGCTAAGAGAGCATTGAGGGTATAGAATTGGGGAAAATGGGGAAGGCTTCCAGGAGGAGGTGTTGAGTTAGATCTTGACAAGGAGGCAGAATGTTGACAGAGATAAGGACAAAGGTCACTATATGATAACCATATGAACAAGACCATAAAGTGGGAGAAGAACAAGGAGTACCAGGCAGACACCAGAGACAAGAGAGAAGGTCAGGACAGGACAGTGACAGTGTCCAATGAGGAAGCTGAGATCCAGCAGGGCCCACTAGATCTGGGGAGCTTTGAGGGTGAGCATGGAAGCCAATTTGCAAGGGAGGATACAGACTGAGTTGCAGACTATAGGAGATGGTGAGTTAAGTTACCCTCTTCTTTTAACTTTTTACTTAAGTTTATATGTGTGTATATATGTATATATACACACATATATATACATATAGATACACATATATACACATATATATACATATATATATACATAAGTGTACATAAGTGTGTAGCTTGATGGATAACTAATTTCTTGACTTCTAACAGCATAGATTAGTTTTTAGACCTACTTTTTGGAAAGGAAGTTTAAAAAGATGGTAAAAGGAGAGAAATGGAATGGTAGCTTGAGTGGTAGGGTCCATGGAAGGGAACTTTTAGGCTAAAGGACGTTTCAAATTTATTTATTTTTTGCCAGTTAAGAGGGAGAGATTGCATATTTAAGAAGGGGAAAAATTGATGAAGCAGGTGCTGATGGACATGAAAGGCACAGGCTCAAGGTCGTGGATGCAGCGGACATTAAAAATAGAGAGGAACTCTCACCCTGGGGTGACAGGACCAAAGCAGAGACATCAGCGTGGTGCAGTGGTTGGGTGTGTGGCCTTGAAGTCCTGGGTTCCAGCTCAGATCTGCTGATTCCTAAGATGTTATATGGTAATTCATTGACTCCCCACAATAATGAGAAAGGCAGTATTCTTATGCCTATTTTACAGATAAAGAAATCAACTGTGGGATTTTAGGAAACTTAACTTCTTGATGCTTCGGTTTCCTTATCTGTAAAATACCACCTCTCAGAATGTTGAAAAGATTAATAGAGACCATTCATTAGTTCAGCAAATGTTACTGAGCACCTACTATGTGCCAGGCACTATTCTAGGCACTGGGGAAACAACAGGAAAAATGTTTTATTATAAATACATATTACATACATGAGCATAAATAATTTATGTTATATAATTTTATCTTTTTAAAAACCCAAATATAGAACTTTATGTTTATCCCTGCAAAATTCTCTCTACTTGGTTACACAGGTACAGCCAGGTACAGCCTAGACCTCAGTTGAAAAGCTAGAATCTTTAGAGACATCCCTCAGGGGCTATGGAGGTTGGGCGGTGGACGGTTCCTGATTCCCCCGCCCTTCCAGGGAGGAGCCACCTGCTAGTCCTCCCCGTCTGAAAGAGGGACTATGGGCCTCCATGGCGGTGGCAGAAGGTAGAGGGGGCACAAGAGAGAACTGCCCGAGCATCTCTGTCTTTAACTTCCTTCCCACATCGTCCTCTGATCCTCATGCCGACCAGGAGTGGTGAGTGAAGCAGGTGCTGTGGTGCCTGATTCACAGATGAAGGTACTGAGTTACAAGGAGGTGAAGGGTCAAGTTTTAGGTGCTTCTCAGCAATGGCGCTGCTCAGACTGTGTGTGCACTGGAATCACCTCGGGACCTTGTTAAAATGCAGATTCTGATCGAGTGCGTCTGGTGTGGGGCCCAAGATTCTGCATTGCTAAGAAGCTCTCAGGTGATGCTGCAGACCACAAGCCTGTCCATCAAAAAGTAAGTTAGGGGCTGTAGGGCCAGGCTGAGAGCCCAGAGCCCCCCACACTCTGCACTGAGCTGGGAGTGGGACATACCCATGCTACCCCCCATTCTAGCCACTCCTATTTGGAAGCTGGGAAAGGGTTATCCTATTGCAGTCCTCGTCTAGAGGGGAAGGTGACCCATGTCCTCCATTCCCTCTCCAGACAGAACTCAGAGCCCTTTGTACCTGGTCTGCTCCTCACCTTCTGGCTCCCTCCTCTTCTAAACTTACATCATCACAATAACAATACAACAGCAAGAGAAACAGCAGTGACTCCTGTTGGAGTCCAATACACCTGGGATCACTCTGAAAGGGCACCTGATTTTAAAGTGAGCTCAACTGAACCACCAGACTTCTATCCTGGCTCTTACTCTGCCCAGTAACCTCACCAGAGGACAGCCCATTTCACAGGAAGCATTGTGTCCAGCCTCTGGAATTCCAAGTGATTCCAAAGCCAAGTCAGTCTGATGTTCTGAGACTAGAAGCTGAAAGCCCAGCACTTAGGGGGACGTTAGCCTTCAGGATGTCCCTGCAGGTTACACTCACTGATGGGTGGCACGGTGTGGGGGAGCTGATGGGAACTCAGTTGGGTCTGAGGCCAGACTTTTCCCCCAGCCCCCTACATTAAGACAGCCAGAGCAGAACATGAACAGCCAACACATGTTGCCAAACCTCCTTTCCTAGGCAGCCCACACCAACTTCTTCCTCCAAGAGTCCACATTGCCCATGGAGAAGGGATTGAGTATGAATCTCTTTGAATTCATCAAATATTCCTGATCTCTGACGTCCTGCTGGCCCTGATCTTGACTCAAACCTCTCTCCTTGAAGAAACTGGAGTTCTACAGCTATTACTGACTCAAAGATGAGTCGGGGCACATCTGTGACTCCAATACACATGAAGCGAGAGAATATTGGATAAGAAGTGAATATAAATTACCATGTCCAAAAGAAAATCAAAGCCAGATTCTGCGGGGTGGAAAGTGAAGGAGAAACTTGTGTCGGGGAGGCCAGACCTGGAGCCCACCCTCACATCCGCGAATTTGCCTTTTCTTTGGGTTTTCCCCTTGGTTTTCCTGCCACCACCATTTCTGCCGCACAGGGGCGCTGCTTACCCTTTCTATTCTCTCAATTCCTCCTAGAGTATCTACATCAAGACTGGAAAGTTCAAATAGGACCTTAGCAAGTGCTGGAATGAAATATAAAGTAAAAGCAACATGGGTTATAAACATACATAGCCACGAAGTTGCAGAAATTATAGGATCCAGAGAACAGGTGAAACTTGCTCCAAGATTCCTGAAATCTATGTGAAGTTTCTGCTGCTTCAATCAAATCCAAAAGTGTAAAAGAAAAAGTGGTTAAGGGACCAGACCCAGGAGCCAGGCAGTGTGTGTGGGTCTGTGCCCCAGCTCTGATAGTTGTGTGACCTTTGGCAAAGACCTAATCTCTGGGGGCCTCAGTCTCCTTATCCTAAAGGATGAGGCCTCCATTTCCCCCATCACAAGCATGATACTAGCACCTACAGGATAGAGCAGTTACGGAAATTAAGTCAGTTCATCCGCATAAAGCACTTACAACAGTCTTTGGTTCACAGTAGGTGCTCAGTAAGCTTTGACTTTTATTATTTTCATTATTATTATTATTATTATTATTATTATTATTATTATTAAGGACATGCTCAATGTGACTAGGGGAGAGAAGAGATGGAGGCCACTGGAAGATATGCAAGGAGGCAGGAATGAAATACGGAGTCAGGACGGAGAGGAAGAAGGAATGAGTGAAAAATTAAATATGAGGTATGGTGGGGTCGGGCAGAGGAGCCCCGCAGATGAGTGAGACAGGTGGGAAGAGGCAATGCGCCCCCAGCAAGAGACCCAGATGGCAGGCACTCCACGGCCAGGACCTATCCCAAGGATAGACAGGGCCCCCAGCTGAGCAGAGGGTGGTATGGACAGAGCTTTAAGGTGGGGGCTAAGGTGCCCATTTATGTGCTTTGGGGGCCCCTTAGTGCCGGATGGAGCTGGGAGGTGGAAAGAGCGGCGAGGGGGTGGGGTCCCGGTGGGAAAGGAGAGGCCTCCCGGTGGAAGGAGGATGGTCCTCCCCATCCTTAGAAGTCTCTTCCGGTAGCCGCTGCCACCTTCGCGCCGACCGCGAGGCGGTGCTCCTCTCTCATCAGGGTCCCTGCGGGGGACACCAGTCCTGAAAGCTCCCCAGTTAACAACCCAGCTGGGCGCTAAAAGGGGCCGGCGTCTTAACCTCAATTCCCTTTGGTAGAACTCGGGAAGACGAAGGGAAAAGAATGCGGAGGAAACCAGGGTCCGGGCAGTCTGATTTCCTCGCTGCGGCTTGGCTTTCCGCCCAGGTGTCCGCCGGTCCAGTGTCGGGGCAGGCGCTGGGACCTCGTTCCGGGCCCGCCTGGCCCAAGAAGCCTTGCGCAATCTGGGAACCCAGAGAGAACTCGGAGACAGCGCCGAGGTGACCGCGCCCGCGCTGACAAGGACCGGCGACCGCACCGCCTGGCCCCAGGGGGAGCCCGGGAGGCGCCGACACGGCCAGCGCCACCTGCGGGACATCGCCGGCCACCTTATCCCAGGCGAAGTGAGGAAAGGAGGGGGACAGGGACGCGCGGCGCATGCCTGGCTAGATGCCTGGAAGGGACCCAGGAGAGGACTGGGAGCCTTAGGGGTTGCCCCGAGAACTGGGACCCAAGCCGGGCCACGAACTCTCCCCGCCCCGGCTGGGGGCTCCAGCCTCGCTTTGGGGGCGCATCCTCCGGACCTCGCCAGCCCCAGGGGCCGGTTTCGAGTTTCGCTCCCTGGGGGCTCCGGGATGGGATGCCCCAATCCGGAGGGGACAGACGAGATCCAGCGAGCCCCGCAGAGCAGCAGATGGAACACAGAGAGGGACTCGTTCTCCGCAAGGAGTCAGAGAGATAATGGACTTGATGATAATCTCAAAATGGGCGTATTAGCCACACAAATAGAAGACAGTGTTTTATTTGGCTACATTTACCCAGGTAAGAACAATGCCTTTTAGTCGAAAGATAACGGAGTATGCCGCTAATAGGCCCGGGTTCAGGTTTTGGCACCTTTTCTTATAATGTATGTGCAGTTTAAATCTGTGAGCCTTGGTTTGATAATGATGATGAGGAGGAGGATTAACAATAGTTATTAATAATATTATATAGCAGCTTCCTTTTATTGAGCACTTGCTATGGGCCAAGCTCTGTGTTAAGCACTTTGCAACCCTCGTTTTCTCACTGAACCTTTAACCCTGTAACATTTATTCTGGGACTTTGAGTTTTTTTAAAAGGTGTCACCCTTCCATCATGGTATATATATTTGGTTACTATTTCATAATGGTTGTGGAAACCTCACTGCTTAGAGCCCAGCTTCTCATTGTCTCAGCAGGATGTAGCAGAAAGACTCAGACAGCCTCTCTGAGATTCAGTTTCAACACCTGTAAAATGTGCTGAGTGTAGCTCCAATCTGAATTGGGGAACTTTAAAAAATTTTTGTCTTCTTAACAGACTGGGTTCTGGTGTTGAGGCTGCTTTGGTTAATACTTCTCCCCACTTATCCTTTACACTGGACATGAGTGCAGCCGTCATCGTCTTGACCACCCTGTCTGAAGATCTTAGGAGTAGATTGTTTTTCTTAAAATGATCTAGAGGCCTATAATGTAGGGTGTTATTTTCTTCTGGGAAAGTCTCCTCTCATCCAGATAAAATGATGTCTAGTCACTGAGGAAAAGTTTAAAAAACATTTTTAAAGAAATTAAAGAAGTTCTAATAATGTTGGCAGTATGAAGATAAATTAGAGCAACAAAAACGTTATTTGAAGGTAGCGGGGTAGAACATAAAGTCTCTGAGGAAGTGACTAGACCTAAAGGTGCAATCAATCATGAGGCTTGAAGGATCAGCCACATGCTAGTAGAAGATCTGTAGATTGAAAATATAGGAAAAGAGAGAGGAGAGATACTATGAAAAAGAGATTGAACAATAGCTCAACATGTGACAAGGTCTTTTGCAAAGCAGTAAGAGGGAAGAAGAGTCCTAAATAAAGCTAAACTGGAGAGAGAGAAGATAAAGCTGAATTCTCTCCCATTCAGAAAGTAATGCTTGACTTCACAAAAGACAGATGATGGGTATCTCCCAGAGACCGTTTCTAGCAGTGCTTGCATGCGATGAGGAACAGCAGTGAGTTTTGGTGCTCATAAGTCAGAAGAGAAAATACACAGGCAGGAACCTAACACTCTTTCTCTGCAAAGGTGACCAAGCTCTAATTCAAATTAAACTTGATATTTCAATAAAAATTAGAGATATTTGATGAGCCAGGGCAAAAAGTGAAGGATCTGGGAAAAAAAGCTAATTTGGGGGGAAAAAAGATCAGATATTCATAACAAATGTTGGTGAGGATGTGAAGATATTGGAACCCTCATATATTACTGGTGTAGCCATTTGGAAAACAGATTGGCAGTATCTCGTACAGTTAAACGTTGAGTTGCTATATGATCCAGCAATTTCACTCCTACGTGAAAATTCTCCCAGGAGAATTGAAAACATGTCCACACAAACACTTGTACATAAATATTTATAGCAGCACTGTTCACAATAACCAGAAAGTGAAAATGTCCATCAATGAATGAATGGATGAACAAAATGTGGTATGTCTATATAATGGAATATTATTCTGCAGTAAAAATGAATGAAGTACTGATACATGCTATGATGTGAATAAACTTTGAAAAATTAGGCTAAGTAAAAATAGTCAGACACAGAAAGCCACATAACGTATGAATCTATTGACCTGCAATGTCCAGAATAGGCAAATCCGCAGAGACAAAACGTAGTAAAATACACTGCAAGGCCATAGCCAGGGCTGCAGCAAAAGCTAATCCTTTTAGTAACGCAGATATGCTTTAGGAGAGGCTTTGGGTGAGATGAGGTCTGAGGTCGGGGGCAGCCTCTGGGGACTCAGTTGTTCCTTGGGAAGGTGGAAGTTACAATGACTCTTCCTGAGATTTGACCAAACTCATCTTACCCCATGAAGTGGGAAATGGGCGTGTTGAAAACTCATTAACATCTTTAGTTTACTTTCTTTTTCAACCAAAGCATATCTCCTAATTAATTCCTGGAGTGGGAAATCAGCATGAAAGTAGGTCATCTCTATTTTTCATAGTTTTCAGAACCCTGCCCACTCAGGGATGGGTATGTCATTCATGTACTCATTGCTCGTGCTACTCTAGCACCCAGACATAATTTCCATGCGAGCTGGGACTTTGTCCAAATTGTTCACAGCTGTATCTATCCTCTGCATACAACAATGACTGGCATGTAGGAGGAACTCAACATTTATTTATAAACTGAGATTGACTATATGGGCCCATTTTGTTTTCCCCCAAAGACTATAAACTGGGACTCCACACTCTGTATTTTGCATGCAGATGTATTTTTTAACTGTATCTTTAAATATATATTATAGGTCTTAAATAAAGAAATAGTCGCAGATACTGTTGTGACTATCAAGATGTGAAGGATTGAGGACTGGGATGGGATTTAGATCCTGTGGAATGAGAATAACTATCTGAAGGAATCGATCAGAGAGGCAGTTGGCAGATAGCCCAGAGCCAAAATTTCAAGTAAAGAAGCAACACAAGAAATACCCTCATCCCCTTGCATAACCATTTGCTGTTATCACTTGGATTAGGACCAGCACTGAAATTTAGGATGCACAAATCTCCACTAAATGTAATCCCCACTCTCTAGCCAGATACAGAAAAGTCACTGGCCAAGGAGTGGTGTTCTGGGACCACCTCCACTTTGCTGAGTGACACCAAGCAAATTCTATAACCATGAGAATGCTTCCTCCTCCCTCCTGTTGTTAGTAGGGGGCTGATGACGCCTTCCTTCACACTGGAATTCAAAAGGCTCCAGTAAAAGTCCCTTTCTAGAATTTAAAGAGCTGGATCAATGTGAGGTACCATCATTTCACAGGGCTGGGATGGGATGTGTTCAGTCTAAGGCCGCATTGGCCAGGGATGTCTTATGTGTCGAAGTAGACCTCCACTATAGAAAGACCAGTGCAACCTACTTGGAGACGACTTTTGGTCTGACTTCTGATCCAACGTGAGACCCAGGTCACTAGCAATACCAAATAGTATAGGAACATCCCCTCCAAGCCATGGGTCAGAGACAGAAGCAGAGTTTATCTAAGAGAGAAAATTGACAGGAAGACTTGGGATCCTCCCATACCTGCTGCCTCCCTCTTGGGAGAGGAGCCACCTTGCTCTAGCTACTTGCCTCTCCATTACAGGCGGGTCTCCTGGGTCAGTCCCAGACCTAAGGAAACCCCATACACAGAGGTCATGGAAGTGTTTAGGGAGACTGGAAACTAGGAGGAAGAAGATATTTATATTTTATTTATCTTATTTTATCTGCTTCTAACTGAGCCCCTAGCTGCAACAAAAGCAGCCTCAAGGTATAGCCTCCCTATACCAGGCACTATTGCCATTTTCATGAAATTTTTTTCTCACTTAAACTTCACAGCCTATGAGGAATGTAGTATTATTAAAACAGAGGAGGAGACAGAAGCATCAGTTGGTGGATGTCCCTTGAACAAGGTTGCCCAGCAAGTAATCTGGGGCCCCCATGCTCTGACTCTGGGCACACACCATTTACCACTTTGCTCTGAATTCCAGCTACGCCCAGCCTGAGTGGGCTCCTTCCTCTTGCACAAGGCATTCATTGTCTCACCTCTCCTGCTCTGGGAGAAGGGGAAGGTAGGGACTGTGAAAAGGTTGAAAAGGTTAAAAAGTCTTGGCCATCCATGGTGAAGATTGTGATAGATTATTATTTCTCTTCGATGCAGATGCTCTTTGATCAGAGGTGTCAGGTAAGACCAGTGTGGCAGCTCAGGGCAGCTCTGTTGGCCAGAGGTGCTCCTGGAGAAGCTGGGAGTTAAAATGGATCTCTAAGATTCAGCCCAAGTCATCTCACATCTCCAGGGAAACGCAAGCAGGTTGAGCATTCATAGCCTATGGAGTTTGTCCTCTATGCCACCAAAACAGACAAATCACCCCAGGAACCAGCACCGATGCATCGTTCATTAGTGGGGTGAGCTGTTCGGCACAAAGGTGTGTTTATCATTCCCTCAATGCCATGGACTCAGAGGATGATTAGCTATTAGTGCTTACAAGAAGTCAGTATTTGTGAGTTAGTAAAGAAAGAGATTTTACAGACTCTGGGTTTTCTGGCTATTTTTTTCTTTTTTTTTTTTTTGACCATTAACTGGGATGAGTGGTGAGTACTGCAGATCCCAGAGACTCGCGTCAGTGTCCTGTTCTCCCAGGTAAATAGGCCAGGAAGGGAAGCACAGGCTGGGACACCAGCAGCCAGAGATCAGCCCTTCTCCACCTTGGTTTTCTGATGATCATAATTCTGACCTGATGGTTGGATTTCCCGCTGGGAACTATGGAGCATGCTGCCCGCTCCTTTGTGGAACCCTGTGCCTGAGCTACGATTTGGTCAGGTGGTAGGGTCACTATTCTATCACAGTTGTTTAAAAATAGTTGTCTTTCCATTTTAAATTATGGCAAATAGAGAACCAGCAAAAATCAATAACATTGTTGATTGAATTTAACAAATGTTGACATTTTTGAAATATTTGCTCCAGAATTCTCTCTTTGTCTCAGAAATAAAGCACTGCAGATACAGCTATAGCCCTCAACCTCAAGGATCCCTGCCAGCCATCATCATCCTCAGAGGAAACCACTTTAATGGAATTGGTGATTGACTAACATGTATATTATACCTGTCTATACAGATGTGAAGCCAACAGAAATATGTCATATGGCTTTATGTGTTTTAATTTTCACAAATAGGGCATCATACTTTACATTTTTTTTTCCAGAGTTGCTTCCTTTTTTTCCTCCAGAAGTGCTTCTTAGTGAGGCCCCAGGCTCCTTTACTTGTCTTGGCATCAATTCCCAAAGTTTTGCAAAGGTGGATGTTAAGAAAGAGTGTGGTAAATGACCAAGTCAGTGACTGTTTTTTTTCCCGGCTGAGCGTGGTGGCTCACGCCTGTAATCCTAGCACTCTGGGAGGCCGAGGCAGGAGGATCGCTTGAGGTCGGGAGTTCAAGACCAGCCTGAGCAAAAGTGAGACTCCCCATCTCTAATAAAAAATAGAAAGAAATTAGCCAGACAACTAAAAATATACAGAAAAAATTAGCTGGGAATGGTGGCGCATGCTTGTAGTCCCAGCTACTCCGGAAGATGAGGCAGAAGGATCGCTTGAGCCCAGGAGTTTGAGGTTGCTGTGAGCTAGGATAACGCCATGGCACTCTAGCCCGGGCAACAGAGTGAGACTCTGTCTCACAAAAAAAAAAAAAGATTTTTTTTCCATGATTTTTGTCCCCTAGATGTAATTTGAGTGGCAGAAAACTTGGGATTGGATTGTCATTGTCCATGTCTTTTGTCCATTATCCAAGTGGATTTTTTTGGATGCTGTGCAACCTGGAACAGCCTAGGGAAAAACCTCATGCTTTTATAGAGAAGCAAAAGGCCCAGAGGAGAGAAACTTCTTGCTCAAGGTTACAAATCAGTCAGTAGAGAAACAGGAACATACATTCAATCATTAATTAATTCATTTATTTAGCAAATATTTTTAAAGTGTCTGCTGTGTGCCAAAAGCACAGGTGCCTAAAAACGTCAGGGAATTAAAAGAAGCATATTCCTGCCTTTTTGCAATTACATTCAAGTGGGCAGAAACACACAATACACTAAAAATATTAGAAATCATTTAATACCAGAAGAGGTAAGCGCTATGGAGTGAAGAAAAAGTCGGTCAAGGTTATTGCGTGTGGGCCTGGCGGTGGAGGCAGCCTGCAGAATTAAATAGCACAGTCAGGGTAGGCTTCATTGAGATGATGAGATTTAAGCAAAGACCTTCAGGAAGTAAGGAAGAGAGAAGAATATTCCAGACAGAAAGCACAGCCACAGCAGAAGCTCTAAGGCAGGAGTTTGCTGGCAATTTGATTTGTAGGAACAAGGAGACCAGTGTGACTGGAGTGGAGCATGTAAACGAGTGAGTGGGTGGGTGCGTGAGTGGACGGGTGAGTGGGTGGTGCGTGGGTTGGTGGGTAAGTGGGTGAGTAACAGGAGGAGAGGGGATCAAAGATATAACTGAGGAGCCAGTTTTTATAGGGCTTTGTAGGCCGTGATAAGAACTTTAGCTTTTACTCTGAGTGAAATAAAGAATCCTAATAAGATATAAACAAAGGAATAACTTGATCTCACTTGGGTTTAAAGGATCACTTTGGCTGCGATGCGGAGAAGAGGCCATAGCAGGGAAAGTACAAACAGGGGAACAGCAGGCTGGTCTAATAATTTCTGCCAGACACAGGTATCCTGTTCTGGGGATAAGCAATAGAATACTATGAAGTGGGTGGATGCTGAGCCATTGTACTTCTGTTCCCTTTCCCTTCAATGCTATTCCCTGTAAAGCATTTGCCCATCTTCTTCAGGCCTCTGCTCAAGGTAGCACTTTATGAGAGAAGCCTCCCTTGGCCAACCTGTATAAAATAACATCATGCCTGTGTATATATTAATATGTATCCTCCATTTCATCCGTACACAGATTTTTCTCCACAGCATTTATTACCATCTGACATACCTCTTTCTTTCTCTTGATTATCTTTGTCCTCCAACTAGAATAAAAGCTCTGTGATAACAAAGGCTTTACATTTTAGTACCTAAGACAGTACCTGACCCATAGTGGCAGCTCAAAAGAAACGCGTTAAATGATGAGGTGAATGAATAAATCTCATCTTCTGTATTAGTTATCTATCGCTGTGTCACAAATTACTCCCAAATCTTGTAGGTTCAAATAACAAACATTTATTATCTCACACAGTTTTCGAGGAACAAGAAGCAGCCTAGCCAGGTGGTTCTGGCTCAGGGTCTCTTATGAGGTTGTGGTCAAACTATCGGTCAGGGCTGCAGTCACCTGAAGGCTTGACTGTGGCTGGAGGATCTGCTTCCAAGACGGATCACTCATAGGATGTGACTTTTGGCAGAAGGCCTCAGTTCCTCACCTCATGGGCTGAGTATCCTTACAATATGACAGCTCACTTCCCTGAAAGAGAATTGTCTGAGAGAGAGAGAGACAGAGAGAGAGAGGCAGAAGTCCCAATAGCTTTTATAGCCTGGAAACCAGGAGACAGTGGTCACCGGGAGCCATCTTGGTGGCTAAACGCCACAGCCTTTGTTTTATCAAGACCTTCTCCCCCCAGCTCCATCTTTTCATCTCTAACCCACAGACAGTAAACTGGTGGCCCACAGCTCTATTCAGGATCTATATGGGTTTTTAAAAATTATCATGTTTAAAGTTATTGGAGTCAACATTTAAAAGTAAGGGGAAGGCAGGGCGGCCATCGTGGTGGTCAGGCAGTGAGGGGCGGGGCTGATGGCAGTTGGAATGAGGAAGCTGCGAGGAATCTGAGAGGCAGTTGGAGGCAGACCTGACCAGAGGGTGGGATGTGAGAGACAGAGGCGAGGTGCCAGGGAAGGGCAGAATTTCAGAGGCAGGAAGAAAGGATACCTAATAGTTCTCCAGGCCGGAACAGGGAATGCGTAGGGGACATGATCTGAGAGAGAGTTTCATCTGCCTTTACTCAGCCTGAGGCAGAGCGTGGTGCAAGGGGACAGGGTTCTGCCTTCTGGTGACCCGTGGTCCCATACAGGACACAGCAAGCTCACAGGAAATGACCCTGCAGGGCTAAGCCACTAATGGAGCTGCAGGATCCCCCAACGACACTTTAAGTAAGTTGGGGCTCAAGGCAAGTTGGCGCCCTCTCATCCCGATAGGGAGGCAGCCGGCAGGAGGTGGCCCAGGGAGACTCAGGCAAGGTCAGAAGTGGGAGGTGGGCTGGGCACTGAGATTTGGGGAACAAATACACAAAGCTTTGTGCATATGTGAATTAGGGAAACGGGGAGATGCTTGAAGAGGAAAGACGAGGCAAAGACCCCTCCTGGATCCCCCAGAGAACCCGAGGCAGCACGCAGGAGCGGTTAATAGCACACGGCTGGAGCCACACAGCCTAGATTTGGACGCTAGTGCTGCCCCTTGTTGGCTGTGTGCTCTTGGGTCGTTATTACCTTCTCTGTGCCTTAATACCTCCGTCTGTTAAATGGGTACCATTATGGCATCTATGGTGAAAGCTGCATCTATTAAGTAAAACTGGGGGACATTGCTTGGTTGTGTGGCAAGGGTGCCAGCGATGTCAGCTGGCCGCGGTGCACTAGGAGGGAAGTGCTGAGGTAGAGCAGAGGCACTGGAGAGCTGGGGAGGAGAGGGCTTCAAGAAGGAGAACGGGGTCAGGATGACAAAGGAAGCACACAGGGAGCACTCGAGGGCATTGCTTCATTAATTCTCACGCATCTCTGTGTGAGGAATTATCAAGTCTACAGATGAGGAAACGGAGGCTCATGAGGAGGAAGTGACTGGCACAAGGTGGCTCAGCTGGACAGACATGGAGCTGGGATTTGAGTCTACATCTCAACGGCCAGCAGCCCGTGTGCCCACGCTGCCCCTTAGGAGCCTCCAGGGAGGGCGAGGAGGATGAAGAGCGATGGGGGCTGCCTGCATGAGGGGAAGGGCCAGGCTGGTCTGGGCAGTGCGGGGCAGCAGCCGGGGGTGCGGATCGGCCGGCAGAGAAGACACGTGTGTGGCAGCTGTAGGTCACTCTGCTGAGAACTGTGGTCGAGAATGAACTGAGGAATGAGGCAAAGGCTCAGGGGCCTGAGAGGGTCACCTGGGGGTTTATTTGGAGCAGGGATACGGGACTAGTGTTCAAGCAGGGAGGGAATGAAGAAGGAGAAGAGGCCGTGAGTGTAAACTACAGACAAAGGACCTGCGGGGTGTGGGAAGGGCTGAAATCAGGGCCACATGAGAAGGAGCTTAGTTTTGGACAAAAGGAAGAGATTGGCCACAATCGAGAAGGAGTTTATTATTGTAATAAAAGAGGCCAAGGGTGACCACGTGCCCCTCTGTTCACTCCCTTGGAGGACAGGATGAACCCTGCCACGAGACACGTGTCTGGCGAGCTGGGAGGGCACGCCCGACGGGAAACCACAGCATTTGTGCAAGAACTCAGGTGTCTGAGTAGAGAAAGCAGATCGGGTCCCTGCTGAGGTCAGACCAGCCTGAGCTCCATCCATCCACAGCCCCTCCAGCCAGGCACGCCACAAGTTGTAGGGCTAACTAGAGAGTCAAACTTTCACAGAACAGACACACAGCTCACTGTCTGTTGCAGAGGCTGGCGGGTGAATGATGCTATAATCGGTGGTGTGAATGAAGTGACGTCTGCACACAGGGCAGGAGGAAGTGGGGGCAGCAAAGCAGGCGAGAGTGCTGGACAGGGCAAACGGCTTCTGCAAGGGATCTAAGGAGAGTGACATAGTACCTTCCAGAAACCGAGTGACGTTCACAGCCACAGGAATGTAGAACGTGTGTATGAGCAGGTGGCAGCTTGCACTTTATTCTCATGAGGCTAATGGGGCCATTGATCTCTTTTGAGCAGGGAGAGCCCCGAGGGGACTGATTCGGAAAGCTGCCTCTGTTTCCGCCGCGGGTGTCAGCTGAACGTGCACTCGACTGAGGAAGGAGACCAGGAGGAGGCTGCAGTGGCCAGGCCAGGTGAGAGGGGACCCTCGCAGAGTGGGATGGCAGCCTCAAGAAGTAGTCCAGAGAAGGGCTTGGGGGTCTTGGCACCTAGGAGAATGATGGCATATGCTTCAGCGGGAGTCACACTGGGGGAGGGACAGGGTTTTTTTTGGGTTTTGAAACTGGGTTTTGATGTGTGGAGGAGCCAGCTGGGCGGTCATGTCCAGCAGGCAGCTGGCCTGTGGGATGATAGTTTGGAAGAGATGTGGGAAGGAGTTGACGACAACTTGGGAGGTGTCGGCACAAAACCAAAGTCCCAACTCTGAGACGGTGTGCCGGGCACACACCAGGCACAGCGTGTGTCAGGGAGAGTCCTGCCTAATCCCCCGGGAACAGCAGAGGCTCGGCTGAGAGGAAGGAGAAGGACGAGGTCTGCTTTGCTTTTTTAAGATGGAGGAGACTTGAGCTTGTGGAGACACTGATGGGAAGGCAGTGAGGGAGGGGTGAAAACCCAGAGGAGGGAAGCGACAGTTAGCCGGCACACACCTCTGAGAGGTCCAGGGAGGCCCACAAGGATCCACCTCGGGCAAGGGAAGAGGGGAGGGGCAAGGGGAGGAGGTTTGAGTCAAGGGGAGACAGGTTTACGTGGCTGCTCCACAGTAAGAAGACAGAAGCAGGCTGGGGACCTGTGGAGACCCCCAGGTAGCACGGGAGGCCGGGCTTGGAGCCTGTCCCTCCACAGGGGCAGAAAAGGGTCACTTTTGACTATTTCCGTCCACAGGACTCCACAGCTTAGGTGCCGGGGAGGAGACGACGGGAAGCCGAGGCTTGGCTCCGCGTGGCCAGGGAAGGGACTTAGCTCCCATCCGGCATTCCAAAGGAGCCGACAGAGAGGCGTGCCCGGATGTCTCTGCACAGAGCCGCAGGGATGCGGGCACACCCGTCTAATCCCGTCTGGAAAAGACTTCATCCTGGGGGACCTCGAGACCAGGCTCTGATCACTGGCCTTGCGACCAGAGAAGCACCTGGAAGGTCCCTCGGAGCAGCAGCCAAGCTCAGCAAGTGATTTGTGAAAATATCTGAGATGTTTGTGGGGGTTCCCAGGGGAGGGGGCAGCTCCAGGTGGCTTTGCAGGAGGAGAGGGGCCAGGGAAGATGGAACAACTGCAAGTGTCCAGACCCCGCTTGCCGGGGGACACTCTGGCCAGCACTGTGCACACCAGCCACCTGTAACGCAGCATGCACACCCCCGAGCAACGCCGCCATCGCCAGGGCTCCTTACAGACCAGAAGCACTTGCCCCCAGAGTACATCATCCGATGCCCTCCACAACCCCACAGAAGGGGTGCTTTGATGCCCATTTTATAAATGAGGAAAGAGAGGATTGGAGAAGTTAGGTAATTTTTCTAAGATCTCACAGCTCATGTGTGGTGGAATCCAACCTTCGTTTATCTTCACGTCTTTTCATATCGCACGCTAATCGCACCTCCTCTTTCTCTGTCCTCACACCTCCCGGAAGCAGCCGGGGTCCCCAGCGTGCTGCAAGTTCATGATGGGAAAGCCCTGTCTCTGACCGTCAGAGGAGGAGACTGAGGTCTGGACATCAGCGCCAGCCCCAGGATCAGCCAAGTACACAGATTGCCCAGGGTCTGGCAGTGATGCCCCTGACAGTAATTCAGGTGTTTAACATGCTCTTCCGGAGTGATGGTGTTTGGAATGGGGCCTCTGTTCATGCCTCCTTTTTCTCTGAATGGGCAGGGTTATGGGAAACTCGGTGACTGTCCTCCATGAGGAAACTAGGGTTGCTATTCCCTGTCCCTTCTTTCTCTTTGCATCTGGGCGGAGATGCAGAACTACATAAGGCTATGAATTTGCAACCTGGCTACTACTCACCTGGATGGGTGAGATGACTTTGGGTGAGACTTGGGGGGATTTCACGACTACTTCAACTTCTCTGGGCCACGGGGGGCCAGCAGAGCTGCCGTCTGCTCCACCTTGGTCTCATGCACCACCTTTGCATGATGAGCACTTGGCACCAAAGAGATGGGCAGACTGAGTGAAAGAGTGATGTCACTTGAGCAAGGAAACTCCTTCACACCTTAATGCCCTGCCCATCCTGCCAAGGGCCACAGAGCAGGGAAGTCTAACTAGGCTCTAGTCTCTCCCCGCCCCATGGCAGCGGTCCTGTGGTTCACAAGCCTCTTTGTGAACTGATAATTATTTAGGGAGCTTTAAAAAAATAGTAGAAAAAAAGTTATTTAGAAGCCTCGGCTTTCTAATTGCATTCTAGCTGCGTAACAATTTAAATGGAACGATCTAACTGGAAACAGCCAGATATTTCCTTCTTAGGCTACAGGAAGGGGACCTTCTTTGGTGGTGAATACTCTTTTTAAAACCACAAATCTCAGAGTTGACTCTGGCAGGTTGAGTGGCCATACAGACACCTCGGAATGCAGAAGGCATGGCTCTTAGGCCAGTGAGACCCAAATAAGAGTCCCTAAGGGTAAGGCACACCGGCAATCAAAGTTCAAGAAGTGTCCACAAAGTGGCTTCAGTGGATGAGTTGGTCCCAATGGACTACGTGGGGGTTGTTATCCTTCTCACAGGAAAGGCAGGTCGCGGGTCTTGCTGGGAGTCAGCCTGTCGGGTTCCCTGGCTACACGTAGACTTTGCAGCTCTCGGAAGCTGCAAGTCCACAGGCTCTGAGCCGCAGGAAGATTCTAGTGCAGGGGCTGCTGGGCCTGGGGTGGGGGAGGAGGGAGGGAGAGGTTCAGGGCATGGGAAGAGCCAGGACACAGCGCTTGGGTCAGAGCGGACACCTGCAGAGTCACTGTTGAAGGTAGCTGAGAAGAAAGGGCCAGAGGGGCAGAGGGAGAGCGCATCTGAGACCAAGACTTCTCTCCCTGTTCCGTCTCAGGCCTTGGCAGTGTGGCCTTCTGTCCTGTCCCTGTGCCTGCCAGGCCAATTTCCTCCACTTAGTTCCTGTCACAAGGGGTCTTTGCGCTTCTCCCACCACCACCCTCTACACCCCATTCATGAAAGACTCTCTCATGTGCCTCCCAAGTCCCCGCACGGGGGGTGACATCACACTGCTTCCTGGGGGCCTGCTGCTTTCCCAAAGCCCCGGAGCCCTGGGAGCTGCAGGGACCTGGGAAACAAAGCAGAGGGACAGTGCAGGGACTGAGACCGGCAGCCCACCCCGCAGACCCTGGGCCTGGCCCTGCAAAGTCTCACTCAGGCCACGGGGCCTGGAGTTTGCATAACGATGGTAACAAGTGTGAGGTCCTAAGCTGACCCTGCTGCCTCTTTGTGCTGCTCCAACAAGACAGTGATGGAGAAAAGGAACGTGGGATGGAGTTCCAAGGTGAATGGGGGTGGGAGGGAGGGAGTGGAGGACCTAGGCCATATTTTTTCTCCCCACCTTCTGAAATGACTTTCACACCTTTTTCTCTCTCCTCATACCTCTGGCAGCCCAGCCTCTCCTAACTCCCTGCTGCTACATTGCTTCCTGCTTAACTGGGAAAACACATAAACTGCCCCTGCTTTTCTTAATATCCAACTATCCCACTTAAGCTCTGGAACATACCCGGCTTCCTACTCAAGGACATCCCTCCTGCAATTGACCTCTGTCCACCTGCATCACTAGTTTTTCCCTCTCTATGGGATCATTCTCGAGCAAACGAAATCATGCTGGGATGGTGCTCTTTTAAAAATCAACTCAGTTGAGACATCACTTGGGTATAAAATGCCCCCATTTTAAGTGTAAAGTTAGACAGGTTTTGACAAAGGCGTACCACCGTATAATCACCACCAGTGCTATCACGTTATAGAGCAGTCCCACCGCCCCATGGTTTACCATGCAGAGTAGTATTCCCTTGTGTGGATACAGCAGTTTGTTCATTTGCCTATTGATGTACAATTGGGTTGTTTCAACTTCTCAGCTATTATAAATAAAATGTGCAGTGAACATTTGTGTACAAGTCTTTGTGTGGACATACGTTATCATTTCTCTTGAGATAGTATCTACAAGTGGAATAGCTGAGCCATATGATAATGTATGTTTAACTTTATTAGAAACTTCCAAACTGTTTTCCAAAGCGGAAGTACCATTTTACATTTCAATAGCAGTTTATGAGAGCTCCAGATGCTGCACTTGTTATCGTCAGGTTTACCACTAACTTTAACCATGCTATTTTGTGTTTGTGTGTGGAGGTGTGTTCATTTTTGTTTTAAGTTGCATTTCTCTGATGACTAATGATGTTGAACATCTTTTCATGTATTTATTGGCTATTCATATATCTTCTTTTGTGATGTATATCCATATCTTTTGCCTATTGTATTCGTTGTCTACATATCACCGCAAATATGTCAGTTTAAACCAAAAAATGAAGTACATTTATTGTCTCACAGTTTCCACGAGTGAGGCCTGGCTCAGCTGGGTCTTTGGCTCGGAGTCTCACAAGGCTGTAATCAAGGCGGCAGCCTGGGCTGCAGTCTCATCCGAGGCTCAGGGTCCTCTTCCAAGCACACACGATTGTTGGCAGAATTCATTTCTCTGCAGCCGTAGAACTCACGGTGTTTTGGTTCCAGGCCAACAGGAGAGCTTGTCTGCTGTTTCTAGAGGCTCATTTTAAAGGGCTTACCTGATTAGGTCAGGCCAACCTAGGATACTCTCCCTTTTGATTAGCTCGAAGTCAACCGATTAGGAACCTTAATGACATCTGCCCAAATCCCTTCAGATAATACAATGCAATCTAATCGTGGGAATGACATCCATAATATTTAGGTTCTGCCCATACTCAAGGGGAGATAATTATGTAAGGGCATGGGTCATTGGCAATCACCTTAGAATTCTACTTATACTCCCATTTTTGTATTTTGTGGTTTGTCTCCTTATTGAGTTGTATGAGTATTTTATAAATTCTGGAAACAAGTCCTATGCAAATAAAATGTATTGCAAATATTTTTTCCCAGGCTGTACCTTGCCTTTTCATTTTCTTAATGGTATTTTTAGTGGAAGAGAAATTTTTAATTTTCATGTATCCATCACCCTGGGAGTTGTGTTAAATGTCCCCCCATGCTTTTCTTTATTGTTTTGCTACACATAAATTCATTCCTAAACGGTGTTATCCTTTCCTCTTGCCTCTTTTTTACTGTATGCAAATAGAATCGTTTTTCATGCCTATATTATAGTTTTGAGATTGTATCTGTATTGATGCCTAGAGCTGTAGTCCATTCATTTCCCCTGTAGTGTTGCATTCTTTATTTTTTCTGCTACACGACCTATGATGCTGCTGCAGCCTTGCATTCTGTTTTATGACTATATCACACACCACAGTATGGATTAATCCCAGTGATGATACAGAGCAGTAGAATCTGCTGTGAGTCATCTATATGCTCCAGAACATGCAAAACCAATCTGTGCTAACAGAGGTCAGAACAGTGGTTTCCTGGGTGGGGGTGTAATGGAATGAGAAGGGTGCCTTCCGGGGTGCTGGAAATGCGCTAAATCTTGATCTGGGTGGTGGTTACCCAAACATAACTACAGTGAAGATTTGTGAAGAATCACATTCACATGTTATACTTTAACGACAAGTTTAAAAAAATAAATACGTGAAAATACTGAGTTTATAAACAAGTATAAACAATTGTTTATAAATTATTTCTGGAGTTTATAAACAAATATTTACAGACACCTAGAGTTTTTTTTTTTTTTTTTGAATAAGATCTCACTGTGTTGCCTGGGGTAGAGTGCGTGCGGTGGCGTCAGCCTAGCTCACACCAACCTCAAACTCCTGGGCTCAAGCGATCCTCCTGCCTCAGCCTCCCGAGTAGCTGGGACTACAGGAATGCGCCACCATGCCCGGCTAATTTTTTCTATGTATTTTTAGTTGTCCGATTAATTTCTTTCTATTTTTAGTAGAGACAGGGTCTCGCTCTTGCTCAGGCTGGTCTCGAACTCCTGAGCTGAAACAATCCGCCCGCCTCAGCCTCCCAGAGTGCTAGGATTACAGGCGTGAGCCACCGCGCCAGGCCTGAATTCCTTGGTTTTATGTCAAATTATTTTTACTGCTGCAATCGTCTACCTGCTAAAACCTTAGCTTAGAGGCGAGGCAGTGAAAAGCAAGGGGTAAGATCCGGGCTGGAATTCTGGCCTGGCCTCTTTACGGCCGCTTAGTACCAGACCCAGCACAGGATGGGTACCTGAGAAGGGATAACTCTCCTGTTCTGACTTTGAGGACGTCAAGGTCTGTATCCATTTGCTGCGGTCCTTCTGTGTCTGCTCTCCAGGCCTCGCCTTCTCCTGCTCACACCGGCTCCTGTGGTCCCATTAATGCCCATTATTGACCCTGATCCTCTGGTTTGAAATGTAGCCCCACCATTCACGGGCCATTGAAATCCACCCAACCTTCTCCTCTTGCCGCATCCCCAGGAAGCCCTCCTTGACTGCAGACTGAGGGCATCCTCGCTTTCTCTCTCTCCCTCCTCTGATCTCCTGGAGCACATGGCATTGGACCCCAGCGCATGCATTGCTGGGGTTGTTCTCCCGCTGATCTCTGTGGGCCAGTCCTGAATTCTCCTATCGATGAGGAGCTCCTTGAGCAAGAACTGCACAAGCCTGAGCTCAGAGGGGAGGGGAAGGGTGATCCCTTGCTGCCCTCGCATGCCCAGGCCCAGCTGAAACACGGAAGACCATGTGCTGTGGAAGGAGAACTGGGCTGAATGTCAGGGTCCTGGGTTCTGGTTCTGTCTTCCAATGACCCCTAAGCCTGCTGTTTCTATCTCTGGGCCTCAGTTCCTGAAACTGTGAAATAGGAGAAGATGGGCTGAGCTAGGTAATTCCTAAAAGCCTTTGTAGCTTTCAAAGATTTAGTATTCTCCATGAGTGGTTCTCGCCGCTCTTTGTGTATCAGAATCACCTGAAGAACTTTTAAATACTGGTGATGCCTGTGCGCCACTCCCGGGTATAGAAGATGCAATTGGCTGGAGGTGGAGCCCACCCACCTGCAATTTATAAAAGCTCCTCAGAAGATTCTAAGGTTCAGACGGGAATGAACCTGAGATCGGCAAGTTTGGCAGGAGTGGCCCGCTGGCAAGGACCCGTTTATTTTCAGACAAAGCCATGGCCTCGTGCTGCCCCCTGGTGGTAAGAGTGCTCACTTCAGACAGAGTTCCGCATCAAAGGTTGCAAGCTGGGACAGGAAAAATACACATAATGAAGACAGATAAAGAGAAGAGAGGAGGGAGAGAAAGGAGAAGCAGATAAGCTGGCTTTTCCATGACCAGGGGGTTCACAGACTCATAGCTATTCCCGCTTCCCACTTACCCCTATAATAAGTAAAGCTTATACTAATATTTACTTATAATAAATAAATGAGACTGAGTCCAGGAGGCAGTCATGTCTGCATTAAGCATGAAAAAGCTCCCTCTGCATCCAAAGGCTGGGTGTAAGCGGAATACAGAAGGTGAAAGGCTCAGCAGAGCTTCTGAGGCAGCAAAGCGCTTGAGATAATGAAATGTAAAGCGTCTGGAAAAATAAGTACTCAGTGTTAGCTCTTTTTTTTTGAGACAAGGTCTCGCTCTGTCATCCAGGCTGAAGTGCAGTGGCACGATCATAGCTCACTGCAGCCTCAAACTCCTGGGCTCATGAAATCCACCTGCCTCAGCCTCCCAAGTAGCTGGAACTAAAGGCACACACCACTATGCCTGGGTAATTTTTTTTTTTTTTTTT